>NC_051079.1:5797674-6172674 GCF_004664715.2 Peromyscus leucopus
TCTATAAATGATAAATGGACTGAGAAAGAAATCACAGAATCAACATCCTTTACAATAGCCTCAAATAATATAAAATATTTTGGTATAACTCTAACCAAGAAAGTGAAAGACCCATATGACAAGAACTTTGAAGAAAGAAATTGAAGAAGATATCAGAAGATGGAAAGATCTCCCATGCTCATGGATCAGTAGGATTAACATAGCAAAAATGGCCATCTTACTAAAAGCAATGTACAGATTCAACACAATCCCATCAAAAATCCAACACAATTCTTTACAGACCTTGAAAGAACATTACTCAATTTCATATAGAAAAACAAAAACCTAAGATAGCTGAAACAATTCTGTACAGTAAAATAGCTTCTGGATACCACTATCCCTGATTTCAAGCTCTACTACAAATAAAAAACACATGGTATTGACATAAAAACAGACAGGTGGACCTATGGAATCAAACTGAAGACCCCGATGTAAATCCACACATCTATGGACACCTGATTTTCCACAAGGAAACTAAATATATACAATGGAAAAAAGGAAGCATCTTAAACAAATGGTGCTGGTCTAACTGGATGTCTGCATGTAGAATAATGCAAATAGATCCATATCTATCACCCTGCACAAAACTCAAGTCCAAAAGGATCAAAGACCTCAACATAAACCCAGATACACTGAACCTGATGGAAGAGAAAGGGGAAAATAATCTCGAATGCATTAGCACAGGAGACAACTTCCTGAACAGCACACCAATAGCACAGGCACTGAGATCGACAATTATAAATGGGACCTCATGAAACTGAAAAGCTTCTGTAAGGCAAAGGACATTATCAATAGGACAAAATGGCAGCTTACAGAATGGGAAAAGATATTCACCATCCCACTTCTGACAGAGAGCTGGTTATAAAACTATATAAAGAACTATATAAAGAAACTAGATATCAACAAACCAAATAATCTAGTTGAAAAATGGGGTACAGATCTAAACAGAATTCTCAACAGAAGAACCTCAAATGGCTGAACAACACTTAAGGAGATGTTCAACATCTTTCACCAGGGAAATATAAATCAAAATGACCTTGAGATTCCATCTTACGCCTGTCAGAATGACTAAGATATAAAACACAAGCAATGGCACATGTTGGAGAGGATGAGGAGCAAGGGGAACTCTCCCCCATTGTTGGTGGGAGTGCAAACTTGTACAGCCACTTTGGAAGTCAGTGTGGCAGTTTCTCAGAAAACTGGGAGTCAATCTACCACAAGACCCAGCTATACTACTCTTGGGCATATACCCAAAGGATGCTCAAACATACCACAAAGACAGTTGATCAACTATGTTCCTAGCAGCTTTATTTATAATACCCAGAACCTGGAAACAACATAGATGTTCCTGACCAGAGGAATAAAGAAAATGTGGTACATTTATACAACGGAGCATTACTCAGCTGTTAAAAACAAAGACAACAGGAAATTTGAAGGCAAATGGATGGAACTGGAAAAAATCATCCTGAGTGTGTAGCGCTAACACCAGACACAAGAAAGACAAACCATCCGGTATATGCTACTCACCTCATCAATTGGCTATTAGCTTAAAAATACAAAAATAACCAGGATAACCCATTGCTATAATCCACAAACCCAGAGAGATTAAGTAATAAGGAGGGTTTCATGAGGGGCATGCCCAGATCTCCACCTGAGGGAAAGGGAAATATGAAAGAGATTTCATCAGTAGAGTAGAACTGAGGATAGGTGGGAGATGGGAACACGAGTGATCAGGTTGCGGGGAAGGGGAGGAGGAGACTACTGAAAGAGACTACTGGAAAGTGGGTGGGGGGCATTTCAGGATCAGGTAAAAACCTGGCATAGGGGAATCTCCCAGGAATCTACAAGGATGACTCCAGATAAAACTCCTAGCAATGGTGGATACATAGCCTGAATTGGCCATCTCCTGTGACCAGATGGGTGCCCAGCCCATTGTCATCAGAGAGCTTCATCCAGCAACTGAAGGAAAACAGATGCAGAGACCAACAGCATTAGGCAGACTTCAGGGAATCCTGCAGAAGAGAGGAAGAAAGGATTGTAGGAGCCAGAGGGATCAAGGACATCACAAGAAAACCCACATAATCAACTAGCCAGGGCTCATAGAGACTCACAGGTACTGAACCGACAGTCAGGAAGTCTACATGAGACTGACCTAGGCAATCTGCACATATGTGACAGTTGTGTAGTTTGGACCTCTTGAGGGACTCCTAACATTGGAACAGGGGCTGTCTCTAACTCTTTTACTGGCTTTTGGGACCCTCCTCCTCATACTGGGTCACCTTGCCCAGCTTTAACACATGGGGAGGTGCTTAGTCTTACCATGACTTAATATGCCATGTTTTGTTGATACTCATGGGAGACCTGCCCTTTCCTAAACAGAAACAGAGGAGAAGTGGGGAAGAGGGGGAGATGGGGGAGGGGAAACTGTGGCCAGGATGTTAAAGAAATAAATAAATTTAAAAAACAAAAACAAAAAATCTACTACAATAAATAAACAGAAAAATAGAAACATAATAAATGTATCACAAATCCATCTGCCAAATGACAAAATAATGAGATTCTTTAGACATGTGTTGCAGGGAAACATTTGTGTTGAAGTGTGTTAAAGTCATCTAAGTGGTAGGGATACTTGTGTGGACCAGGAAAACAGTTTAAGTCAGGCTTGGACTGCCTTCCCGAATTCCCAGCAACCTCAGTGGCTCTGGGCTGCATAGCTGGCCAGGACTGGGTTCCAGCAGGACTCCATCTGCTCACAGTTGACTCAGTCCTCTACACACACTCCTGCTCCCTGCCACACACACCCCTGCTCCCTGTCACACACACCCCTGCTCCCTGTCACACACACCCCTGCTCCCTGTCACACACACCCCTGCTCCCTGTCACACACACCCCTGCTCCCTGTCACACACACCCTGTCACACACACACCCTGCTCCCTGTCACACACACCTGTCACACACACCCTGCTCCCTGTCACACACACCCCTGCTCCCTGTCACACACACCCCTGCTCCCTGTCACACACACCCCTGCTCCCTGTCCACCACCCCTGCCCTGCCACACACACACACACCACACACACACACACACACACACCTGTCCCTGTCACAGCACACCCCCCCATCCTCTGACATACACACCCCTGTCCCCTGACACTCACACCCCATCCCTGACACACACACACCCCATCCTCTGACACACACCCCTGTCCCTGACACACCCTGTCCCCTGCCACACACACCCCATCCCTGTCACACACTCACACCCTGTCCCCTGACACACACACACCTGTCCCTGACACACACACCCTGTCACACTCGCACCCCATCCCCTGACACTCACACCCCTGTCACACACACACCCCATCCCCTGACACACACACCCCATCCCTGACACACACACACACACACACATCCCTGTCCCCTGACACACACACACCTCCTCTAACACACACACTCCTGTCCCTGACACTCACCCCATCCCCTGACACACACACCCATCCCCTGACACACACACCCCTGTCACACACACACACCCATCCCCTGACACTCACACCCATCCCCTGACACTCACACCCCTGCCCCTGCCACACACACCCCCATCCCCTGACACTCACACCCCATCCCTGACACACACACCCCATCCCCTGACACACACACCCCTGTCACACACACCACACCCCATCCCCTGACACACACACCCCATCCCCTGACACACACATCCCTGTCCCCTGACACACACACACCGTCCTCTAACACACACACTCCTGTCCCCTGACACACACACCCCATCCCCTGACACACACACCCCATCCCCTGCCTTTTTCCTTTGCCGTTATTGATGCCGCTGATTTTATCCAGGTCAGCATCACTCTTCTACTTTCCTCTATTTTTGATACATTTACTGATTTCCATTCTAATCCTAATGGATGGAGTTCTGCTTACTGAGAATTTCCATTCTGCTTCTGTTTCTATTTTCTTTTCTCTTTCTTTTTTAATTTTAACACCATTTCCTTATTGATTCTTTGGAAATTTCACATCACGCACCTCAATCCCACTCACTTCCTAGTCCCGCCATATCTGCCTTTCACCCCTGCAGCATCCCACACACAAGAAAATGTAAAAAATCGAAACCAAACTGAAACAAAACAGATACACAGACACCAAACCACTTTGTCCGCCTGCCTGTCCTCTCCAACACGGTGTCACCCGTCCTGGTGGCATTGGGGGCTCGGTGTGTCACGCAGTGTGCCCTCCTCCTGTCAGCTTTGCTAGCAATGTTCATTGCAGTGAGTCGCTGGTCGGGTTCAGGGCCTCTGGTTTCTGGTCCACCATCATCACTGGGCTCTCACCGAAACTCCTCTCGGATATCGTATAGCCACCCTGAGTCATGGCGATCCTGCCATTGGGTATTGAACCAGTCTCTTTACATGCTCCAGCAGGTCATAGATGGGGTAGATGTTAAGGTGGACCAACCCAATGGGCCTGGGTGGTAGCTGAGTTGGTCACACATGGCCGCTGTGGCCACCCCCCTCCTCAGGCACAGTCCAGGGCTCCTGCTCTCCTATTTCCAAGCCTGTAGTTCGGGGTGGGAGTGCAGGTGGCTGGTTCTCTGTGCCTGGGTCATTGGGGCCAGCTCTCTTAAGGCAGTGTCCATTGAAAGGCAGGGCCAGCTTTCCCAGGGCCAGTGAAGCGCAGGGCTGCCTCAGTCTGGCCCTCAGATTTCATCATGTGTGGTTCCTATCGCCCCCTGTGGTGACATGGGCCACAGACATCAACACAGACTTCAGCTGCAGCAGGACCACAGACCCAGACCTGGCCCTTGGCAGCAGCCTGGGCACTGAGGTTACTATGGCCTCCGGTGGCAGTGCAGTCCACCCAGATCAGCATGGCACAGCTGCAGCATGGCCTCAGGAGGCAGGCCAGGCCCTGGGCATCCCCATGGTCTTTGGTGGTAACAGGAGCCACAGACATCAACTCAGACCCTGGCTGTAGTAGGGCCATGGACACAGACAGAGCCCTCAGCTGCAGCTCAGTCCCGGACATCACCGTGGCACTGGGTGGTAGTGCAGACCCTCAGGTAGGTAAGGCCCCTGGGCCACATAGCCCTCCGACATCTGTATGGCCACAGATGGCAGCCCAGGCACTGGGCGTTGTAGTTGGAAGGTTTCTTAGGTCCTGCCCAGCTCTGTGGTTAGGATGCATCTCTCCCTCCTGTGTCTTGCAGCCCTTTGGTCCTAAGTAAACATATAGAGGTTTATATTATTTCCAGACTGTATGCCTAATGGCTCAGGCTTTTTGATAAGCTAGCTCTTATATCTTAAATTAACTCATTTTTTATTAATATGCATTTTGTCGTGTGTTTTGTGGTTTACCAGTCTGCTGGCATATTGTTTCTCTGGTGGCTGCTGGCTTTTAGCTCTCTCTTTTTTCTATCTGTTTGTATTTCCTGCCTGCCTCTAAGCTGCCTTGTCATAGGCCAATACAGCTTTATTTATCAACCAATCAGAGCAACACATATTTACAGCATACAGAAAGACATCCCATGGCACTTCCCCATTTCTGTCTAATCAAAAAGGAAGGTTTTAACTTTAATGTAATAAAATTACATAGACTAGAACAATTATCAAACAGGAATTACAATTACAATATCTAGTCCATTTATATTTGGCAAAATTAAAGAAAATATTTTATCTATCCTATATTTGTGAGTCTAAAGTTTTATATCTAATTTATCTTTTATCATGACTAAGGAAAACTATAACTATCTAGTCTTCAACTACATCAAAGACCTCAGAAGGATATAATATTACCTAAGTAAACAGGAAATGCATTGTAAGCAACTTTCAAAATTTTGGAAATGACGCAGACAGCTGCCTGCCTGGACAGTCACCCAAAGTTCCTCTGCAATGTTGGGGCATCCATCTTCAGCCTATAGGCCTAGAATTCTTTAGTCACTTCGAAGTCTCCTCTGTGAAGCAGGAATCTGAAGGACCACCTTGCCCTGTTTTGATCATCTTCCCATGGGTCCTGTATGTCCAGCTTATCAGTAGTCCAGGCAAGAGCAGTTTCCTGCCCAAATGGCCATCTTTGTCAAGAAGAAGATAAATTCCATATTGAGTGTCCTTGATGCCCATCCTTCTCCTTGAAGCAAATCAGTGCTGACAGGAGCAGACATGTCTAACCATCCAGAAAGTCTAAGTTTTTGAAATACTTTAAATGCCATATTTTGTAGGTCTTTGAAGTGTTTGAAGATTACCTACCTAACTGAAATATATCTGTATATACCTAGAAAACTTAACTAACATGACTATAAGTTTGATTATCATAGAAGACTAATTATTAATCTGTATTTCTTAATTATCTGTTACAATCTAAATGAGTTACATAAACATAATACCTTAAATGAGAGTAGAAATATATATACAGTATAATAAAATTAACTTTAAATTTGTAATAAACTAAAATCTATAGCAATATAAAAACATTTTACACAAGTTGTTGCTCTTTAAAGGTAGATTCAATAATCTACCCTTTCATCCTATCATATCTATGTCAGGGCATCCTGTGGCCTTTGGTGCCAACATGGGCCATGGATGTCAACACAGACCCTGGCTATGTTAGAACCACAGACCCAGACATGACCCTTGGTAGCAGCCCAGGCCCAGACGTCAGCATGGCTCTGGGTGGCAAGCAGGCCCCCTACATCAGTCTACTCCTCGCCGCCTTCACTTGTCCAGTCTACCTCTCTCCACAGCACATGAACCAGTCTGCCTCTTTCTCTCCCATTTCTCCACCACACATTTGCTCATGATACTGACACCCTCCTGCCCGGCGCTGCAAGGCAATGGCCCAGCCTGTGAATGGCTTCAGCCAGCCCAGGCCTTAAGGACCCAGGCTAGGCTGTGGGTGACCTCCATCCGCCTGAGCCGAGTGGCATCAGGCAGGTCTCTGTTTCTATTTTCTTAAGGTAGAAGCTGGGGCCATTTATTTGAAAACTTCCTCCTTTTCCTAATCTAGACATTGGTTCTGGAAACCTTGCCAAAGATACTGCCTTATCACAATGCCACTCATTAATTTTCAGATTAATTTTTAGACCTATTTCATTTTATGTGTGCTTGCATGTATGTCCATGCACCACATGTGCGCCTGGTACCTGTGGAGGCCAGAAGAGGGTGTTAGCTCCCTTGCAGCTGGAATTATGGATAACTGAGAGCCAGTACGTGGGTGTTATAAGCCAAATCCAGGTCCTCTGCAAGAACAGAGACAGGATCTATGCAGACCAGGCTTGCTTCAAACTCAGAGAACTGCCTGCCTTTACCCCCCACGTTCTGGGACTAAAGGTGTGTGTCACCAAGCTCAGCCATTATATCGTATTTTTATTCTGTTCAAAATACTTCCCATCTTGGTTTCTCCTGTTGCTCTGATGAAATACCTAACAAGAAGCCACTTGAAGAAGGAAGGCTTTCCTTACTCACTGGTAGGTTTGAGGGTGCAGTTCACCACAGCTGGGGAGTCAGGGTATGGGAACCAGTGGTGGCTGCTGACATTAACTCCCCGGCTGGTGCTCAGCTTGCTCCTTTTTGTTAAGTCCAGGATCCCTCAGTCCATGGTCAGCCCGCACTTAGGCCTTCTCAGCTTAATGAACATAATCTAGACAATCCCTCATAGATAGGCATGCAAAGATCCTGCCAAGGTGACAATCAGTCTTGACTATCATTCTTCCTAACTGTCTTGTTAATTTCATCTTGAACATGGAAGTCCTTTGGAGTTGCATTATTTAGTTTTAAATATTTCTATCTCATTTATTGTTTATTTACTTTTGTCCCAGTATCTTGCTGTGTATCTTAAGCATTGGAGTTTAGATGTGAAATGTTCTTCATAGGCTCATGTGTTGGAAAACTTTGTTCCCCAGATGTAGGGCGGGGGGGTGGAGTGGGGTGGTGGACAGGAGGAGGCGGGTTTAAGGTTACTTAGCCCAGCCCCACTTCCTGTCCTCTTTCCACTTCATCACTGCAAATGCAAGTTGACCAGCTATGCTGTGTTCCTGCTTCTGAGTCCTCCTCACCAGGACGGGCAGGATCCTCCTGAACTGTAAGACAAAGTAAGCATTTTTTCTTAAGTTCCTTCACATGAGGTATTTATTTGATCACAGCAGTGAGAAAAGGAACTGATAGCCCAGGCTGTCCTCAGCCATGTTATGTATCATGGATGGTCTTGAACGTACGCTCCCCCGCCTTGACTGCCTAAGTGGTGAGATTACAGGCGTAGGCTACTGCCACCCGAGAGATATCAGCTACTGCACACTTTACCATGTTGGGTGCTGGATGTGTGTGTGTTCCTATAAATAGTCTCCCCCCGTCTTTTGGAATAAAGCTTTGTTTAGGTGAACCCAGAGCTGTGTATAGTCCAGGCTAATTTTTCCCGCCACTGTGGCATTCTGAGTTCTCTAGTCAATGACCGCAAATTGTGAACTTTTTCACTTAGCCCAGTGGGAAGGAGACCAATATGGGTATCACTGTCCCTCATTTTTCTACATAGTTGTTTGCCTAATCTTGGGCCATTCCCATGACTGGGTCAGTATTCGCTGGAGGCTCCTGGGAGATGCTGTTCAATCCTTTCGTCTCCGCTCTCCTGTGTGGTTCTCCATTTTCTATTGCACAGCTGTTATGGTTTGGATGTCTGTGCCCCAGGTTCATATTCCTGGGCATGGTGCTGCTTTGGAAGGTTTAGAACCTTTAGGAGGTGGAGCCTGTCTTTTTTGGCACTTTTCTCATTGCTGGGACCAAATGCCTGGTAAGACAGAGCTAACGGAGAAGGTTTGTTGGGCTCGTGGTTCCAGGGTGAGCAGCTCTGCTTCCTGGTCCACCCAGATGTGTGTGAACAACTCACATTCATGCTGCCACAAAGGGTGGTGCCCACTGCCATGGCCTCCTGCTGGGATGTGAGGCCTCTTCCAACTGTCACAGCAATGTGAGGAGCAACCAATGCACCTGTCCTGTGAACTCAAGCTGCCTTGGTCTCTCTAGAGTCACAGCTTTGACTCTGTCACGCAGGGAATCTCTCTGCCTGGCTTATCTCTCTCTGCACCATGAGTGGACACATCCTCCGGTGCAGCTGGCCTCAGTTGCTCACCATGTCTGCTGTCTGCCCCTCTGAGGCACCTCTCCTTTGGTGTCTTATAGCCAAGGCTTGAAAACCACTAGCTGGTGTATTTTGCCTGGTTCCTAGTTATTTCAGATGGAATGGGAAGTCTGTTATTCCATGTTACTTAAATATGGGAGACCTCTCTGACTTTTTTTTTTTTTTTTTAATGTGCATTCGTGTTTTGCCTGCATGCATGTCTGTGTGAGAGTGTTGGATCCCCTGGAACTGGAGTTACAGACAGTTGTGAGCTGTGATGTGGGCACTGGGAATTGAACCCAGGTTCTCTGGAAGGGCAGCCAGTGCTCTTAACCCCTGAGCTATCTCTCCAGCCCCAACCTCTCTCACTTTTTTTGGGGGGGAGGCGGTTTTCGAGACAGGGTTTCTCTGTGTAGCTTTGCGCCTTTCCTGGAACTCACTTGGTAGCCCAGGCTGCCTCTCTGACTTTTAATTGTAATTACAAGGCCCAAAGTGTAAGAAAGATTTATTATTACTAATAAATGGATTCCCTATTTTGTGCCTCTTGTTTTAAATTTATTCTTGCTTAATTTTTTTTTCAGATTTATTTATTTTGTTTTATGTGTGTGAGTGTCTTGCCTGGTGCCTGCAGAGGTCAGAAGAGGGGTCAGATCCTGGAACTAGAGCTATGGATAGTTACAAACTACCAGCTGGGTGCTGGGAATAGATCCCAGGTTCTCTGCAAAAGCAACACGTGCCCCTAGTCACCGGGCCTTCTCTCCAGCCCCAAAATTTATTCTTACTTCTTTAGTGCTTAAGGGTATGAACAATCAAGCCAGGCTTAGTTGCGCACGTCTTTAATCCTGGCATTCAGGAGGCAGAGGCAGGAGGGTCCCTGTGAGTTCGAGGCCAGCCTGACCTACATAATGAGTTCCAGGACAGCCAGGACTACACAGAGCAATCCTGTCCTGAAACAAACAAACAAACAAACAAACAAACAAACAAAGAAAAGAGTATGAACAACTCAAGTAATGGAAAGAGAAACATGACTCCCATACTCTACCCAGCCCTGGAAATAACATCTCGTTTCATCAGTTCACCAACAAAAACCTTTGCAGGCCTTTCTACTCTCTTCAGCCCTCACTTCCTGTGTGTATTCACACTCTCTGAACATCTTGTTCCTGTTCCTCAAAATTTGAAGAAATAGAGGATTTTCTGCCCATACCTGGGCAGCATGATGCTGTACCAGTCAAGATCTAGAAAAGCAGGGCTACTGTGAAGTTTAAGTTTGGCGAAGTAGACACCCATATGCGTTGGGATTTGAACTCCACTGCAGAACTGCGAAGTAAAAGCAAAAGCAAAACAAACAAGCAAACAAAAACCTATTTCTTTAACACATGTTAGGTACTGAAGGTAAGCCAGATTTCTCCCACTGAAGGTCTTAAGGGTGGCTGTTAGATTAGTAAATATACAACACAAACAGAATGCTTTGAAGGGTCATTTTGCTAAAAGGAAGTGAGATCTGGTGACAGGCAAAGGGATCTTGAAGGATGGCCGACAAGGTGATCAGGCAAATGAGAGGAAACCTGTGTTCCAAAACACTCAGGCACACGTGGGACACTGTGTGAAACACCAGTGTTCATGTGGTCACCAGCGGTCAGAGAAGAGGGGAGGGTCTGCGGAGTTAGTTAGGTTGGGTGTACGTAACTAAGGCCATGAGACGATTCTGAAAGC
Source organism: Peromyscus leucopus (assembly GCF_004664715.2). Lineage (NCBI taxonomy): Eukaryota > Metazoa > Chordata > Mammalia > Rodentia > Cricetidae > Peromyscus > Peromyscus leucopus. The sequence goes on from NC_051079.1 coordinate 5,808,548, forward strand.
CAGGGAGAAACTTGGCATCTACATGGCTGGGCTGAAAAGCAGGGGAAGACGTTAGGGGGCAGCACTCCACCTCTCACCAGCCAAATGACTGGAGAGTGCACAGAAATGGCCTGTGGGGGAAGAATGGAGTGGGTATGATGTCATGGAACGTGCTAGTAGGGACAGAGGGACGAAGGCTGGCGAGGTGTTTAGCAGACGCTTTCTTCAGGAGCTGGTGCCTTAGTTAGGGCTACAATTGCTACGCAGGGACAGCATGACAGAAAGCATTTAATCGGGGGCTTGCTTTTAGTGTCCAAGTGTGACTCCATGACAGTCATGGGGGGGAGCACAGAAGCAGGCAGGCATGGTGCTGCTAAGAGATTATAGCTTATCCGCAGGTGAAGGCAGAGAGAGATGGAAAAGAAAAGCCCAAGTGACACACCTTCTCCAACAAGCCCACACCTTCCGATCCTTCCCGAACACTTCCACCAACTAGGGGCCAAGTGTCAAACCTATGAGTCGATGGGGGTCATTCTCATTCAGACCACCACAGCTGGCGACTGAACCAAGTGCAGGAAATGGTCCCCAATGTGGAAGAAGGGTGCTATGAACTGAGACCAGAGATCTGAGAGCAGCGAGGGAAGACCGGGGGTTCTGGGTACTTCATGGGAATGCTTGGCAAACTCTATACATGCCATTGCTAATGCACAAGAGATTGCAGTGGTGCGATTGTGTGCCTTACCCTCTTGCCTGCCTCAAAGTCGGATGCCAAGGCTGTGTGAATCTCATCTCTGTATCGTCAGGATGGGTACCATGCCTGAAGCTCTGGGGGCAGTTTGGCCAAAGCACAGGAGATGGGAGACCATAGATGCAGGAGATCACCCAGGGAGGGAGTGGGGGATAGGCTTTGAGATCAAGAAAAGACATCCACACTGGAGTAAGAGTTTGAGAAATGAGTGAGCCTGTGGCCTCATGTTCTCATCTTGGTCTACATAGGCTGAGTTTGCCTGTGGCTCATATTCTCATGTTGGTCTACATAGGCTGAGTTTGCTTGTGGTCTCATGTTCTCATGTTGGTCTACATGGGCTGAGGAAATCTCACCCTTGCTGCTTTGCTGGGTTGTAGAGATTGATTTAGTATACTCTGGACAGAGGCAGATGGCTACTGGGAGGATTCAGGGTGTGTGTGTGTGTGTGTGTGTGTGTGTGTGTGTGTGTGTGTGTGTGTGCATGCGTGTGTATGCATGTGTACTTGTGTGTATACATGTGTGTCTATGTGTGCATGAGCTTGTGTGTATACACATAGGCATGTGTGTGTATGTATGTTTTCAGTGTTTTCCCTCCCACCTAGAACTATGAGAAAATCACCCTGATTTTGACATTATAATGGCAGTAGAGAAAAGTTATGTAGGTCAGCATTCTGTTACAGATCACCTCTATTCTGCTTAATGTAAAAGCCATAACTAAGTTGTTTTCACAAATATGCAGCTAACTTAAAATTTCAAATTCTCTGTATGTACACCCTAAAGAGGCCAAACAGTTGAGGATATGACTTACAGAACAATGTCTTTTTTTTTTTTTAAATCTCTGTGTGATGGGTATCACTATGTACACAAAGCTGGCTTCAACTTCATAGAGATCTGACAGTCTCTGCCTCAGGCGTGCCATAATTAAAGGTGTGTACCACCATGCCAAGCCAGAACACTATCTTAAATACTGAAACATTTTTTAATAAAAATCGGCAATAGTTAAAAAATACTACATTTTTATGTAATATACATTCCTGATCCACTGCATCCTGCCATTTTCTCTTAGGAGCTACTCATCACTGCTGACTAATAATGACTCTTGCTGTGTTGGCCGAGTTTCAGACCTTTGATGAGTCTTTAATTCCTCTTCACACTCGATGGAGTCAACTGTCCCTACTGGTCTTACTTCTCATCCAACTATTTCAATTCTTCCGTGACAAGGGTTTGATCTTTGGCTTCTAGGACCTGCTTTCCCTGTTGCGTTCCCAGGTTTACACAGAATGTACTTCGGGTTTTCTCTTGCCTTTTCAGTTCTATTAGTCAGCAGTGATTTAGTGCCTCACACTCTGTTCTTTCTCCTGACAAGTGTATTGGGAATCATGACAAATTGCTGTGTGAATCACGCTGGGAGCTGTGGGGAATGGAGAGGCTGAGACAGAGTGAAGGTGGACCTGGGTGAGATGAGGGGGTGGAGCACTCTCATTCCAATGTGCATGAAAGCACAGCAAAGGAGTCTGTGGTAAAAGTTTAGGATTATAGATTTCTATTCCCCTGCAAACTCTAAAAGTTTGATGTAATATATAAGTTTCAAAGAAACCCAAATAGTTGGCACTAGGCGGATCCCTGCTTACCTACTGTCAGGTGGTAGAGGCATTTGGGAGTCCTTTCTATGCTGTTTTCCAAGCAGGTGGGATAATTCTGCAATGAGGCTATCTCCTCATGATCAGTCTGCTATCTTCCTAGTTTGGAAAAGGTGAAGGCTCTTGGGTTAAATTTTGGTTGAGTACTCCCCAAAGCATGCCCCCCCTACCAAAACCCCCTTGGAAAAACTCAATTCAATATGGCCTTCAAAAGAATGAAGGAGACCAGCTGACGTGAGTGTTCCCCAAAGGCCGTGTGCTGCTGACTCAGTCACCAGTCTGTGGTACTGTTGGGAGATGGTGGGGGCATTTAAGAGTTAGAGCCTGGTGGGAAGAAACTGGGTCACTGGAGGAATACACTTGAGGGAGGTGGTGGGCCACAGTCTCTTCTTTGTTTTTGCTTCTTGGCTGCTATCAGATGATGAGCTCCCTCTATGATGTCCAAAGCAGCAGCAGGGCCAAGCGCTATGAGCTAACACCTCTCAACTGTGACACAAAGTAAGTCTTTTCCTTTATTTGTCTCAGGTACTTTGTTACAGTGGATTGTCTCTCTCAAGTACTTTGTTATAGTGGATTGTCTCAGGTACATTGTTACAGTGGATTGTCTGTGGTACTTTGTTACAGTGGATTGTCTTAGGTACTTTGTTACAGTGGATTGTCTCAGGTACTTTGTCACAGCCACAAAAAGCCAGTGTACCAAGTATTGTCTAAGGAACATCAATGATGTCAGGAAAAAGGCACATCACAAAAGTACCTGAGAAGATCCTCACAGACTCTCCATACTCTAAAGGGGCACAGTATTGGTTGTTGGATTAAGGCACATAGTTAAAAGGAAGGTTTATTTTGGGGGGTAACTTACAAGTAAAGGGATAGGTAACAGGGTCCGGGAAAGGTGTAGTGCAGTCCGGTGGTGTTCTCTGGAGAACTCTGCTCTATCTACCTCCAGCATCCAGGGTCCAGGAATGAAGAGAGCCAGCACATCCGGATCTCGGATCTTAAGGGCTCCTGTCTCGGCCCTGCCTTGTAGGCGTGACAGAAGCCTCAATGGGGGTAGTACTTCCAGGTCAAAGTTGGAACAGCTACCCACTACAGCACAGCGCTGCTCTCCAGGTCTTCCCACACTTGCCTGATCCAAGCATCACCATGCTTGGTGGTTAAGAAAATCTCTGGCTGCTTTGAGGCTGGGATTCAGGAACCCATGAGCTGGGGTGCTGGTGGTGCCCGGCTGGAACCTAGAACTCTCCATGTCTTAGACATATCACTTTGGAACACTCATATACCTTTTGTAAGCCACTAAAGATAGCTGCTTGACAAAGTCCATGCCAAGTCTTTTCCAAGTTTTCATTACAGGTTCACATTTATTGGTGAAGGATGTAGTTCTTATTCAGACATTTTTGTCTAGTGTCATACCGCGACATACACCAGAATTGCCAGCAAAGGAGAAAAATTACCTTTGCACAATTTGGGAAACTAAAGTTAAGTCCAAGGTGCTACTCAAAAGGTGTGTGTGTGTGTGTGTTTGTGTGTATGTGATATGTGTGATATGTGTATGTGTATGTGTGTGTCTGTATGTGTGAGTATGTTTAAGTATTGTTCCAAGTTTCTTGTGGACTCTGGCAATTTTTTACATACCAATGTTCTCATGTATGAAATTGAAATAATAAGGCTAAAGTTCATGGGATTCCTAGGAAGACTGAAGGAGCACAAATGTGCAGATCCCCTAGACAGGCCTTTCATGGCACACAACATCTATTGGGGTGTCAGATTATTATTGGTGTCATAGTAGGACAAAATTCAAATCTTTATGATTACACAGCATGATAAAAAGTTAGCATCAAATTTTCATCTTTTTATGAAACTTATGCCTTTAGACAAGTTAGTTCTTATGCTATCACCAGGCAGTTCCACTGAAATGGAATTTTTATGGAATGTCTAAAATTGTTTTTTTATTTCATAACTGAGTTACAAACTGGTAGTCTGCAGATGTCTTGCTTGGCCTGTGTATTTTAAAGGATAGTTCTTTCATATATTTACTTATCTAGATATTTCACACAAAAATAGATTTCTTGGTTTTAAAAAGTATTTTGGGGGATTTTAATATTATTTTTATTTTATGAGTTATGGGTATTTTGCCTGCAGGTTTGTCTGTACCATGTGTGTGCAGTTCCCATGGAGGCCAGAAGAGGGTGTCAGGTCCCCTGGAACTGGAGTTACAGACTGTTGTGAGCCATCATGTGAGTGCTGGGAATCAAACTTGGGTCTTCTGCAAGAGCAGTCAGTGCTCTTAACCACTGAGCAGTCTCTCCAGCCCTGATTCCTAGGCTTTGCAGAAAGGCCGTTTGAAGTGCACCCCCAGTTCTCCTATTGCCGTGGCTTCCTGGAGTTGGGGAGGTCCTGACTCTCGGAATGAGGGCACATGCTACAGGTTTAATAGTTGATGTGGTTTGCCTGGCCCCTGCAGGCATCTGAGTGTCGCCCTGACATTCAAGGTAATTATTTCTTTTCTCCTATATCTTAAAAGTTGCCAGCTCTTAGTCCGTTTTGTAGATTCTAGGAGAATGGATGGAGAAGGCAGCCACCTAATTGTCCTTCCCATCAACAGACTTCCTAGCCAATTAGGCCTGTGGAGGCCCTAGAGGAGCATCTGTAGAGACACCTTCAGGGACTCTCCAGCAAGTGGGGTTTGGGCTCAAGTTCAACTCCACCTCTCTCCGTGGAAGGACTTATCTTTTCTAGCATATGTGTTTTGTGTGCAGTACAGCCGAGCTGTACCCCACAGTGTTTAATCCCAAGCTCAGAGACAGCTCTCCTCTATGCCCTTGGCAAATCCTGCTAGAATATACTTCCTGAATGGCACCTCCCTGAGGATGTTTTCCCTGATTTCTGTCTCCTAGATATGACCCCTGATAATTTGGCACTCTTCTAGGCACTCTTCTTTTGTAAAAAAGAAATTATGTACATCTCAGTGTGCTTCGGACTATGGTTAGATACGTAAATATCCTGCCATATCGTATGTAAATATATGTAAATGATATGTAAATGTCCTCATTCTGCCATTGGATGTGAGAATCCTGCTCATCACACCGAGGGAACCCAGGGTAACCATGTCATAGTCATCCAACTCTGACTCAAACCAAGGGACCAGTGGGATGCTTGAAGTATTTGTCTCTAGGAACTCATTTCCAGTCTAAGGAGTGGATGTATTGATAATCTACTTCAGGGCCTGGAGAGATGGCTCAGTGGTTAAGGGTGCTTCCTGCTCTTGCCGAAAAGTCGAGTTTGGTTTCTAACACCTATGCTGTGTAGTTTACAGCGGCTTACAACTCCAGCTTCGAGGACTCTTTGGCCTTTCAGGGCACCTACACACACACACACACACACACACACACACACACACACTCAGGGCACCTACACACACACACACATACACACACACATACACACACACACATACACACACACACACACACTCTCAGGGCACCTACATACACACACACACATACTCACACACACACATACACACACACATACACACACATACACACACACACACACTCAGGGCACCTACACACACACATACACACACACTCAGGGCACCTACACACACACACACATACACACACACACACTCAGGGCACCTACACACACACACACATACACACACACACATACACACACATACACACACACACACACTCAGGGCACCTACATACACACACACACATACTCACACACACACATACACACACACATACACACACACACACACACACACACACACACTCAGGGCACCTACACACACACATACACACACACACTCAGGGCACCTACACACACACAGACACATACACACACAGACACACACACACACACACAGACACACAGACACACACACACACACACACACACACACACGCTAACTCTTAAGGAATCGACTTTAAGATCAGAGAGTCAGATCAACAGACAAAGGCACTTGCCACTCAGCCTGACAACCCAGGTCCTGCTCAATCACCAGGACCCCCTGGTAAAAGGCGAGAACTGGCCCCCACAGTTTCTCCACCAGCCTCCACACAGCATGGCACAACAACATACAAATAATACACATAGTAATTCTTTTTTAAAGAATCCGTTTGTACTTCTTTACTGTTATAACTTGAGACTCATTTTCCCTCAATAGCGTGGTTATTTCCACCTTCCTGCAAAAGCTTAAGGGGACATTAACTTCCACTTTGCTGCTCAGTTGATTTCTCAGCATCTTAGTTCCTTGAGGAACAATGTAACACCTGTGTGCTCATGAAGATGAACTGACCCAGTGGGGTTGAAAGGCTCAGCACATGCCTGGTACACAGTGCCTGCTCAGGGCATGGCTCTTATTCCTATGTGGAAACTCACCACGATTGGGAAACCAGTTTAGGCTTGCTCTGTTTTTCCAAAGTATTTCTTAAGAAAGAGCAGGTCAGAGATTGTGGCTTGTCTGCCCCAGGCTAAACAAATGTATTTTTCTTTGAAAAAAAAAAAAGTTATTTCAAGAATGAATAGTTTAGCCATTCAAAGAAGAACACTTTTAAGATTTTTATATTGTAACCAACAAGGTAAAAATTGAGGAAAACACTGCCAATGAATGGTAAAACCATCAGACATGTATGTGGGCGAAAATCTGGCCAGCCATGGTGGCACATGTCTTTATTCCCAGTACTCAAGAGCCAGAGGCAGGCTCTACGTAGTAAGTTCCAGGCCAGCAAGGGCTACATAGTGAGGCTATATATATATATACTATAACAAGAACAACAACAACAAATTGTCGTCATTCACACGGACCAAGGCTACTCTTGTGAAGTGAGGCAGTAAGGACCCAACCTGAGTGACACAGTGTTCCTGCAGAAACAGAAAATCACCTTCTGTGACTACCGACAAGGGCCAGTCAGGCAGACCCAAGCCTTTGTGCTGTGTTAAACAAGTGGGCTACACTCTTTAGAGGAGCCCAGGCGGGGGCACCCTCCTCTCCAAGGAAAGCTTCCCAGAAGGACTCCGAAGAGATGTTATTGATATATTGATACGCAATCCTTGATCAGATCCTCAGAGGGAGGGAGCAGAGCTGTCCAGGTTGATATAAGCACGGCTGGTCATATGTGCATATGAACTATATATTGGATGGTGAAAAGGTAGTGAGAAGTCGAGGCTGTGGCCCACTTGCGTTTTGAGTGGCGCACTGTTTCTGAAGTCCTTTAGTGTCTGAACATGGAGATTTTTACAAAAGGAATCTTTGTTCCACTGAGCTGATCAAAATAGTTGCAGCTGGGGCACACAATTCTGTGGGACATGCATACTTTTGGGGGACAGCACAAAGGGGGTGCTGGGTAAATATCAACTCTCGTGTTCATGTGTGTGCAGGTGCACGTGTGCCCTGTGTGTGTCAATTCTCAGGCACCTTCTGCCTTTGGTTTGAGAGCAGCTCCATAGCCTGGAACTTCGCTGCGTAGACTAGACTCACTGGCCAGCAAGCTGCGGGAGCCGCCTGAGACACTTCCCATCTCACCGGCGTGCGCTGTCGCTGAGCCCAGCTTTTTGCATGGGTTCCAGGGCTCAAATCCATCCTCACGTTTGCAAGGCACACGTTCCTGACTGAGCCGTCTCCCCAGCACTACATGTGGACTTGATTGTAACCGGTGGAATCCCAGAGTAGGGTCCTTGCTGTACTGATCTGGGGATATCTTGTCTAACGAAAACCGATTGCTAGTAAAAAACCATGGCAAACTTCTTCTTTTGGTAGGACGGGGGTGACACTGTGGCTGGCATGGGCAGCCCTGGCTGTCTGCATCGAATTCTGTGCTTTATTCGTCTCCTAGGGGACATTCTGGCAGCATGTGCAGCCTGACTGGCAGTCACTACAGAAATGAAGCGTTAGGGCTGCCTCTGTATTTCGGAGACGGGAAGCAGACATTAACGGCTTACTTTTAGTTCCAGCAGCAATGATATTTTCATTACTGGTGTCCTCAGGCACAGACTTTTAATTTAAAACAGGAAGGTAAGTTCAGGATGGAAATAGCCCTTCACCACAGGAGCATCGCTGCACCGCACACGCATTGCACCTTACCTGCCAATCTCAGCAGCATGCTGGGTGGTTTGGGGGTGTCTGGAAGGATGGAAGAAAGGCATGGGGAAAGAGGGACCAGAGTCACCAGGGCCCTGAAAAAGCTGAGGACTTAGTTCTAAAGTAAGATGGACACCTCAGGTTTCATACCTTTCTGACTGGTAAGAAAGCAATTGTTTTGGCACCAACATTTCCCTTATTAATTGTAAAAAGTTATAACATCTCTTCAAAGATCTTTTGGCTGATACTGTAGTGGATTTAAGTTGGCCATGAATTTGTTGTTATTGTCCTGGTCAGGTGGGTTTTATGAACTTCTCCTCGGTCTGAACTGGTTATGTCTGTTCAGAAAACGGAACAGAGCCACAGACAGCCTGGGGTGTGGTCTCTCACAGGCTGCACTTTCCACTGGTGGCCTCTCAGGGCACTCACAGTGGCACCTTGCTGAAGGAGTCTTAGCCACAGGGAGGCTGATAGCCATGTGGTTGGCAGCCACCTGGATAAGCTGCTATGGACATCACAGGCCTGCTGTCCCCTGGATGGCATCATAGAACAGGAGCAGACCAGCCAAGGCCAGCATGCACTTGAGGATCCCAGAATCACAAGCCAGAACATGTGTTAAGCCACATAATATTGGTCTGGTTCCTTCTGAAGCAAGATAATCTAAGTGTCACTGAAAAGTCTGTAGGAATAAAGACTGGAGTCCCTCCAGGCATGGTGTGCAACCCTGGAATCCCAGAGTGTGAGGGGAAGAGAGTCCTCCAGGCCTGGTGTGCAAATCTGGAATCCCAGAGTATGAGGGGAAGAGAGTCCTCCAGGCCTGGTGTGCAAGCCTGGAGTCCCAGAGTGTGAGGGGAAGAGAGTCCTCCAGGTATGGTGTACAACCCTGGAATCCCAGAGTGTGAGGGGAAGAGAGTCCTCCAGGTATGGTGTGCAAGCCTGGAATCCCAGAGTGTGAGGGCAAGAGAGTCCTCCAGGTATGGTGTGCAAGCCTGGAATCCCAGAGTGTGAGGGGAAGAGAGTCCTCCAGGTATGGTGTGCAAGCCTGGAATCCCAGAGTGTGAGGGGAAGAGAGTCCTCCAGGTATGGTGTGCAAGCCTGGAATCCCAGAGTGTGAGGGGAAGAGAGTCCTCCAGGCCTGGTGTGCAAATCTGGAATCCCAGGGTGTGAGGGGAAGGCAAGAGGATAGAAGTCAGGACCTTGATGGGAACTCAGTGATTCTGAGCCCTGCATGGGTGACATGAGACTCAGGGAAGGCTGTAGGGAGGGAGGGCCATGCAGGGAGAGGTGTAGGGAGGCAGGGCTGTGGGGAGGGAGGACCGTGAGGAGGGAGGACTGTCAGGAGGCAGGACTGTGAGGAGGGAGGACCGTGGGGAGGGAGGACCATGGGGAGCCTGGCCTGGGAAGCACCAGCTTTAGAATTCACACTCAGCTTGAATGAGGCCCTGGTTTCTGTCATCACCCTCCTCATCAAGAAGAAACAAAGTGATTTATCTTATTCAACAGGCAGAATAACGGAGCACAGGTGGCATTGTGAGTTGGGAGAGAAGTGTCAGGACAGACCCACATCCTGATCTTTTCCTGAGCTTTGCCTTTAAAGCTGGTGCTCAACACAGGAAAAAAAAAAAAAAAAAGGAAAACTTTCATTTTAATTTGTCCTTATCCCAACACGTGTGTTCTACACAGAACCCATTTTTTTTAAACAGCGTTTATTGTATTTAATACATTATAAAATCTGAAAAAATTGTAGGAAAGCAGCAGACTGAAACTGGAGATCTCTAGCAAGAAATAGCTCTGGCCCCTCTGTCAAACGGTCAACGGTCAGGGGTAAAACAAAGGAAAGGTCACTCCTGTACAAACTACGGTTCGAACGGCCTGTCCACATACATCCGGTGCAGTGTGCTCTTGAGCGGTCCTCTGAATTCCCTCCTGGTCCCTACCTGATGAGACATGAAGCCTCTGCTTGCAAAGAAAACACCAGCTGAGGTGTTTTGTTTGTTTAAAAAAAAAAAAAAGAAGAAGAAAGAAAAGGAAGAAAGATAAAGGAAAAAGAAAGAATGGATGGCTGCTGGCAATGGACAGTGTGAGGAGACTGCCCTCCCTGCTCATGGCTTATGTACTGGACAGAGACCTCAGAGGCCAGGACACTCGTGGCCTTCGCAGCATCCACCCTAGCTCGCTCTCTCTTTGCATTTCCTACCTTTTGACATATATATTTATATATTTATATATATTTTTTTTACATCTTGAGGATATCATGATTCCAATTGTTCCCATATGAATACAGGTGTGATTTCTAGTGGATATAAATGTCTTTTATTCAATTTTAGGTTCAGAGCTTGGTTTACTGTCCCAGCTGCACACAAATGTTCCTTTTCGCATATTGTTATTGGTTGTGTGTGTTTTCTTTTTGCATAAGAAATATGTCCGTTTAGTCCAGTGGCTCCTGTTTTATCCGGATGACCGAGGGTACTCGGGGTGTCCGCCTCAGTTCCCGTCGGAGGACATATTCACTGAACTGGGACGAGTCCACGCCTCCCCCACAGGAACCCACAATTTCAAATCCTCTTTGCTGTAACCGCTCAAGGACCTGTGAAAAAACAAGACAGGTGTTTACTTGGGGGCGGGGCGAGTTCATCGGCCACATAAACCCACCAAAGATGCTTCCAAAGCTCAAGTCACGTACATTCAAGAGGGAAAGGAAGGGTTTCCATTAGAAAGCACACCCCAGATTAAGCTTAGCTCGAGCTGGGGTTGCCACTCGGTTGTAGAGTTATCGGCTAGCATGTACACGGCCCTGGCTTTGACCTCTTGCCACAAACAAGCAAGAAGACACTGGAAAGGTCTGGTGTAGCCTAAATGTTGTTTAATTAAATGTTTCTGAATTCCGAAGTCAAATGCTAGCCAGATCCTTGCATTTGCTATGTTGGGCACTTCGACACAGGAAGCCACCCCTGTGACTCTGAGACAGGGAGACAGGATGCTAACTGAGAGCACTCTGTTTCTTTGGCATTCCAACAGATAGTTCACTAGATAGAACCAAATCCCATACATCTCTAAAGGAAAGGGACATTATAAACCATAACTTTAAAAATAAGCTCGCTTCAACCTTTTTTTTCTTGTTCTTTTTTTTTTTTTTTTTTTTTTTGAGTGAAATGCTGTTAAATAACTCTCAAACTGTCAATAATAAAGTGGACCACGTGTGGTGTCACACTCAACACTTGGGAGGCAGAGGCAGGAGGATCAAGAGTATGGGAACAGCCTGGGCTACACAGTGCCAGCCTGGCTGAAAATAAGCAAGCAAAGCCCTAAATATAACTAAGCAAGGCAATCCTAATTATAATTAACTGATTAATTAAGTGTAGTGCTGAGGGCTAAACCCAGGGTCTTGTGCATGCTAGGCAAGCGCTCTACCACTGAACTACATCTCCTCTGGCTTCTTAATTATCATTTCTTATCACCAACTTTTATACAGAATATAGAAGCAAAACAATGTACTAGAAGAGACCGGAACAACAACAGTATGTACTCCAAAAATACGAAGCCCAGACTGAGAACAGTGGCCAGCTCTGTCCACAGGTGAACTCACTGTACACATCAGTGTGCATCGGCCTAACGACAGGGTGACGGACCCTTCCCTAAGTTCTGGTGAGTACAGTGGTGAGGACAGCGCTCTGAGCAGAACTCTCTAGCAGAGGAAGAAAGGGAACCTGCCAGGGAGAGCTGCCTCGGTGTGCTTCGAAAGGATCTTCTGCCCCATTAGAGAGGACATAGGAGCAGGAGGAACCATGGGACAGCAACAAACTGTAGTCTGATGCCGATTTCCCCCGGGGGTGTTATGTCTGCTTGTCTTCCTACCCAGAGGTTACCACACCATGACAAGATTCTGGTGTGACCTAGTGCTGCTTGTATGTGGTCAATGCCGTGCAAACAGCTTAGGAAGTCATTGCTTTTTTTTCCTAAGTTTTTCTTTATTTATTTACATATGTATTCTCTCTCTCTCTCTCTCTCTCTCTCTCTCTCTCTCTCTCTCTCTCTCTCTCTGTGTGTGTGTGTGTGTGTGTGTGTGTAAGAGAGAGAGAGAGAGACAGACAGACAGACAGACAGACAGAGAGTTACCTCTCTCCTTCTACCACATGGGTCCCAGCAACTGAACTCAAGTCATCCGGCTTGAAGGCAAGCACCTTTGCCAGCTGAGCTAACTCACAGGTTGGTCAAACACCCAGTCCCACCTCTACCAGGTGAGCTAACACACAGGCTGGCTAGACACACAGTCCACAGCAAAGTTCCTCCAGTTTAGAAAACTTTTAGGAACTTGAGGAGATTCTGCAGGTATCTGATACCCTGTCCCTAAGTCTCTGTGTACTGACAGACAGGTGTCTACCTCTTGGTGATGGGTGGAGTGGGAAGCAAGAATGGGTTGGGGCCGTGTGAGTGATGAAGGTGATACAGGTGAAATTTTCACAGCTCATTTGGTCAGTGAAATCAGGCATACAGAAGGTGCTCACTGGCCAAGGCTGAGACCTTCTTCCTCTGGCTTTGGATGCTGTGGTTGGCTCTATGGACACCTGGCAGGGTGTGTGGGAGGAAAAAGGCTTTGAGGATTCACAAGCATTTAGAGACAACACAGCCGTGTGTGTGTGTGTGTGTGTGTGTGTGTGTGTGTGTGTGTGTGTGTGTGTGGCCTTGTACGACCACCTCATACCTCCAGGGGGTGCTATCCACAAAGGTGAGAATGCAGCTCTTGCCCTCTTGAACCCTAGTGAGACTGGGTGCCTTTCTCTTGGTGCTGGCAGGGTTCATTTTTCTGAGTTTCCTGATGTTCTTCTCGGGGACAACCGCTCACACATTTGAAAACTTATAAATGGTGTGTAACAATTTCCCCGAGGCAGCCTGATCCCGTGTTTCTAGCCTTTGAACTCTTGGAGAGCGCTGCAGACGGAACATGGATGGGGTTGCATTTGCTAGGTAAGCACTTTGCCACTGACCTACGTCTAAGTAGTGAACAAAGTCACGGGCCAGTGCCAACTACAGAGGGCTAGGGACCCTTCAGCCTGCTGCCTTCTGACAGAGTTCCGTGTGGCAGGGTTCTGGGGGAGCTCAGGCGTGCCTCTGCCTTCTCACAGCCAGGCAGGTGCACCAGCAGAGCTTGCCTGCTAGCACTGGTGTCAGAGGACAGTGACCCACTGGCCACAGCCCTGGGGAGGGCAGAACAGGTGTGCAGCACACTGAGGTAAGCTCAAGCAGCACCTATCAGCATCTGAGCACACAGCAGCACCTCACATGCTCTAAACCAAATCCTCAGCCCCCCCCCCCCAGTGTTTTCTTCTCCCAAAGCACTCAGACAGAGACCATCCACTCTGTAACCTGCCTCCTCATTTCCATTATCATCTACTGTTCAGGATTTTTTTTGTTTTTTTTTTAAGACAAGGTCTCCTGTAGGCAAAGCTGGCCCTGGACTTGCCAATTAGCTGGATGACCTTGAATTTCTTTATTTCATTTTACTTATTTTTATTTATTTGTATTGGCATGTCTGCTTCTCAGATTGTGCATCATGTGTATACAGTTGTCCGGGGAGGCCAGGAGATGAGATCCCCAGAGCTGGAGTTGCAGGCAGTTGTGAGCCAACCAAGGTGGATGCTGGGTACTGAACCCAGGGGGTCCTAACCACTGAGCCATCTCTCAAGCCCTGACCTTGAGTTTCTGATCCTCTTGCCTCTACCTCCAAAGTGCTAGAATTATAGGTTTGCACCACAGCTCATGGGGTACTAAGAATCAGATCCAGTGCATGCTGGGTAAGCCCTCTATCAACTGATCTACATTCTTGGACCCTGGAGTATTTATTTTAGAACAAAGTTACAGAAGCTTCCTCTTCTGTTCAAAATCCTCCACTTCTTCCACTTGGTCTCACACAGGCAAATGAACCTAATGCCAAACACAACAACCTTTCTCCCAGAAAACCCCACTAGTCATGAAAAGCCCGAGTGCTGACCACTCTCTCCGAGGCTCACCAGGACTGTCTCCATCATCCCCAACCTCGTGCACTAGCACAGGCTCCCTCCTCCGATTCCTTTTCTTCAAGTGGCGTTCCTGAGAGCACTCCACATGCTGAGGGCTCTGCCACTGTGGGCTCTTTCCAGCTTGATCATTCCTCCTGAAGACCCCTAGGGGCTGGGTATGAGGTGCACCTCACGAGGCTTGGGCATAGAAAGCCTGTCCGCCAGCTGGTAGAATTGGTCATCGAGGACACTAACTGAATAGACTCCGTGATTCCCTTAGGACTTTCTGATGAATGGCTGTCAGAGGTGGGGCCTGATTGCAGAAAGTAGCACACTTGAGGGTGTACTTCTGAGGGGTACATCTTGCCTGGGCCACTTCCTGTTTGTTGCCCTCTTTTTTTTTTTTTTCCTGGTCACCATAAGGTGAGCAGTTTGCTCTGCCACACCCGCCAGTCATGATGTTCTACCTCAGCACAGCCCAGGAAACGGTGGGGCCAAGTGATCATCCCGAGACCAGGAGCCCAAATCAGTCCTTAAGTTGTTTCTCTCAGGGATGTGTTACAGAGACAAACACTAACACCAACACTGTGCCTCAGATGTCCTCTTACCACTATTGGGCAGCATTTACATTGGCTGATGTCTGCCCCACCCCACTTCTGAGACACAGACTCCGTGAACACAGAACTGCTGTCTTGTTGTCTTCTGTATCACCCATACTCATAGTAGGTATACATAGTGTTGAGCGCATAGTAGGCACTCAACACAGACTTGTGGATTTATGGGATGGATGCTGTGGAGGCTGGGAAACCACCTACCCAATGTAAGCATGGCCCACGACAGTTCCTCTGCTCCCTGGAGGAACCGAGCTCAAGCGACAGCCGGAGAACGGCATCGGTGCCATGCGGCAGAGGCTGACATACCTGGACTGAGTTGAGGTGACAGTAGCCGTTAAGTGGAAACCTGATGACGTGCGTCGAGTCGTGATTCCAGCCTGCGTTGACAGAATTGCACATCACATCGCCAATCTCCGGAAACACTTCTTCTATCAAGGACTTGTCCCCACTGAGTGTGATCCTCTCTCCAAGGTCCGGGGCCACACGCACCACGAGGCACTCACAGGGCCGTGAAAAGCGGCCACTTTCTCTGTCCTGTTTCCATCGCTCCATCTCCAACAACATTGGCTGAAGTTGAAAATATTTTGCCTCTTCATATAACAAAGTGTAGTCCTGGGGGGATAAAAAGGCATTTTACGGTGGAAACCACACATATATGGTGCCCCAAACAGCCATCCATGCTTGCTTTGTTTTTCTTTAGGATCTTCCTAGGTAACCTGGGTTGCCTTTGAACTCATGGTCCTCTACCTCATCCCCTCCCCCGCCCCAGGTGTTGGGACTACAGGTGTGTGTCATAGCTCTGGACATGACGACACTGTAGTCTTGAACCCCCAGCACCTGTGGCTGTCTGCACATTCTAGCAAGGAGCGAGAAGGGCTCAGGAGCCTCCCGCCCTCCAGCTGAGGGGCTGTGACAACGGACGACTGCAAGGAGAGTCTGTCTCTTTAAGGGTGGCCCCGTCGGCTGACCCCGCCCCATGGATGGTCAGCTGGGCAGCAGTTATGGCTCCACGTTCATGAGCGTATGGATCACACGGACTGCACTCAGCGGGTTATTAAAACAAGAGGACATGAAATTGAAGTAGGGGGTAGGAGGTGTTTATGAGGAGCTGGGGGAAGGAGTGGGGATCAATGTACAATCTTGTATGCATGTATGAAATTATCAAATAACAAATTTTAAATGTTATATTAAAAAAGAAATTGATGTTTGCTCACTTCTGTGGTATTTCAATAATCAAATCTAAATGTAAATACTTCACTTACAACACATTTGCAAAGACTCAGTTTGCACTCACTCACTCACTCACTCACTCACTCATTCATTCATTCATTGTGCTGGCTAGAATTATGTCAACTTGTCACAAACTATAGTCATCTGAGAGGAGGGAACCCCAGTTGCGAAAATGCCTCTATAAGACTGGGCTGTGGGCCAGCCTACAGAGTGTTTTCTCAATTAGTGATCAATGGGGGAGGGCCCAGCCCATTGTGAGTGGTGCCATCCTTGGGCTGGTGGTCCTGGGTTCTATAAGAGAGCAGGCTGAGCAAGTTATAGAGAGCAAGCCAATAAGCAGCAGCCCTCCATGGTCTCTGCATCAGCTCCTGCCTCCAGGTCCCTGCCCTGCTTGAGTTCCTGTCCTGACCTCCTTTGGTGATGAAGAATGATATGGAAGTATAAGCTGAATAAACCCTTTCTTCCCCAAGTTGCGTCGGTTCTGGTGTATCATTACAGCAGTAGAAACCTTAACCAAGGCTTTCATTCATTTTGTTAACGATACAGGGGATTAAGGGCTAGCAGATAGGTGCTTTTCATGAATCAAGTCCTCAAATGACCTACGAAATCAGTCACCATGATTATTCCCATTTCACAAATGAAAAACTGAAATGTGAAAGGATTCGCTTTCTTCTTTCAGTTCCAAAATACACCTGGGCATTTCAAGCTGGATGGTGTTGGCGGGAATCCAAATGTAATCTTCTCTGATGGAACTCGCATGCGGTTAGGCTCAGCTGCAGACACACTCACAGGAGCCTTTAGTCCTTGCCCCCTCCAGAACTCATCCTGGGGAGGTGTAGGAGGCGACACAGCCTGGGGACAGGCTTGAGTGGGCGTCTAGAAGATGGGCATGTGACTTTGACTTAAACTTGGGTGTTGGTATGTGATGGTTTAGGTGAGGCCGACAGAGATTTGGAAGGTTCTCACCCTGCCCCTGGCCACCTGTCAGTGGTGTCTCAAGCACAGATGTCAACAGCATGCAGCTCTGACTCCCATGAACTGGGTGAGAGAGGGGACTTTTCATTTCTGAAAGGCTCTTCCTCAAGCCGCACACAGATGGCCAACTCTACGGAACAGGTACTGGAGTAGACACGGGAGTGATTGAAAGAGAAGACGGAATGGGGCCAGGGACGGGATGGAGACGCAGCCATGTTGACAAGCAGGCCAATATTATCTGTCAGTGTAGCCATGGTCACAATCATCCCTGGGCGTGAGATAAGTGGATACTTGTCCAGACATGTCGATTGAGAACACTTTAATCAACTGACAAAGTCATTTCTGCCTTCCTTCCGTGAGCTGACAGGTGGTGCTTGTCATTCACATGAGAGCCAGCTCTGTAAATACATGGCCTTGTGTCTCTGAGAGCAAGGGACAGCCCAGAAGCAGAGGATGGCCCAGAACTACATGGACAGTTCTCTCTCTCCAAGAAGCAGTAACCATGGCAGCAGCTTCATTCGTGTCTTCCTGAGAGAGCAGGGGAATGGTGCAATGGTCGGTGCCAGCGGGCCTCTCATTGGACAGTCCACTTTCCATGTCGGGGAAACAAGGGCCAGGTGTAAGATGCTGTCAGGGATGCTCATCTCGGGGCACAATCTGATGCTTCTTTACTCTGCCTTTCACCTCCCCAGCAAAGGGAGCCATGACTCTGATAATCCTCCTGCATGTGTTTCTATCTGCATGGCCTCCTGACCCTGGGGACACGATTTGGTTTTAAGATAATGAGAATTAGCTGAGATGTGCCCACTCTCAAAACAGGGCAGAATCAAGCTGGGTAAGTTTACACACCTATAATCACAGGATCTTTGAGGTGGAAGTAGGAGGATCAGGAGTTCAAAGCCAGCCTAGGCCACAAGAATAAAAGAACAGGGTGGGTGTGGGGAACACACCTTTAATCCCAGCATTTGGGAGGCAGAGGCAGGGGACTCTCTGAGTTCAAGGCCAGCCTGGTCTACAAAGCAAGTTCTAGAACAGCCAAGGCTACAACAAAGAAATCCTGTCTCGAAAAAAAAAAAACCCAACCATCCACAACAAACAAACAAACAAGAACAACTGGACAATGATGACAAAAGCTCGGCCCCCATGCCAGGCCTTCGGGGCAGGAGACAGCAGACCTGGCTCTCTGCCTGCCTGCCCAAGCTCTCCACTCTGGAGCGCCGTCATTTTTAAATTCTAATGACTGTGAGATACTGACCTAAAATAACTTATTAATGTGAACATTCTCAAGGAGATTTAAAAACAGAGCGGAGGGCTGGGGAGATGCCCAGTCAGGGACGTAATGGTTGCGTCAGTGTAAGGACCGAGTTCATTCCCGGGGCCCACGTAAATAAGCTGGGCAGTGTTGTCATCCGAGCTCTGGGCATGTGGAGACAGGTGGATCCCTGAGGCTCACTGGCCAGCCAGCCTAATGTCAGCAACTTTCAGGAAGTAAGATCCCCGTCTCAATGACAAATACAGTGGATGGAGTCCTGAGGAAAAACACCCGAGGCTGACCTCCGGCCTCCAAATGGTATACATGTATTCCTGTGCATGCACACACATGAACGCATGTACACACCCCCAAAACAAAACCCAGAATCAATAATAGTAGCAACTTCGGAGGTTGAGAAGGAGTATT
Organism: Peromyscus leucopus; assembly: GCF_004664715.2. Lineage (NCBI taxonomy): Eukaryota > Metazoa > Chordata > Mammalia > Rodentia > Cricetidae > Peromyscus > Peromyscus leucopus. The sequence goes on from NC_051079.1 coordinate 5,827,499, forward strand.
GAAAGTTCAAGGCCAGCCCAGGCAACTCAATTAGATTCTGCCTTTAAAAAAAAAAAAAGGAAAACTTAAGGAGTAGGGAGGAAACTGAGTAGCACAGTAGTGCCTAACATGTGTAAGGCTTGGGGTTCAAGCCCTAGCATTGACACACACACACACACACACACACACACACACACACACACACAGACACACACACACACACACAGACACACAGACACACACACACACACACACACACACACACCACACACACACACACACACACACACACACACACACACACACACACACACGAGAGCTGTATAATTAGAGGGGAGTGTGGTTTGCTTGAGAAAGGCTCTATTAACGCACATGGGCTTCCTAGAGCCATCAGGCCTTCCAACCAAGTGAAGATGCTGGGAACAGCCTGCTTGCCCAGCTTGACCCCGGGAGAATTCTGTCCCACACCGCTGGGCCTCTGGCTGAACGCTTGAGCCACAGGAAGTTGACTCCAGTAAGTCACAGCACTTACAGGTGCTGGCAGCTTTGATTGTTATAAATGGCGGCATTAGAAAGCCCTGAATTTTCCCATGCTACCAACTCATTTTTTCTAATTCTCTCTGGAGTTAGGGTGATTAAAGAAAATGTTTTAGTTTAATAAGTAGTGGGCTGGGCAGTGGTGGCTCACACCTTTAATCCCAGGTGGTAGCAGGGGATCTCTGTGAGTTTGTGGCTAGCCTGGTCTACAAAGCAAGCTCCAAGACAGCCAGAACTATTACACAGAGAAACCCTGTCTCAAAAAACTAAAATAAGTAAGTAAGTAAGTAAGTAAGTAAATAGTAAATGAAAAGAAAAAGTCATGGGCTTCACTGTGACACCTCCATGAAGATGTTTCACTGCACTGGGCTTTTCCTCGGCCCTGCATTCCCGAATTTCCCTCTGCACACAGCATGTCCTTCCTGCTGGTCCCCTTCCTCCCTGACAAGCGGGGTGCCCCTCCCTTCCATTTCCCTCACAGGCCCTCCACTCCATTCAGACCGCCTTCCTCTCCCAAAGTCCCTCTTTTATTTACCTCCCTCCCTCCCTCTCTCTCTTACACACACAGCCCTAGAGCCTGCATATAAAAAAATGTGATATTTGTGCTTAATTTCCTTAACACGATGACCCCTATTTCCATCTGTTCTGCTGCTACCTACATGATTTTGTGTCTCTTTACAGCTGAATAAAATTCCATTGTGTCTGCACACTATGCTTTCTTTTTAAAAAATGAATTATTTATTATTGTGTGTGCATCATGTATGTGTACGGGCCAGTGTGTGCCATGATGTGTGTGGGGATCAGAGGACAATTTTTGTGGAGTCAGTGGGTTTGAGGACGGAGCTTCATCAGTTCTGTGATGGGCACCTGTGCCGGCTGTGTATCTTGGCAACCGTGAAGCATTAAACACGGACAAGCAAGTCTCTGTGGTAAGCTGACTTGGATTCCTTTGGCTGCTTATGCAAGTCCGGTGCTCGTATTTTTCTTTTCTTCTTTTCTTTTTTTAGGCACCCACACAGTGATTTCCACAGTGGTCACACCAGTGTGCCTTCCCGGCAGTATATAAGGGCGCCCCTCTCCCCACAGTCTCACCAATATTTGTCAGCGTTAGTTTTCTTATTGACTCGCATTCTGACAGGAGTGAGTTGAAACTGTAAAGCATTTTTTAACTGTATCTCCCTGACAGCTCAGGATGTGGAACAGGATTTCAAAAAAAAAAATATATCTTTTCTCTTGTCCTTGTAAAACTTCATTAAAATGCATGAAATCTGACTGCAAGACCTGGAACTCTAAAATTGCTGGAGGAAAACACAGGTAAGAACCTTCAAGATATGCATAGGGAGGACTTTCTGAACTGACCAATAGGAATGCATGAAGCCAAAGGCTTCTTACAGCCCGGAAGACAGCAGGGGCAGCCATAGAGTGGGAGAAAACCTTTGCCATCTATACATCTGACAGGAGATTAATACCTAGAATCGGTTAAAAAAAAAAAAAAAAGACAAAAATTAAATACCCCAAATCCAAATCAACAAATGGGCCAATGAACCCTATTGATGTAACTAACCGTCTTATTAAATAAGAAACACAGAAACAATGTAAAGGAGAAAGCCGAGAGGTCAGAGCTCAGAGCTAAAATCTCACCCTTCCGCCTGCGGTGTCCCAGCTTCTCGAAAGAGAGGGGGTCAGAGAACAGACAGCCACTAGATACAAAGGCTAGAAAATGGTGGCACTCACACCTTTAATCCTAGCATTCCAGAGATAGAAATCCCTCTGGATCTCTGTGAGTTCAAGGCCACATTGGAAATAGCCAAGCATGGTGACACACGCCTTTAATCCCAGAAAGCCAGCCTTTAATCCCAGGGAGTGGTGGTAGAAAGCAAAAAGATATATAAGGCGTGAGGACCAGAAACTAGAGATTTTGGCTGGTTGAGCATTCAGGCTTTTGAGCAGTAATTCAGCTGAGACCCATTCTGGATGAGGACTCAGAGGCCTCCAGTCTGAGGAGACAAGACCAGCTGAGGATCCGGCGAGGTGAGATAGCTGTGGTTTGTTCTGTCTCTCTGATCTACCAGCATGGACCCCAATAACTGGCCTCGGGTTTGATTTTATGAATAAGAACTTTTAAGATTCCTACTACAGAACCCAATACATAGTTCTGAAAAACAGAAAACCGAACGGCCAGAAAAGTAGAAAAAGTGTTCCCCACCCTGAGTGGTTTGAGCTATTGTGATTTCACCTTCTGCTGACCTCCTTCTGACACTGTAGCCTGGCGTCACACAGGCTGAAATCAACCTCCAGTCTTTCGTGTGGCTCCAAGGGTCTTCATCAGCCACTTTGCTTGACGCTGTTGACATGCTCCTAACACCCCAACAGCGCACCACACTGAAGAAGGTGTCACTCAAGAACACACAGGACAGCCTCTGCTCAGCGGGAGGCTCTGCCACTAGTAAGGACACCGTGTTTCCGGTCACCGCTGGCTCGAACGGACAGGTGAAAGGAAAGAGCCTGGTGGCTGGCAGTGTTTCCTTTCTCTGCTTCCCAGCTGCATGATGGGAACAGGACCATGCATTCTCCACCACACTGGATGCAGCCTTCTAAACCCGTGAGCTAAAACACTTCCTTAACAGAAATAACAAACATTGTAAGTAAGTAATTCTCACAGTCCTGGTCAAAGGCTATGCTGGAATCCACAATGGCTTATTAAGGTGAGTCTTTCCAGAGGCTCTGGCAGAAACCAATTTCTTCCCCCTTGCCAGCTTCCAGAGGCTGCCCACAGGCTGGCTGGTGGCCTCACAGTCACTCCATCCTCTGCCTTTATTGTCACACATCTTTTTCTGACTCTGACTTTCCTGCTTCATCTTATATTTTTAAGAACCCCTGTAACACAGCACACCCAGGTAATATGGGTCAACTCCCCAACTCAAGGGTCTAGCTTAATCAAACTGGAAAGTCCTTCTTTGCCATGTACAGGAATTAGGGCTTGGCAGTCAATGCTGCTATTCTGCCCCCCCCCCCCCAGCGCAAAGGTCATCCTCTTGGCACCCCATCTCTCTGTTTGTTTGCCTTCTGCTTACAGAGGGTTCTCTGAGCCTCCTTCACAAAGCTGCTGTGTCTGTCCTCATTTGGTGTCTGGAGTGTTCTGAGAGCCTCCATAATTTACCCCACCCTAACTTCCATGCTGTGGGGCTTTAATTTTTTCTACCTGAAGACTCTGATTCCCTCATCCAACACCCTGTGTCGCTCTGAACTGAGCAGTCTGTTCCTTGTGAGTCACTGTGCAAAATATCCAGACAGCAGGGCCAGCGCTTTGTGGGGTTCTGGCGATAAATCAAGGCTGGACTTCGGAAGCCGTCATTCTAAGATCTTGAGCTTACAGTAACGACATTTGGTAGGGGTCTTGTTGGAATGCTACAGTTTAGAGTAGGGTTTTGAGGGGACAGATGGCATTCTAGAATGGGGTCACGTCTCCACATTGCCCCAGGCTTCTCCTGCACCATTCAGACCTCAGCCTCTGTCTGAAAACTGAGGGAAACAAATTATATTACAGCTTCTCCCACCCTAAAACGCTGCATCTACAGCAAAACCATGATAGGATAGAGATCTTATAACCCAAAGGTGATAAAGCTGATGGTGTTTGGCAGGATGTGACCTTGGGTTCAACACCCAGCACTGTATATAATAAATACACACATAAATAAAATCAAAGGTAACGAGGCTAGAAGGACTTGGGGTTAGAGTCCCTCCTTAATCACTGAACCCTTACCTTTTTTTTTCTATAAATACACAAGTCACATATTTTTAAAGACTCTGCAGCCTGGCCATGGATGGACTGCGCATCTCCATGACAGACAGCACATCTCCTGTTCTAATGCTTGAATTCATCATTATCATCTTCTCTTGGAATGTTAGAGAAACAATGGCTGTTTTGAGACTCTGAGCCTTTCCTGGTAACTTCTGTTGCTAATGAAGGTCTAGGATGTCCTCTACCCCTTCCTCTGGGGCCCTAGATGGCATCCTGTGGGCCTCACATTGAACTGTGCCAAGGCACTGGGCATCTTTCTCCCTCTTACCGACCCTAGCTGTGCTTTCCTTTATCCCACCGCTCTGTCTGGTTCCTAGGGAAGATGAGCTCTCTGTGCTGTGTGGAGACAAAGGGTACCACTGGGAAGAGCTGAGCATATCGATGGCTCATCGCGCCAGCATGCCTCTGGGCACTGACCAGCCTGATCACTGCACAGGTCCACTCACTGGGCCACCATTTTCTGCACGGTTAGGATTACTCTGGCCATTCATTTTCTCAGCAAGCTCTTGTTTGTTTGTCTGTCTGTCTGTTTGTCTTCTGTACTTCCAACCAAGCACACAGTTATAGTTTTGATGCACCAGAGAACTCCCTATAATGTGGAGTCGGTCCTGTTGGCTTTTTCTTCAGAAAACTTGGCACCATCCTTTAGCAGGCCTGTTTAATTCCGTGATTTCAACTTCCTGCTTTGAGAGTTTTGTATGGCCATTTTGGGGTTCTCTGGTCCCAGGGTCATCCCCCTGTTGCCTCTAGATCTTTTGAAATATTCCTTAGGACCCTTTTCTGATTTGACAATGTCCTTTCTTTGCCTTGCACAGACTCTAAATTACTTCTCTCTTCATCTCAAGACACTTAGTGGAAACAGGCAGAAAATGTCAGAGCCGCAGCGGGCTGGACTCCAGCCCCTCTGAGAAGATGTCAGCGCCGCAGCGGGCTGGGCTCCAGCTCCTCTGGGGAAGATGAGCCCACATCATCTGCTTTTCCTCACCTGTGAGTGAGAAGTTTTCAGTACGGCGACTGGAGACTGGTGAAGGCTGGACACAGCAGTGAGAGCCCAGGGCCCCAGGGCCCACTTCCTCACTGGCAAAGGGCAACAGTTCTTCACCAACTTTGCATGTTTCAGGGATTTGAGCTTCTGAGAATATGCGTTTAATTTTTTGAGATTTATAATAAGTTTTTGAGATAGAAAGAGGGAAACCTCACTTTATAGGGGAGCTTCCCTAAGACCTGAAGACAAGCACACAGGAGAACATGTAAACATGGATGGACTCCAAAATGCAAATAAATCAGATTTTAAAAAAGTATTTCTTGGGCTGGAGAGATGGCTCAGTGGTGAAGAGCACCTGCTGCTCTTCAAGAAGACCCAAGTTCAGTTCCCGGCACCCATGTGGGAGGCTTACTACTGCCTGTAGCTCTAGTTCCAGGAGATCCAATGCCCTCTTCTGGCCTCTATTGGTACTGCACATACACAGAGCAGGCACTCGTTTGCACAGAGCGGGCTTACACATACACACACACACACACACACACACACACACACACACGCACAGAAATAAAAATAAATCTTAGGAAAAATGTTTTTGTTAATTACACATTTCAGGGGTGGGTAAATACACAACACACTAGTTTCTTTTTGCTGCTATAAGAGATGACTGGAAAAGCAATAAACCACTTTGTCTCTTGAAACCAACAGAGACTCATTCTCTTGTGAGGGCGGAAGTTAGAAATGGATGTCACTGGGCTGCAACCAAGGGTCAACAGGACCCCTCTCCTGCAGATGCTCGGGGCAGCTGTTTCCCGGTGGCCGGCCGCCATAGCACTCCGTTCAGTCACAACCTACCTTTGAGCCTCTTGTCCCCTTTTATAAGGTCCTAAGGGCCCACCTGGGTTCTCCAAAAAACTCTCTTCTAACCCTGTAACCTAACCTCCTCTGCAAAATCCCGCCTGGCACAGAGGCAGCATGTTCATGGATCTGGGCCCTGGGACTCAGCTCTCCACAGTCTCTGTCTCCTCAGAAGCCCTCAAAGTCTTGTTTGGCTCCTGACATGCTTGATGTTTTAATGTGGTTGACACATCCTTCTGCTTACAGGGCAACTAAACCCCTCACTCATTCACCTTAAAACCCGTGTCTGTGCCAAACATCACACAGGGCCCCAGCAGCACAGCAGATCACCCACAGGGAATGCAGTCAGTCCTCAGGACAGTGGGATTGGATCCCTGAGGCCCTGGGGAATGCTGGCTCTCAACAGCAGGACATCACAGGGATGTCATAGAGGGCACCATTCTTTGCTTTAAAACGGTGCCCTGCGCAGCCATCAGAAGTGACAGACCTCTGCAGGACTTACCTTCATTTAGTTTTAAGGACTTTCTCCCTACAAGGGTGGCGTGGCCACCATGGTTTTGCAGTGTTTGGACGCATAAAGTTAATCATTGTCCTCATTCTGCAACTCTTTCTTAGGCTGGCATTCTGGTGTTTTATTCTGTGTGTGTGTGTGTGTGTGTGTGTGTGTGTGTGTGTGTGTGTGTACACGTGAGTGCACATGCATGCATGTGCAACCACGGGTATCATTCCTCAGTTGCTCTACACTTGTTTTTCAAGGATCTCTCATTAGCCTAAGCCAGGAAGGCTAGGCTGGCTGGCCTGTGAGCCCCTGGAATCTGCATGGCTCCACTCCCACAGTGCTGACATTGCAAGTGCATGTTGGGCTTCTTCATGTGGGATGGAACTCAGGTCTTGGTGCATGCGTGACCAACACGTTAGCATCTTACGGAGCTGTCTCTCCAGTCCTGGGCTTGCTTTCTGTGTTTTCGGAGCCTGGGCAGTTGCTCATCTGTTCCCGTTCTTCTCCTGCTCTGACCCACGGCTTCTTACCAGAAACCCTCTCCCCTCACCAGTGGAAGGGGACTCCCAGCTTCTCCTGACGGCTCTTGGGTTTGGGGACCAACGGCACCCAGCTTTGTATTTATCTTTGCCGGCTAATAAAGGAAATGGAGACAGCAATGTGTCCCTTCTGTGCTTTGCTGGGGTCCCCGCCCCCTGTACACCCTGCAGAAAAGACTAGACCAAATCCAGCTAACAGTGACCGGATGCTTGATGACAGCCCTGAAGGCAGAGACACCATCAGGCTGGCAAGTCACATGGACATGGCACTGGAGGAGTCAGGCCTGACTGAGGATTTGGTGAAGGGAGGAACTCCAGGCCCTGTCTCGAGAGGGCTCAGGCTGGGACTGGCTGCCTGGTCCTCTTTGTCCTCCTAGGTTGCTGCAGCTAGTTTCCTGCCTCTGAGGGAGCCTCCTCGTGAGGAAAGAGGTAGGCATGGGCAAGAGGAACATGGTCTCTGGAGCGGGGAGCAGCGTGCAAGGTGGCAGCAGCTGTGTGGCCTGGTGCAGGCACCCTGAGTGGAAGTGAGGTCCCTCCGCTCTGAGACAGCTCTAACAACTGGAATAACCAGAAGCTACGCTTGTGGTGCTGGAGTTGACTGAAGAGTCTCTCAATGGAACCGGATGCGAGGAGAGACTCTGGTCACTGGTGGGTGGATCCAGGGCAGTGACAGTGATGTAGGAGAACTCAGAAAATCCTAACAGCGGGGTCCTCACAGCTGTCCCACTGTTTCTACCCATGACAGAAGGCTTCCATAGTTCCATGAGATAAACTAGCAAGTCTCTACCCCGCCCCATAAGGACTCTTTCCATAAGCGAGAGACCGCTGGTTCTCAGCAGGCCGACTCTGCTGCTTCAGGGCATTCGGCAACGCTTAGAGACGTCTTTGTTGCTATAACTGGGGGTGGGGCACTGTTGGCTCTTGGTGGGGAGAGGCCAGGAAAACTGATCAAAGTCTTACATTGTACAGGACAGCCCAACCCCAGAGAATCACTTGGCCGCAAATGTTGGCCAAGCAGAGGTTGAAAAGTAGTCTTCACAGAGCTCATTTCTCCAGCAGCCCAAGGGCATATGCCTCAGTAGCTGGCAAAGTTCAATCCTAGCATCATAGGCTGGCCACAAGCTTCGTTCGTGTGCAGCAACACGAAGCACACACTATCACGGGGCATGTGTTCTTGGTAAGATGTTGAACCTCAAGACCTCCAGATACGAACCTCCAGGTCAAATGAAATCAGGAGAAGACTGAATGAGCTAAACTATCAGGACGGCAAACAGGCAAATAAATCTAGATGACATACCATTCTGTGGGGCAGCTGGTCCAGCCTCGTTGCTAAGTAAGCAGGAACCTTACTATAGAGTTCCGAGAGTGATGGGCTGTAAATTCTCACTCAATATGTGGCCAGCCAGTATCCCGGAAACACTACCTGTGCAGGACATTTGGGGGACCAACCAAGTAAACTTCAGTGGGGTTATGGTATTACACGAAATACTGTTTAGTAAAAAGGGTGGTAGAAAATTGTTAAAATAAGTATAGGAAAAGTTCCAAGGGGGTATGTAAGGGTCTGTCATAGTTCTCTTTGGTAGCCCACTTGACATACCTGGACAGAGGGAGCGTCACATGAGGAACTGCCTCCATCGGACAGGCCTTTGGGCTGGGGGAATTTTCTTAACTTGGCTAACTACTGTAGTGCACAGAGAGCCCCCCCCTCCCATGGCAGTGCCAGCCCTGGGTGGATGGTCCTGGGGGTGTATAAGCTGAGCAACCTAGAGGAGGAAAGCCTGTAAGCAGCATCCCTCTGTGGTCTCTGCTTCAGTTCCTGCATCCAGCTTCCTGCCTTGACTTCCTGTCTTGGCCTGCCTTCATGATGGATTGTAACCATGTAAGCCCAGCGAACCTTTTCCTCTCCAAATTGCTCTTGCTCATGGGTTTATCACAGCAGCAGAGAAGCAACCTAGAGCAGGGTTTAACTCTGGTGATCTGAGCAGGGGGAATACAGTGCATCCATGTTCTTTGCTTTTCATATGTTCAGTTTTTCTGCAGTAGATACATACTTCTATAATATTAAAAAAGCATTAGAGTTTTCGATACAGTGTAGACTGATAAGCTAGGCTGCCTGGTAGTGGATTTGTGTAAATCTAGGAAGGGTGGATATTCACAGAGAGCGATCACAGTGGGGCTGTTATCAAAGATGTTAAAAATAACAAGCTGCAGGGAGAGACTCTTATGGGTCCTTAAGAGCAGTCAGAGCAAAGTGTCAGGCTTCTGGAGTGTTGAGAGCTGCAAACACGTTTGTGTTTGTATGGGGGACTGGAGCAGAAATGAGCAAATCATAATTGAGGACGGAATCAGACAGGAAGGGTAGTTAAATCCACATAAAAACACTCAGAGAATTTTTTTTTTATCAGAATGTACACTGATAACTGGCTTTCCGTGGAAGCCAGGACACAAGCTTCTGAAATATGAAATTATCATAATTGTTAAGTGGGTTTTTAGCACAGACAATGTGTTTGTGGAATTGGATGTTAATGGATGTTAATTGTAAGATTTCACACCCATGTCTGCTCACCAATGGCTGGAGTCAGAAGAAGCAATCAATAATCATTCTCCCTAGCAAACCTGTAAAGCAATTCTTTGCATGTGACAAGGCCATGTCCCATTGCCAGAGTCAGAAGGAAAACTCTGGCGTTCTGACAGCTCACATGGGCATGTGTGGTTCCTGAGAACTGAACTGCTCTTCATGGTTTAATTCCATCAAGGGCCACAGAGCTGAATGGCCATCTCAGCCTCCACCCCTCTTCCCGATGCTCGCTCTAAGTGCCCGAACACTATGATGTACAACCCATCTCCCAGCAGCTCCAAAGGAAGCATTTTAAGGCCCCAGGATATGTGAGTCTCTTTTGACATTTGTTTTGGGCTATGATCAACTAACGGTTGTGTTCTGTACTTAGAGTTGATGAACAACAGATATTTGGGGTTCAGGAATCTTCAGGGGACACCCCAAGGGTGTGGTGAAGCAAATGGCCCTGTCCTAGGCGACCTGGTGAGTCCCCAGGGCATGGCCTCTGGAACTGGCCATATCAGCATCTAATCTGAATGCTCTTGGAGACAGAACAGAGCCTCCCATGGAAGTCTGTGACTGAGGGTTAAGCCAAAGTATGTGTTTAAAATACCAAGATCCTTTCTTGAAATATGCTGCCATTAAAAATAAATGACTATATTTATTTTCTAACAGTAATTCCCAATTTACTATCTTATGGTCCCCTGGAGTCACATCCCTGTTAGAAATGGGAGTTATAAATGATGACATTATATAGATGCAAGCTTTCTGTTTTCAGGTTAGTCCTACATGATTCTAAGAGACGTGTACTGTCTGCTGACACTCAGCATCTGGCCTCCTGTGGTTATTGTCACTAAATAAGCAATTGTCACGGGCACAGTATATAATATCCTTTAGGAAAACACGTGTCTCTGTCTGTAAGAATATTACCATGCGGCAAGTTTAGGGTCAGACTCAGAGGGTTATATGGCTGAAATTTATTGGTTTACTTCCTGCTTGTGTGGGAGTGTACACATGTGGGTGTGCGTGTGGAGGTGTATACATGAAGGCTGAAGGCAATGATAGTTGTCTTTTATCAATCTCTACATTATTATTGTTGTTAGTTTTTGAGACAGGGTCTCTCACTGAACCTGGAACTACTCACCATGGTAGCTAGACCAGCTGGCCATCGCGGCCCCACCATTTACCTCTCTCTGGGCCCCTCTGGGCCTGGCGTTTATGTGGAAACTGGGGATCTGAACTCAGGTCCTCACACTTGCACAGCAAGCCACCTCCCCAACCCATATGGCCAACTTTTAGGTCAACTGCTGTAACCAGCAGATCCCAAGTCAATAAGGGGCTCTTTCCTGAACGTGAAACAGTGTGCATGTGCCAAGGATTACTAGTCAAATGGAATAGAGTACAGAAGTTACATCAGGGCATGTTTGTTTTAGATGAATAACAATGCACCTTTATAAGAGCATAGGAGAGTAATGGCCACTGCTGGGATGTGCAAGTCCCCTGCGCCTCTGCAATGAACGTGAGGAGGATCCATGAGCCTGCTGCTCACGGGCCAGCAATAAGTTCTGTGGGTCTCCCAAGGGCGCACACCTCACTTTACACTCCAGACTCTAAAGACTTGGTGAATACATTGCAGCTCTGAAGTGTAAGTGAATTACAACTGTGTATTGAGAAGACGCTATTTCAAATATTTACAACATGCATGATATTTTACATAAGTAGAAACACATTGCATATCATTTTATAACTTGCTATTGTCAATATAAAAATTCGGGTTTTGCCCCATGTATCAACAGATATACATGAACCATAATCTTTAAAATTATTCCATTATATGGATAGTCTATATTATTTCCTACCATCTGCTGTTTTTGAACTCCTTTTAGGTATGTTAAGTTTTCCTATTATAAACACAAGTACCAGACATCCTATGTACACACATGTTTACATGCTCTTGTGAATATTTAGAGAAGATAGATTCATAAGCATGGACTTGCTAGACAGCACGCATGTTTGAAATTTTAATAAATTTATTGCTAAATTGTCCTCCAAGAAGGCTTAGTCACTTTCCCTCCTGGCCACAATGTACACTCCCCCAGCACGGTGTCAAACGAATTTATAAAAGGATTATATCATTTTATTTTTTACCTTTGGTACTAGAGGGAGAATGAATACCACTTTAAATATTTACTGACAAAATCTTTTCCTCCCTTTGGAAAAATCTTGTTTATAGTTAAAAATTTCCTCTAGATTGTTTATATACTTTTATAGATTTGGAGGAACTCTTTTATGATGGATATTAATCTTTTGTTGCAAATATTTCTTCTACTAAGACATCTTCTATTTGAATATGATCTTTTTTGCTTCGCACAGATCTTTTTAAAAATTCCTGTGTATAAAAGTCTTAAATATACCCTTTCTGCCTCAAAATAGAAATTCCCTTTTTAAATACACTCTGTACACATCTTGTTAGGTTTACTGCTACCTGGACATCATAATTTCTGCTCTTATTTTTTCTGTTAGATGCTATGACTGATTCTTGCTATTCTGCATTGGTTGTTGAGCATTGGTTCTGAATTCAGATGTTTTAGTTAGTTCTCTATTAGTTCTAATAGTATTCAGAATTAGTAGTTTTAGAAATCTTCTATTTAGAGAGACATTACCAGCCATAAAAATTCTATTTCCATGTATTCCCGTCTAATAAATTCCATTGCCTACCGAGATTCCCTTTCTGTGGTTGATGCCAATACTTGCTACTCCGTTCAAAAGGAACAATTCTAAAAGCATATTGCTAATATTAACCTTAGATTTCTGGGAGACAAATTTTCATTGAGTTAAGAAGTTCTTTTACTATCTAGCTTGCTAAGACATAGCAGAAATTAAATTTGAATTTAACCAACTTCTTTTCAGTTTCCTAAAATGAAGTATAATTCAATTATTTAAATAAAAGGTGAACGCTTCCTGGTCCTATAAAGCTTAAATGCCCATGTACTGTGCTTGACAAAGACAGGATAGCCATGTTAGGGGGCTGATGCCACTGGAGTTGGCATGCGTGGCAGGACAGGGAACTAGAAAGAGTTTTTTGGAGCATATCAAAACAAATCACAAATTTACTGTTAACATGGATTCCCTCACCTTGAAATCATCAGGAATGAGGAGTTTTGATGTTCGTAGAAAATTCAAGATATATCTGAACATTTGTCCATCTCTGTCAATGAAATAGTGCTGTTTGAGACTGTCCAAAACAATGGGTTCTGTACCATCAAACAGTCTTCCGATTCTGTGATAAAAAAAAAAAAAAAAAAAAGAGGGAAGAGTGAAGACAATTAGTTGCTTGGCCACTGAGACTCACATCTCCAGCTCTGTGTCACTGTCCTGCATGCTTCCAGATAGCTGCGAAAATATCTACTCAGCAGTGACGGGTCTGAGAAGTGCTGCTCCTTACTTGATAAACATCTTAGGACGAGAAAACTCAGAATAGTCTTGGTCGGTTAAGGCACATGCCCGTATCCGTCACCTGCAAAGGATCATGGTGAGGGCGTCACTGTGACGGGAGACCCTGCCTTTCCCCCAGTGTTCCTTGCTCTCTGCTACTTGCAAAGGGTTCGTTCTCCCACGTGTCTTCTAAACCTCTTCTACTGAAAAAGGGGTTCTGTTTCTAAGAAAGGTGTTTCAGCGGTTTCCCCTCTTATGAATGCCAGGGTTCTAACAGGACAGGACGGCAGTAGAGCGCTAACGTCTAACTCAGAGCCAGTGAGGGCTGGCGAGTGACAGGAGGCACAGGAAACTTCCCTCCTTGACCAGAGGCTCATCTGCCTTCTCATTAATGGTACGGGTGGTCGGATCACCCCAGTTTTTAAATACGAGTTTTTAAACTGATCTCATAACTTGCCTGTCTTGGCTTTGGAATGCTGTTTATTGCTTTAAAGATTATTTTGAAATAATGCACTGTCTAATACTATGTTGAAATGTGACAAAGGTCACAGAAACTCAAGTATTCTACCCTTAAACATGACAAGTCATATTTTCCTCTCCTCTGGAATCAGTCCTGTGAATTTTTGTTTCAACAAAAATATTTTAAAGATAATTCTAAAACTCACCCTACCCAGAGGTGGGTCAAAGAAAGCCATGGTGGAGTTGCATTTCTCAAGCTCAGCAAGTTTTCTGTTGAACTTTCCATGAACCAACTGTGATTATTTAGGGTGCAGATTACAATCACCCCAGGATTCCTTCACTGTGTGTAACTTCTCGTTCCTTTCTCCCTGACACATCAATCAGACAAATCCACTGCGTGACTTCTGTGTAGCCTTTCCAGGACAGCCTGCTGCAGGACGGGAAGGAACGAGACTTGTCTGCCTCTGACTGAAGCATTTGACTCTTCGCTTAGTAACACGATAAACACTTGGTTGTCAGGGAAAGAGTGGAGACTGCATCGGTGAAGCGCTTTCCGGGCGTCTCACCGTCCTCAGCACTTTCTCCATGTGAACAACAAGTCCATTACCCTCATCTTAGCGGTGAAGAAATTTACTTGAAAACACGAGGAACTGGCCCAACTAGTTAAGTAGCAACAGGGATTTGACTGACTGGAAAGGGGCCTCCTTACCCTCATGGGAATGAAAAGAATTGCCATTGTGCAACGAGAGCTTTCGGCTTAGAGCTGTTCTTAACTGTATTGGTTAAACGAGAACTATATAATGAGATCCAAGCCCCGATACTGATTAATTTAGGGGCCTGAAACAAACCAGCGTCAATGCCTCTTATCACTCTATTAAACAGAGATGAAAAACATTTTATTTTTAATTAAGTCCTATGCTCCGGAATCACTGAGTACTCATTTGCAAGCTTACACCTAGCAGGGCAAGGTCACAGGGTGAGTCTCCAGTGTGGGGCAAGGTCACAGGAGGAGTCACCAGTGCAGGGCAAGGTCACAGGGTGAGTCTCCAGTGCGGGGCAAGGTCACAGGGGGAGTCTCCAGTGCATATGTGCCGAGCGGAGCCATAAAGGAACTGCTCACTCCTGTTCAAGGAGAGCGGCCGAGCAGCGTGGCCCAGCCAGTTACTACCTCTACTCTGGAAGCATGCCTTCCTTGTAGCTCCATTTCGTTTTTATAAAACTGTCTCATTTGTTTTCTAAAATAAGCTTTTCTTCCCCTCACAGTTGACGAGCAAAACCCAAGTCATTCTTAGCTCAAAAAGTGCACAGGAATAGAGAGATTCCAGGGGAGCCAACACAAATTTCTGTTAATTTATTAAGTTCGATTGAAGACATTGTTGGCTTTTGAACTCTCCAAATTAGGAAAAAGGTGTCACTGAAATACTTTTTACGGTGTAAAAAGCTAAACGGAAAATGTGGCAAGTATTCACAAAAGGTACCCGGGCAACATGAGACATTACAGAGAGACGGGGGACTCCAGTCAGCTGCTGCAGACTCGGAAGGCAGCTGGGCCCAAGGCAAGGCATGGGCAGAGAGAGCGTCTCTAGGGAGAACAGGAGGGGTTGACCACCGGGGCAGGAGAGGAAACCCAGCCAGGGCTGCAAGGGCCAAGGAAAAGACCCAAGTCCAGCACTGTCATCCTTAATGAAACCTCCAGCAATGGTCAAGTCCCCTGATGCTGCTGGCTTGGAACCTTTATCCAGCCCTAGGACTGTAGTGGGATTTGCTCCGCCCATGACCTTGGGCTATGCATCCCAGAGGAGGCTTCCTGCCTTTGTTTGTGACCTCTTATAAGAAGCTGGAGAATGGTCCGGCATCACTTATTATGATCAATCCACGTGAGTCTATTAAATGGGTAACAGAATTTATTAAAATATAAATTGAGGAAATACAGTCACGAGTACAGAACGGAGTAGACACCAGAAGTCATCCTCTGATCTGACCCGGGAGTGAATTCACCTCACAGGCAGGAGCAGGGAGAAGGGGCATGTGACCCTTCTCCAACTCCTTATAAGAGGTCAGTGGTAGGAATCACTGCCTCCTTTGGGACTTAGAGCCCAAGGTCATGGGCAGAGCAAATACCACTACATATGACCTATGACCATGGAGGGGCACTGGGTAACCAGAACCCAAAGGGAATAGGACCCCTACTGAAGAAGGACCAGGTAGAGCAGGGGTGACCCCAAAGAATAGGAACTAGTAAAGGCCAGGCTGATGGATACGCTCCCAGGAGTCTGGGGGCAAAGAAAGGCATGAACTCCTGGGTGGACGAAGGTAATAGAAAGCCTGGTCTGCTTAGGGTAGAAAGCTTAGGGTGCAGAGAGAGGGTCAGGGCTGTGGAGAGAATGGGAGAGGCCTGGAAAGGGGCCTAGGGCATCAATACTCAGTCCTGACCGAGTGAAAGCTCTCATGAGAGGCAGGAAGTTCCCTATCTGAGCAGCAAATGTTAGAAGTAAAAAGAGGTTGCAATGGTCTCCTTTCTGCCAGCCTCGAGCAGAAGGGGAGGGAAGGAGTGCCAGCAACCATTAGTGTTGTCTCCTGGTGGGGTTGGTGATGGGCTAGGTTGTGCTGTGGGAAAGTATTGTTTGGCTAAACAAATAACGGGAGAAATCAACGAGGCTGTATTTCTCGTGGACACATGAATGGGGCTACAAATCACACTGCAGTGACGTGTAAACGCTGCTGCCTGGAAACTATGCGGACTGATTACAGTGTACAGACCTTGGAGAACATTCCTGGTTTCCAACTGACCAAGACCGAGCTGGCTCCAGATGATGTATGGCTGCGGCTTTCCTCCTCTCCCTTTACAAGTGTGTCTTCACTGAACCAAGGGTAATGCTGAGAAAGACTTCCACGATGTTTCAAAGGCTAGTAACTATTCTAATATCTTATGCCATCCCTAAAATCAACTTATTCTGAATAATTTCAATCTCACACCAAAGCTGACAAGTAATGAAAGGAATCTCTTAAGTGAAGACACTGTTACCCCCGTTTCAATATCTGAGTTCTTAACTAGGCTTGTTCCATGTCCACCTTCATGCCTTACTGCCCCCTGACTGGGAGTTTTGAAAGAAATTTCATACAGCACATCATTTTATCTGACTATTTCACTAATTACTAGCATTAGAAAAGTCTGCTAAAATCTGAATTAAGTATGTTGAGTATTACTCTTCTTTGGTGCTTTTTGACATGAACATTGTTGATTCCTCTTGCTTACTGCTCAGGGCAGAACCTGCTGTGGAAAGCAGGCTCCTTTGGGTGAAAAGTTGGTCTGGTTTCCTGTTACAATGGGCTCCCCTTTTACCTGGCAGAGTGTGTTAGATACAGTGTGCACATGAATATGAAAGGGCTAAAATCAGATCTACCCGGCTCTGGATGAGTCAGTCCTGAAAACTGTTCTCTTCTGTCTTCACTCATCTGTAAGCCCTGGGTTCTGTAATTTACTGAGCTGGTTTGTTAAGAATTTCCCTTCCCTCCATTCTTGTGTAATCATTTAGTTATTCATTCAATATCCACTGAGCCCGACTACACCAGAAACAGGTGTGAGTATGTGAAAAAGACACAGTCCTTGCTTTTGTGGAATTTAATAGTCTATGTGGCTAGAAGCGCAGGTCAACTGTAGCATGACAGAGTGAATCAATTTGTGTGGAGCGGACAGTAGAGATACAAAGGAGGTACACCCAACACATTCAACTCAACTGCGCATTGTCAGGGAAGAAAGAAAGGCTCACTGGAGTGAAGGAGAGGAAGTAGCTGAGCACAGGGGTGGGTGGTCAGGGTAGGAGAGGGCCCAGGAGATTCAGGAGCTTGGGTGGGAAAAGGCTTCCCATGCTGTGCTGAGTCAGGCTGACTGAAAACTGGGCAGAGTCTGGTCCATCAGGAAATGGAGCACAGTGTGGTTTGGAGGGTGATGAGAACTGATGGCAGATTGTTCTCTTGGGAATCTTAAGAGAAAGCAAATTTAGAAACGAGACGAAAGTGAGACACCATATTGGGAGGCACATCTCCTCACGGCCACGGCTCATCCAAACCCAGTCTCCTGGGCTCTTCACCATTTCCTGTGCATGGTGAGGTGGTTCTCAGCCCAGGCTGATGATGGAAATCCTGGTGAGCCTTTAAAAAAATACTGATCTCAGGGTCCCCCAGTTATTCTGATGCAGTTAGGAATAAGGCCTAAACAACTGTAGTTTAAAAAAGCTTTCCAAGTTTGTGTGACCATTTGTTTGGGAGACAGGATCTCACTATGTAGCCCAAGCTGGCCTTGAACACACAGAGATCTGCCTGACTCGGCCTCCCCTCCCAAGTGCTGGGATTAAAGGTGTGCACCACCACAACCACACTGGACAATCCTGAACCTTTGAACGTCCTTCCATCTCCCGAATGCTAGGATTACAAGTGTGCACACCACAGAGGGTCTCACCGAGCTAAAAATTAGTGTAAGGGGGGGAGGGGCAACGAGACTAGAGAGTGAGCCAACCCACCCACCGTGGTTCCCTTAGTCACGTGGTTAACGGTGGCAGCCCTCACTCAAACAGCCAACCACACTTTTAGAAACGAAAGACTTGATATCATTCAACCTCCTGTTTATAAATGTAACAATAATCATAAATATGCCCTTCTAGAGACACAGTTGGCTAGACACAGTTTCTCTAAATCTCGTCTTGCTGCCCTGTGGTGGCCAGCAGAGACAGCACATGCAGCCCTCAGAGGGCAACCGAGCCTAGTGACGTGGAGTGGGTCCCCTCACTCAATGACCTAATGTCTTAAGAGCCAGATCTTGGCTCATCTTGATCTCCACAGGTGGTCTTAGCTTCTCATCTTGCAGGTAAGGGGTAAGCCCACGTTTTAAGTCACTTGGCCAAAGGGGCCATATTGAAATGATGGAGCCCAGATGACAACCTCAGTCTGACTTGAAAATTTTTCTTGATCATTAGATAGACTGCCTCTTCATTTATGCTCAAAAAAAAAAAAAAAAAAAAAAAGCCAACAGCTTCTTCTAGGAAATGTATAATTGTTACAGTTTGATAAAGCTTGATAGTACAAGATAATATGTTATCTGGTAATTACTGTGTAGGGAAAATAATTTACTTGATAGCAAGATAGAAAAAGCTGAGGATCTGGGGCCTCCAGTCAAGGTCAGTGGAAGAAATGATGTGCTGTGAAGGCACCACAATTGAGTCAACCCAAACCAAACGGAAACACCGAGACTTCTGAGGTTACTGTCAGGACAGCTGGTGGAACCGTGAGGGAGTACACGGAAGGACGGGAACTGAGGATGTGCGGAATGGTGAGAACTCCTGGAACAGGGCACACAGCTGACTCATGACCCCACCTACTCTGTCACCACTACCCCCGACACACTGTGTCCTTACACTGCGCCCGGAACACTCCTGGGATTTATGGCTTTACAGCTGTGGGAACTCAAGCTGGGGGAGGGGGCTGGGGGGTGTTCCCATGCCTTCTGCAGCTGGCCACCTTCTGTCTCCAGTCCTTTACACCCTCTACTCCCACAATGCCTGGTAGACACCTGATCATATCCTGTTTCCAGACATGGAAATGGACACTCGTTCTGGTGACCTAGGGACAAACGGAATAGCCTTCCCTGCTCTCCTAAGCCCAAGTGCCCTGGAAACTAGAGGACGTGGTTACCTGCAGCTTCTGTAGGATGGACATGAACAGGGAGGATGAGAAATCCCTGGGGAATGAAATGCTAAGACTGACCAAGAAGCAAGGGGGAGAATAGGAGGGAAGGACACCAGGTGGGCCTCTACACCCATGCAGGAGCTTTTTACCAATAAACACCCCTCACCTTTCCATTCTAAGGTAAACATGGCTTGGACTTGGGGAAAAGACTCCATTCAGTTTCTGGTCCTTTTTTTTTTTTTTTTTTTTTTTTTTTTTTGCTGGCTACCAGATTCAGAGGCAACTCTCAAATGATCTTGTTAGCACTGGGGGTATTTTTAAGTTCTAAGTGGTACCTATCAGTTGAAAATCAGGGAAGTATAAAGGGTAGAAATGAAACTGAACAGAACATCTGTCATGAGTCTACCATCTAATGGGGCATTAAAAAACCTCACTTTGGATATGAAAAGTACTCCCCCTCCACACATCCCACCAAAAGTTCATGTGTTGAAGGCTTGGTTCCCAGCTGGTGATACACCACTGAGAAGTAACAGGATGGATGGGCTGCTACTTCATCAACATATTAATGAGTTCACAGCTAAATGGGCTATTAGAGGTGGGACCTCATTGGAGGAAACAGATCACTGGGATGTGGCTTTGAAGTGGTATATGTGTCCCCGGGCCTTTCCTCTGCTTTCTCTGCCCCCCTGGGTACCATGAGGTGACCAGTTTTGTTCCATCACATGGTCCTTGCTATGATTCTGTGCCTCTCCTCAGCCTATAAACAAAGGAGTCAGCTACTATAAGCCAAAATAAGCCTTTTATCCTAGAAGATTTGGTCAGGCATTCTGTACCAGGAGTGAGGCTGGGAGCACCTGGTAATGCAGCTTTATTGCTCTTTATGTCTTTTGTTTGGCTTCCCAACCACATTTCTTCCCTAATATTTGAAGTCTAAGGTAGATGGCAAACAGGGTAGAGGGATGGATAAGGACACTTGTGTGTCCATGCACAGCTTTTTTTTTTTTTTGTGTGTGTGTGTGTGTGTGTGTGTGTGTGTATGTGTGTTGTTGTGTGTGTGTGTGTGTGTGTGTGTGTGTGTTACAGGTATAGGGAGAACTGTCACCACAGATGTTATCTGGCCTCAGAGCATCAGAGAGATAAGCACAGATGGGCAGAGACAACCTGTCATCAAAGGATTCCTTCCTGTCTTTTCTGCTGAGATTACAGAGGAAGGAAAAGGAGTGAATGAAGAGAAACTATAATTAATAATGAATATGTTTGAAATGTTACGTTAGACTGATCGAGGGACTCCATGATACCTTCTCTGCCATGATGGACTATATTTCCTGAAACTGGGAACAAAAATAAGGAAGAAGAAGAAGAAGAAAAAAAAGTCCTGAATGGTCATAAAGAACATCCAATCTCAAGCAAACAGCATGTTGTTTATGACCACTCTGGGTTCTGGGATAATCCTTTAATGTTTCCAGTCTTGGGAAATTTCATGTTTCATGACTACAGATAAAAATTGATTTAGAGCTTGTTATAGAAATGGATAGAAGTAATTTAAAGGAAGAAAGAAAATAATTTCTTAAGTAAAAACCAAAGCGAATTTTATCTACGTATGGGGAGCTGTGGGGTGCCTCCAGCACCTCTCCCTGAGGCAGCATCATTTTCTGGGATAGATGGAACTGGAGTCATTGGGGGAAAGAAAGAAGCATTTCAAATGTAAACAACAGGGTGTGTGCAGGGCCAATACAGGAGCTCAGTCTGGACAGTCGGTCTTGATACTGATGGCTCAGGCTAGGCCAAGGCCACTGAGACACTACTTCATCTACAGGAAGTTTCTAATGCTTTTAGTATTGCTGTCGTGTGCCTGTGTTCACATGCGCATGCATGTGCCCAAAGTGTCCTCACTTGCAAAGTGAGGGTAACAGTATAAAGTCAATGCCAGGAGTCTTCCTCAGTTGCTCTTCACCTGACTTTTTGAGACAGGGTCTCTCCGGGAACCTTGAGTTCACAGACTCGGCTGGCTGGGGATCAGGTTCAGGCCCCTGCCTGTCTTTACCTTTCAGTGCTAGGACAACAGGTGTGCACCACGTGGGTGCCCAGGCTCCAATTCAAGTCCCCATGTCTGCACAACAGGTTTACCCACTAAGCCATCCTCCCAGCCCATTAGCTTGAGTTTTGATTTGGTTGTTGTTGTTCTAACTAGAGAAACGGAATCCTATCAGTCAGTGAATTCTTAAAAGGAACACATGGACACACAATAAAACATGCACTGTTCTCTTTGGGGTACATGGTATCCAGTCTACACGACTGTTTGAGGCTCCCTACTGCAGCAAGCTGGTAAATAATGATGCCAAGACTCCCATAGGCAGCTGGACTACAGGGCCTGGCTTGGACCTTCTCCTGCACTACCCAAGAGTTGTTTTCTCTCTCCGTAAAGCACCGTGCCCTCCTGCCACAGACTCAGTAACCGCTGGCAGATGTTCATCCTCAGACAAGTAAGTGCTGTGCCCCAATCAGAATTCTTCAAATCTAAAGGATCAGGCTGAATGGGACAAAAAGAATTAAGACCACCTGGGCATACTCCTGGGTCAAGCAAGTGTCTGTTTTAAATGGTTTCTAGAACGAATGCCTGTTTTTCTCAGATGAGCCCAGGACGAAATCATCCTGCCTTTTCCTGGAGCCCAGCTGGGTATTTTCAGTGAACATAGTCTCTTCAGGGTTTTATCTTGCTTTCTGTATGAGCAGGCAAGCATGAACATGTGCGCACGAGCCTGCCTCCGCAGCCACCCCCTTCCTCCTCCCAACAGTGGGTTCTATATTTAGAGGGATTTTTGACACACTGCTTAGGCTTTTCTCTTGATTTAAGAACTCTAGAATATGTTTTCCATTTTCGAGTAATAATCCCTATTCAGAGGGGGAAAATGCTATAATAGCTAACATTTATTGAGAGTGTGTTCAACACTCTGCTGGAAATTTTACAGATTATCTGCTTGAATTCTCACTATGGTAATACTAAGTATAAAAATGCCTAGTACAGGGAACATTTTGACTGAGGCAGTGAAGAAACTGGGTTGTAGTGCCATCAAGTAGCCTGCCGAGGATGCTGAGGAAGCTGAGGTCTGCTTTCCTGAGAGTGAGGGCCAGTCCATCTTTGAACTGTCCCAAGTCTCTCTGCTACTAAACCATTCAAGCACACTAAAATGTCAAGTCAGGGATGAGGATTCATGGTTGAGTCCTTGTCAGCATGTGCAAGGACCAGGGTTCAATTCCCAGCACTACAAAACAAACAAAAGACAAGAGCAGAAGCTTAGGCTTACAGCACTGTCCCAAGTCTGCCTGCCTGTCTCAGAGCCCTGCTCCGGTCTTCACCTGCCATCTTGTGATCTTGCGGCTGTGGTCTCTCCTTCCTTCCTTCCTTCCTTCCTTCCTTCCTTCCTTCCTTCCTTCCTTCCTTCCTCCCTCCCTCCCTCCTCCCTCCCTCCCTCCCTCCCTCCTTCCTTTCTTGGACTCTCCATCTCTTCCCCCTCCTTTTTCTCTCTGCAAACTCTCAAATCCAGCCTATACTGCATGTTAGCCAAGAACTCTACCACCACACTACATCTCTAGGCCTTCATATTTCTTGTGACAGGAAACTCCTGAGTGTGTTCTGGGTGAATCTAGTTGTGCCTGATTTCTACCCTTATTCCTGGGCTTCTTCATCACGACAAGCCTGACTGTCAGATTACAGAATGTGACAGAACGTTCTCGAGTCTTCCCCCATGTCTAGCAAGCTCCTGGGTCTGTCCCGGGACTGCTGTTCACAGGTGGCCGCTGGCCCGCGCTCTCCTCATACTTTGTGACCATCGGTGAGGACAGGCTGGGGAGTGGAGTATGCCCACGCCTCCTTTGTTGTCCCACTGTTCCAGACTGTTGGAAATCACTTGCAATATTGCCGCAGTCATTGCTTCACATAAACGCGCATTATATTGATCATACGAGAGGACGATGGCCAAGCCAGCATTTCTATTTTCAACTTCGCAGTTTTCCCCACTTGCGATCATGCCAGCAAAACAGTGGCTTATAATGAAAGTATTTAAATCTTTCCTTAGTGTGTTTAAGTGAAAAACCTAGAAGCTTCACAGTTTAATGAAAAGAACATGAAATTACAAAAGACCAGGCCAATGCTTTTCTAACATCTTCAGGAAGATGGACAGGATAACTGAATCCACCCTGACCCATTTGTACTGCTTTCTTCCTCCCCCACGCTCAGAGACACAAATGCACACACACACCTACCATATACATTATTTCCACACATGTACACAAATGCATACATCTCACACATATCCACAAACATATACACAACACAAATACATACAAATTTATACACACCATATGCAAACACTTCACACATACAAAAATACATGCGCATACACAGACACACACTCCATATGCATAAACACCACACATATATAAAT
This sequence comes from Peromyscus leucopus, assembly GCF_004664715.2. NCBI lineage: Eukaryota > Metazoa > Chordata > Mammalia > Rodentia > Cricetidae > Peromyscus > Peromyscus leucopus. The sequence goes on from NC_051079.1 coordinate 5,851,273, forward strand.
GCATGTATAAAGACATGCATACATGCCATATACAAATGTACATACACACATGCATATATACCACACACATATACAAATTCACACATATATACAAGTGTATACACACACATACACACACGTACACTGTCTTAGTCAGGGCACTATTGCTGTGATGAAACACCATGACCCAAGCAAATTGGGGAGGAAAGGGTTTATTTGGTTTGCAGTTCAGAGGAAGTCAGGACAGGAACTCTAACAGGGCAGGAACCTGAAGGCAGGAGCTGATGCAGAGGCCATGGAGGATGCTGCTTGCTCAGTCAGGCTTTCTACAGAACCCAGGACCACCAACTGAGGATGGCACCACCCACCATGGGCTGGGCCCTCTCATACCAATCACTAAATAAGAAAATGCCCTACAGCTGCATCTTTTGGAGGCATTTTCTTAAGAAGGTCCCTTCTTTCATATTGACATAATGTGTCAGGTTGACATAAAGCTAGCAGCACACACACACAAATACACACACACCAAACTTCATTTACGACCACTGTTCTCAAGAGTTTATACAGCAACAGTCTCACCAAAAGGTGGTTGAATGAACGGAAATGAATTCATCCTGGGACTATGATTGCAGAGTGATGACGTTAAAAACACATCCAGAAACCAGGCTCCCCCCAAGGACACCACCTCAGGACTGGGAGTTGTGCCTCTTTAAAGGAAGAGAGAAAAGCCGAACATTGAAATTCATTCCACAGTCAGTCGCACATAGGCACGTGGAAGGGCGCACTGGACATCTCTGTCACCCAACAGCCGTCTCAGAATGTCTGTTTCTTTGGATCACCGTGGGACGTGCCTGTTTGGCTACATGCTCTCCGAAGCCCCCTGTTTCTAGATTATGCTCGCCTGTGCGAGAGTGTCACATGAACAGCGTGACCTGGAGAGCCAGGCATGGTGCCTCAGGCCTGGACACTCGGCAGCTGGGAGGCAGCTTCAGGTACACAGTAACTTCTCCTGGTGTTGGCTATGAAGACCTTGTGTGAACCGCCCGGCTCACAAAAAGTTCAGACCTGTTCATGATTTAAAGACCACTCTTGCTGTTGTGTGTTGGGAAACTCCCGAGAAGGCTGCTGACAGCTCTTTCGGCCTTGGCCGCTGCAGGGCCAAGAGCAGCCACTCTGGAGGTGTCTGTCTCAGGCAATCAGCCCCTCCCTGCCGGGCTCATGCCTGGTTTACAGAGTTCAAGAATTCCCCCAGAGGTGCCATGCAGGCCTTCAGCACACTGAAAACAACAGATGCATCTCGAGATGTTTCTCCCAATGCTCGCCAACAAAAAAAAACAGAACCAGGCCCCGACCTGCTAAAGAAGTAAACACTCCCAGCTGGGAACAAGAACATGTCACTATTCCATTCCTGCTTCGGGTGGGCATAGAGAGGAGCTGACAGACTTAGTCCGCTGACATGACAGCATCCCCGACTTGTTCTCACACCTCCCTATGCAGAAGTCCTAAGGAAGAAGGAAGTACTTTTGCCAACCTGGGACTCTCTGAGGCAGATGAGCTCCTCAGGAGCCCACCCAGCACACCTTGTTCTTGGAGAGACAAGCCACTGCTCTTCTGTCTAGCTTTCTGACGGGTGCAGACACCTCATGGTGGGAAGAAAGGAACATGCTTCATTCAAAAAAAGCTTGGTTGTTATGACCTTGAGTCCAATAATTCAGTGTATCTAATGATTCTCTTTCTTAATTCTCCTGCATGCCAGTTCATTCCTTACATGGTATATTAGCAACGTGCTGGGGTTTTGGTGAGGCCTCTTCCTTAAAGCGCTTAAGATTATAGACTAATGGGCCAGTCTTAGGTTATTCCTTAAAGACAGAACTAGAGGAAAGAAAGGGGGGTCATCTAGGCATATAACTCAGTTGGTAGAGTGCTTGCCTAGCATTCCCAAGGGCTTAGGTTCAACCCCAGCCCTAAGCTGAGTATGTGGTGCACACCTGTAATCCCAACACTCACGCAGAGGTGGGAAGATTGGGCGGGGGTGTATCCTAGGCTACACAGCCTGGTTTGCCTGAGATCTGGAGGAGAGAGGAGTTAGAGAGGACCTTTCTTTTTTCTGTTCTATGGATTGAGCTGTTTTGAGGCCAGGGGAGTTTGTGTTCTGCATGGATGTGAGACAAACTCCCCATGAAGACACAACACAGGTGCTGTGTGACAGTGTGCTTGCTCACCCACAGAGGCCCCCTGTGTGACTGCGGTGGCCTGGAGGATGACATCAGGACTACCAGAAGACAGAAACAAGGCTGCGGGTATGATAAGTCTCACGTCCCAGGTTCCGATAGGACAGTTGGGTTTTTGGAAATCCATATAAATATTCGCTATTTTAGTTACTGTTATGTGTGTATGTGATGATGTGTGAGAGTAGAATAAGTACATCCACGTCACAGGATGCATGTGGAGGTCAGAGGACAGCTTAAAATTGTTTTTCCTTATTCGAGAATTTCATATATGTATACAATGAGATATACACCCCAATTTCTCTCCTCCAATTCCCCCTCATCTCCCAACATGTCCCCTCCTCAACTTTACCACATATTTTTACATATATTATATAATAGTTATAGACATGTATATGTAAAATATATTTGTATATAGCATATGAATATGTATGTGTATACATGTATGTATTTACACATGGACACACACACCTATAACCCACCAAGTCCAGTCAGTGCTGCCCATATGTGCATGGGCCTTGGAACAGGGTAGTCCTATCAGCAGCCACATCCTCAGGAAAGACTGGTTCTCCCTCCCTCAGAAGCTACCAGCTGCCAGCAGCTAGAGAGGACACCTTTCGGGAGTCAGCTCTCTCCTTCATTGCCGGTTCTGGGCATTGAACTCAGGTCGTCATGACCTCACTGGTCCTAAATCCTTTCATAGTGGCCTTTAAAGAACAAAACAAAATAAACCACAAACCCTCCCCCAGATCACGTGTGTGGCTGGCAGAAATGACAGGGTTTGCAGGAACAACAGTCGGTCCCTGAAAAGCAATGTCCAAAATCTGTGGGCTGAGCTGCATGAAGGAACCATTTAAAAACCGAGGCTCCTCTCACGGAACTGCTCTCACGAACACAGTGAGATGGAGCATAGTTTTTACTATTAACCTTGTAAGACATTACCCAAATGGACTAATTTTTCAAATAGATGAGTAGATCAGGCATTTGTTATTGTCTTGTATGATGAGAAGAAACATGAAGATACTGAAAACTGTAAAAATAATCTTGGCATTCTCTGTGACACTACTCATCATGACAAACAAAAACTAAAACTGTTGTCCCAACCCGTGTGATTCATGGCACAATTAGTAAGAAAAGCCTGGTTTTACAGACTGCATGTGGCCACACCAGAGCATGCACCGAACAGCCTGTGGACACTTGTACCTGTCATTGCACATCAGCTGCCCAAACTCTGAGATCCATGAGGATCCAGGGGCATTTACTCCGACTGGAGAGTTTGGGTGCTGAGGAGATGGCTTAGCTGATAACCATGTGACTCCCAAGCAGAAGAACCTAGGTTTCCTCTCCAGAGCCCACATCCAACTGGGCACCGCCCACGTCTGCAGTTCCAGGGCTGGGATTCAAAGGGACGCAAAGATCTAAGGGGCTTGCCGGCCAGCCACTTGAGCCAAATTAGCCAGCTTCAGCGAGAGACCCTGCCTCAAAGAACCTGAGGCCAGACAGGTCATGGGCCCTGTGGGAAAACCTACTACCATTACTCGGCTAGATAAACAGAGCAACAAAATGACTCCTAATGACATTGCTATACGCCCCAGGGTACCACTCAACCTTACCAGAGAAGTTTCTTCTTGCAGTAACGGTAATTTAAGAGACCCACATGGTCAATGTACAGAGAGGAAGTCACTTTAGAATGGTTAGCCCTAACTGGGGTGTCTTCACCATAGCTGTCTCTGAAAGGCTCAGGGATCTACGTGGAAGAGAGGGCAGAGAGACTGTAAGAGCCACAGGTGGTGGATGACTCCGAGGGAACTTTTGCAGACACCGTCGACAGATGCAGAGGCCACGGCAGCACATGGAAGATGGACACAAGCCCAGCCCAGACAACATCACAGCACTGAATGGGAAGTAGGCATGAAGTCCCGCCCCTCACCAAGGTGCCCCCCCCACCAAGGCGCATTTGATCACTGCTGGATAAGGAAAGTCAGTTCAGTGAAGAGACAGTTACGGAATTTCCCATGCTCCAGAGTGGGCACCACACCCAGAATAATCAGCCAGCAAAAACTGGACTCCATGGTTTTTTGTTTTGTTTTTTTTTAAGAGAGAGGTAGAACATGAAGTTGGATAGGTAGGTGGTTGGGGGAGGACCTGAGGATGTGGGGGAGGAGAAACAATATGATCAATATATTGCATGAAATCATAAATAAAAATAGTATTAAAAATAATGTAGAAAGCAATAAAAAAAGACATCCAGTATCTACCTCTGGTGTGTGTGTGGGTGTGTGTGGGTGTATGTGCACCTACACACACCCAGAAATCTACATTTCCCAAGATGGAGGATTCTGGTTCCAATTTTTCTTCTGGAGAAAGTAAGCTTAAAAAAAAAAAACAAAAACAAAAACACCACACCAAAACTCGTCTCTGGTTTGTGTCTTGAAGGAAGGCACCTGTCAGTCCTCACTACAATGTGCTGGGCCCCAAGGACATGGGGCAGAACGTAAGCAGAGCGTTGTAGGGTAACAGAAAGATGTTCAATGGGAAGCTGGGTGATTGACAAATTAGGACATAATTAACATACACAATATGACCCACAGTTCTGCCTGGAACCATTTTTCTCTGTTATTCCCAAGTGACTCTAACATGAGGGTGCCAGCAGGTGCATACATGTAAGGGGTCTGTGCCTCCTTCCAGGTCTAACCCGGAAGAATGAGGGGTAAGCTAAAGCATTATTGGCTTCCATGAAGCTTCTACACACATTTATCTCAACGGCTTTTCATTCACTACTTCAGTCAAAACCAAACAACTCCACATGTAAAACTGAAAGACCATGCTGGTCACAAAGGGCATTGTGGATGACGGAGCAGTGAGGGGAGCTGCCCCATGCCCAGGGCCTGCGGCGCAGACATTCTGTGTGTTCCTGACCACTGGAACAAAGGGCCAATGCAGCGATTCCCCATGTGTCCTCTGCTGGATGCATCAAAGGACACAGGAGACAGACAGATTGGGTAAGACTCAGCATGCCATAGTAGCAAAATTCTGCTTCCAAGTGTAAATTAAAACGCAAACTGAACTTTTGGCTTAATTTTACTCTCAGAAAAATGAAGATGTTTCTTGGGGAGAGAATTAACTTTGTGAAAATAAAATCATCTTAGATTTAATACAGTGGGCAAGTTAATTCCCCAGAGGGCCTATTTATCTTGTGTAGTACTCTTTTCTTAAGACAGTGTCTCATATAGCCCAGGCTAGCTCAAACTCATAGTGTAACAGAGATGGCCATAGACTTCTGTTCCTCCTCCTCCACCTCCCATGTGCTGGGATAACAGGTGTGCCCCACCATACCCAGCTATTATCTTTCTTTGTAGTAATTAACGTCTAGTGAATATTGCTTATTGACTGTTTTTCTCTGCCACCTCTGTCTGATAAGCTACAGAGGCCGTTGTAAGAGAGTGAGGACTTCTGCAGGCCATTGCATGCTCTGGTGGAGAGGAAAACACAATAATCCATCAGTGAACGTCAGCGTGTGGTTGGGAAAAGCATAGACACTGTAGTGGCCTTTCCTCTAAATTATACTTTAAGACAAGACACTCAAGTCCAACCCCACTGAAAGAAAGCACGGCCCATCTTGCTCTCTGTGACAGAGGAACCCGGCGGTTGTACAGTCCGTGTCAGTAAAGGATATTCTCCAGCACTAGACAGAGAAGCAGCTTCCCTGCTTAAACACAGAGGTCTCTTCAGTTGGTCGCCTGCATCCCAGAGGAGTAACCGTGGGGAAGCAAGACGACTGTGAAGTGAAGAGAGGCGAGAGAAGGAAGAACCCTCCCGTCAGCCCCGGGAAGCTCCACACCTTCCATTCCCAGGGCCTTGCCTCTCCCAAAGTCTAAGGCTTGGCCAGTCCTCGCTCCTCAGTCACTGGGTGGGTGTCCTCTCACAGCAGCAGTACGATCTCCCCTCCCTTTCTGGTGGCATTCCACGGCTGACCTACCCTGTGACGCTTTAACACAGGCATTGGATTATCCAACACGTGGATCAAAACGCAGGGTATAACAGAACGGCTTAGTCACTGGCATGCTGCAACTTTAGGCTTTTTGGTTTTGTTTGTTTGTCTGTTTGCATTTTAGACAGATTCTCTCTGAGCAGCCCAGGCAAGCTTCATCTGGGATCCTCCTGTCTCTGCCTCCTGAGACCTCAGATTACAGATATACACGACTGAGCCTGGCTCCATGCAGCAATTCTGAAGAAAGTTCAGTGAACCATTTGGCAAATCAGATGCATTCATTCTAGCAGCACTTAGGTTTTGTGGTCTTTAAAATATGGGCTTATGTGGTAACATAGTAGGACCCATGTCTAGGAGAGACAGCATTAAACTGGAAGCATAAAGGCAGGAAAGGGGACGTCACAGAATCCCCATGCCTAACACGGGAGTCTAGAAAGTTCCATAGGCCAGGATACAAGTGGACAGAAATGCAAACACTGGATTTGATTGTCTTCAGAACACAGGCTTCAAAGATTCTTTTATCTTAGGGTTTTAAAAAATATTTATAGTACTCAAAATTATGTGTATATGTATGTGTCTCTGTGTATGTGTACGTGTCTCTGTATATGTGTGTTCATATGTGAGTTTAGGTGTATTTTGGAATAGAGAAGAGGGTGTTGGATCCTCTGGTTATGAACTACCCAACATGGACATGAGTGCTGGGAACCAAACTCGGGTTCTCTGGAAGAGTAGGAAGTGCTCCTAACCACTGAGCCATCTGTCCAGCTCCATATTTTAGGTGGTTTTGTTTCGAGACAGGGTATATATGCAACACAGAGTGGCCTGGAACTCACAATCCTGGCCTCCCTGATGGTCTCCTATTACACTGACTGGCCTTCCCCTCAGTGCAGCTCTGCTGCACTGATCTGTAATGTCTAACGTGTGTAAGAGTGACGCATGCCAGATGACAGATCTCTGCTGGCCAGGCACACATGCGTGGCTCCTCCATCCTGAAGCTCTGGACGTACACCCTTGGGTGGTCATGGGTATCAACCCCATGGCTGCAAAAAGGGGGACTTGAGTTTTGCAGTTATCTACATATCCCCGTGTGCTTAGTAACTCCACAGCTATTTTGGAGACATCCATTTAGCATAATCTGCTTACGTGGGAGTTAACTCATGTACCAGGTTTAAAATATACAAAAGCTTTGTCAAGCCGTCAGCTCAGCTGGCACAGGGGACTGGAGCCTGAGCACTCCCTGGCTGACAGTGAGCTCTTTCCACCCAGACCCTCCCTTTATTACCACCCAGTAGGTCCTATTGATTAGTAGTATCAGGCCACTTCCCCAAGTGGAAATGTTCAAATCTGAATGAACAGCAGCATAGCACTACTAAAATCACTTTTGCTAAAAGGGACAGTGATGGATGTGAAAGACCCAACTTTGAACTCAGACAAGTCTTTCTTAAAATGATTACTGAGTGCCTGTTCTTCATACACATATGCCAAGAGCAGATCTTCAGGATGCCCTGTAATTTGGCATGGGGCTTAATAAACAAATTATCGCAATATTTACGTGTTTCATTATCAATTGTGTTAATAAAGTGTCACCCATGTTTTTGAGTCAGTCATAATCAGCTCTACCCTTCAAATATGCCCAGGCCAGAGAAAGAATACAGCATCTACAATCACCTCCCCTCAGATGCTCACACTACAAATCAAGTGAGTAGACCTGTATCTGTTTATTTTCTTTCCTTTTAAGTGGTGCTGGGTTGGATCAGGGATGTTGGGGAAGTATCCTACCACTGAGCTATATTCCCAGAGCTCCCTACCCTCTTTAAAAAAAAAAAACTATTGTGAGACACAATCTTGGTAAGTTGCCCAGGCTGGCTTTGAACTCACAACACCCCTGCCTCTGTTTCCTGATGAGCTCAGATTACAGGCCTGTAAATATCTGAAAATATCTGATGGTGGCATATTTTTCTTGACTTTTTCTTTGTTGTTGTCTCTAGTAAAACTTTATTTGTAAAAACAGGAAGCAGCTCCATGAGTGCGCATTTGCTGACTTCTGACCGCCCATCTTTACATGTACATGGCTGTCTCCTATCCCTGTACAGGTTTGGTTTGGTTTTTCTCATAGTGCCTCTTTCTTTAGGCCAGCTTAGCCCCGAACTCAATATACCTCTACTTCAGCCTCCCGAATGCTAAGATATAATGTGCATGCTGTCCTTGGTCTGGTTTTTGTGTTGGTTTGTGGGGTTTGTTTTTCCTTTAAACTTCGTGGGTATAAACTCATTATAGATCCAAACCAGGTGTTCTTATGGACTGCAAGGCCAAGTAGTAGCCCCGTCTGGAGATTTAGAGCAGTCACCGTTCCTGTCAGTGCCCGGGCCAAACTCAGGTCCTTGTGCATGTGCTGCTCCACAAAACTGTGCACCCGCCTCGCGCCCTACGCCCCACGTCTTTCAAGGCTGCTACTTAGAAATCTTAACTACAAGTCTTCCTTGTAATCCTAGAAGTCTCCCTTCCCTCTGAACCGCTCCACCAGAAAGAGGTAGCTGGAGAAGAACCAGGGGCTCTAAGTGGGTAGGGCATGGGGAGTCCTTCAGGGATAGGAGGGTTCAAAGCCCCTAGAACCTACAGAGTGCTAACCAGAGTTGCTAGTAATTTGAAGGTCATGGGTAACCCAATTGGTCTGTTGGGGCTTTATTGACAGAGGGTTGACTAGGTCGGAGATCTTCACAGAAATTGAAGGGACCTTTGACACCTATGGGAAATATCACAAACACCTGTTCTTCTATATATGTCTGACTGCTAAACTCTGAGTGTGGGTCCCTTTCTGAATTTTCTTTGAGATGAATACTAATTACTTATAAAAGTGTCACAAGAACCAAGGAGAAGCAGAGCAGCACATGGTGGCCAACTGAACACTGAGCCAGTGTTATCTGACCAGTGTCGTTTGTTTTAGGTATAAGCCATGGGGACAGAAGTTCCTTTGAAACTTGACATAAGCTTAAAGCTCTCTCCTGTTGGAAAGGCTGAGCTCAAGGCAGGGTATATAAGAGAGGACACAGTACAGACACAAGGAAGGAGACCCCAAGGTCAGGCTGTCTGTCCCTGGCTGCAGGGAAGGCAGGAGTGGGGGTCAGTTAGAATTAGGGAGGCAGTTTGAAAGGAGACAGCTGCTGCGCATGGCAGACTACTGTGCATCAAACGCAGGGCCAGGAAGTGATTTCTACAATCACATTAACGATTAGCTTTGCAAGAAGACGCATTTGTACCTGCTTCACAAGAGAGAAGGCAGGTGTTCGGCCACTGGGCCCTACCAACCTATCAAATAACTGCCAGGCGAATTACAGACCTACATCTAAATGCAGGTGTACGAGTCAAATCACTTCCGCTTGGGCTGGAGGTGAGACTTAGCGATGGAGCATGTGCCTACCATGCACAAGGCCCTGAGTTTGACCTCTGAAACACCAAAAGAAAGGAAACAGTTCTTTGTTGTTGCTGCTGTGATACTAGGGGTGACGAGTGACTGGAAATGACAAGAAAACTTAGGAAGGCAAGCTGAACAATTCTGCCTTTTCTAATTAGGTTGATGGGAAATTTCAATTTTTTTTTTTTTTGTTTTTCGAGACAGGGTTTCTCTGTGTAGCTTTGCGCCTTTCCTAGGACTCACTTGGTAGTCCTGCCTGGCCTCGAACTCATAGAGATCCGCCTGCCTCTGCCTCCCGAGTGCTGGGATTAAAGGCGTGCGCCACCACCGCCCGGCAAAATTTCAATTTTTGATATATGCAGGTATCAGGATGGGGAAAGGACAGGTTTAATTCTTTTCATAAAAATGTATATTCCTAGTTTAGTGCTGCCATACAGGAAAGAAGACACAGAAGCAATTTTACATTTTCTAGCAGCCACAAGGGCAAAGTGAAAAGAAACAAAACTTGTCTGAAACATATTTCTACATCACTAAAAATGTTATCATTCCAACAAGAAACGGAAATAATATAAAAATCATTGGAATAGTTTTTTTTTTTTGGTTCTATGCCTCAAAATTCAGTGTGTAATGTATGGCAAGAGGGGATTTCAATTGGGAATGTCCGCTCTCTGGATGCTCACTAGCTACATGTGGCAGCTGGTTACTAGGAGACCGAACAGCTCTAGAGGGTGAAGGAATCTGGAAGCTGATGCACGTTTCAAGACGTGAGCAATGAGGGTCAAAACATGGACTTGAGGAACATTCACAGAAAGGTAGACTAGGGAAGTCTCCTAATGAGACATTAATTGAGGTCTGTTTATAAAATATGGATCACCAACAGGAGGTGAATGAAAAATTATGTGAGACAGCTACAGAATGAAGAGGAGCGATCACCCTTTTAATCTGCCTCTGCAGCCCAAGGTCTAAGCGCGTCCAGAGCTCTACAGAGGACTGAACCTCAGACTGCACTAGAACCTCCATTAGACTAGGGAAAGACCCACGCAGCTGCACTGAGCAACCAGAACACAACCAGCTGCCTAAGGCACGGGCCAATGGTCCTAACACCCACATCCAAAATGTTCCAAAGTCCAAAACCTTGGCATGGGCTTCTACTCGAGTGTGTGCACATACGTGTTCATGCATGTTTGTGGGGCTTGGAGGGATGCATGTGTGTATGGAGGCCAAAAGTCAACCTTGGGCATCATCCCTCAGGAGCTGCCCATCATGTTTTTGGAGACAGGGTCCCTTATTGGCCTAGAGCTTGCATAATTAGCTGGTTGGCCAGTGAGACCCAAGGATGCACCTATCTCTGTCTCCCTGGTACTAGTGTTCCAGCTGCATTCTGTTGCTGGGATAAAATACCCTGACCAAAAAAGAGGGAATGGGTTTAGTTGGCTTGTGTTTCTAGGTCACAGTCCAGCACTGAGGGAAGCCAAGGCCGGAAATCAAGCATGATCCTTAAGTGGATACCCTAGGGAATGCTGCTTGCTAGTTGGCTTGTTTGAAGGCTCATGCTTAGCTAGCTTTCTTATACATCCTGGACACCTGCCTAGGGACTGTAATGCCTACAGTAGACTGGAGTCTCCTAGATGCATTAGCAATCAAGACAATACCCCACAGGCATGCCAACCTGACCTAGGCAATTCCTTAACAGAAGTCCCTTCTTCCAGGTGTATGTCAAGTTCACAATAAACGCTAAGTGGGACAGCTGGAATTATAGGGACATACCAGTTTTTTTTATGTGAGTTATGGGGATTGGACCCATGCTTTTGTGGCAAGCTCCTTACCAATTTAGCTATTTCCCCAGTCCCCAAGATCTTCTCTGTAACAACATAACACGCTACATGGAAAATTCCAGGTCATGAAACTTGGTTTCATACACAGAATTATTTGAAATATGATACAGAATGATACTTGGTGTGTGTGTGTGTGTGTGTAAAACATAAATCAATTTCATGTTCAGACTTGGGTCCTCTTTCCCCAGATTTTTCATTATTTATAGACAAATATTCTACAATTTGAAAACATGCCAAATCAGAAATGCTTCTGTTCCTATGAGCTTCAGAAGGAGGCCCCTCAAGCTGCATTAAGTTCCCCCTTATATCAGAAGTTTTAAAAGTTAACCAAAGCAAAGGCCACCAGACCAGACCACTAAGCTACCCTACATTTAAGGACAGGATTTGGACCTTTGTATATATTTTTTTACTTCACCCTGGATTTAATGTTGCATCTGAAGGGCCAGCAGCGATTTTCTGTAGTTGCATTTTGTTGCTGGGATAAAATACCCTGACCAAAAGAGGAGGAAAGGATTTAGTTGGCTTGTGTTTCTGGGTCACAATCCAGCACTGAGGGAAGTCAAGGCCGGGAATCAAGCATGATCCTTAAGTGGATACCCTAGAGAATGGTGCTTGGAAGGAATACAAATAGGTACACTTCAAAAAGAATAATATTTATAAAGCCATATTCTTGAAAACTACAGCCACTGCGACCATGGGCTTTTGTAGCGCCTTCTTAGTATTTTTGAGTCACACCTGCCCTAATACCTGAGAGACGGGGTTGTAAAATGCACAGCTTTGAGGACATCTTATAAACTTCTATTTTAACCCTTTCATTTTTCTTGTGGAAAGTAAAGCTGTAAATCAAGAGAACAAACTTTTCTATCCTTTTTACTCCGATTTTCAAATTCTTTTATAAAGTACTAGGCAATCAAGAGAGATCTGAAAAGCTAAAATGCCGGTCTTCATAACGTTTTTATGGTATCTATGATTTTTATTCTATCTTGTCTATTTAGGCTATAAACATTATTCTCTGTTGGGGAATATTATTTTAAGGTGTGTTACTTTAGTTTACGTTGCATTTAACTCTGAAGCTGTGTTACTGTGCCTGTGTAAAACACCGACGGTCTAAAAAAGAACTGAATGGCCAATAGCAAGGCAGGAGAAAGGATGAGTGGGGCTGGCAGGGAGAGAGAAGATATAGAGGGAGAAATCTGGGAGGGAAAGATCTAGAATCGAGAGAAGGAGGTGGACTCCAGGGGCCAGCCACCCAGCTACACAGCCAGCCACAGAGTAAGAGTAAGATTTACAGAAGTAAGAGAATGGGAAAAGTCTAGAGGTAAAAGATAGATGGGATAATTTAAGTTAAGAAAAGCTGGCAAGAAACAAGGCAAGCTAAGGCTGGATGTTCATAAGTAAAAATAAGCTTCCGTGAGTGATTTATTTGGGAGCTGAGTAGCAGGTTTCCCAAAAGAAAAAAAATAAACAACAACAATTTTCTCTGTCTGTCTGTCTCTTTTTCGCTCTCCATGTCTGTGTGCACATGTGTGTGCCCATGCATGCCACATACACATGTAGAGCTTAGAGGACAACCCTCTGGATTCTCTCCTTTTACTTTGACACGGGTTTGAACTGAGGCCATTAGGCCTGCTCCGAGCCATTTCACTTGCCCCCACCATTTTATTTTGAAATAGGGTCTCACTCTATAGTCCTGGCTGGCCTTGAACTCATTATGTAGCACCAGCTTGCCTTGAATTCATGATTCTTTTCCCTAGGGTTCCTGAATGGTGGAATTACAGGTATACACCATGGCACTCAGAAAGTGACATCTGGACATGTACTCTGTGCCCCAACTTGTGGAAGCCATGCAACCATAGCCCTGAATAGCCTTAGCAGGTCATGCCCTACACTTGGCATTGGCCAGGCCACATTGTTCTTCTGATGGAAGCAAACACAGTCAAGAGCATCAAAACACATGCACTTCTGAGAGCGACATCCCCACTTTTGTGATTACCTTGACTCGGGGTATTTGGTGAGGGTGGCCAGGCTGCTGGTGTACATGTGGCCGCCCACGTCAATGTGGACGGGTGCATTGGACTTGGTGAGCTGCGCTGGAGTTGGAATGCCTTGGTTGTTCAGTGGCGATGCAGGGGATCTAGTGATCAGGGGTCTTGACATATTGGGCCGACTGTCCTACAGAGAGAGAAGCACATTTAGATATGGTTTCTGTTGTTAACGCAGACAGAAAACAGGGATCATAAGAAATGAGGAGTGAGTACCAATGATAACCACTTGGTAATAAAATCTGGAAAATCAGCAGGTTCTCTCACTTTTGTTTTAATGATTATAAGAATAGCAAACCCTGCCACAGAGAGAAAGAAAACCTCATGTGCTCGGGATCCAATTCTGATGACTCTGAGGGCTTATTATACAAATGAATTTTCATATTATGCAAATGACAAGTGGCTTGTGGAGAAATCCTATTCATTTCAAATGAAGAGATAATCAATGCTTAAAACAATACGCACCCAAACAAAACATGTGTGGTTTATACTTCTCTTTGAAAACTCCCTCATTGTTATGCAGAGGGACTAAAGCAGATCTTAGCCATGTGTGTTCTGTAAGACAGTTTCCTAAGGTTCTTTTTTTTAATCACAAAAGAGTGTTGCACAGTTCTAGCCATCCACTGTTCAAAGAGACAACACGGGCTTATCAGTCAATAGATTTAAAAAAAATCAAAAGCCAGTTACTTGCTCCCCAGTTCTCTTCCTGGGAGTCTGTGGCTCTGGGATGCTTCAAAACAACAGAACTCTCAAGTGACGAATGTGTGCTTGCAGACCACAGACCAGCATCTGTGCCATATGCCTGACTTCTGAAGAGATCAAGTTTCCAGGGTGAAGAAGATGAGGCAGGTGCTGCTGCTATGATGTGTAGTCCCAGCAGCAGAAGAGGCGATATGAGCAACCAGATCAGAATGAAGGCAGTGTGTGGCAGCAGCAGGTACATGTTCAAGGAACTGCACTCCCAAAACAGAAAAGACGCCAGTCGTCCCAGGATACAGCATAAATGCTTAAACACCATGGGTGATTCCAAACCACAGGCAAGTCACAATGGGTTTCTGGCACTCCACAGGGTCAGCTATTCAGAGTCATCAATTTGATGACTCAGCTGATAAGCAATTGAGGAATATACCGAAAGAGCAGTCTGTAAGACTGAACACACACACACACACACACACACACACACACACACACACACACACACTCTCCATTCTCAGATTTGTAATTTAGTCAGAGACTGTTTTCAAACACACTCACCATATGTGCCAAAAATAGTGATGGGTTACATGAAAAATGCCTCTGATAGAGATTACAGAAGAAGAGTCGCTTAGTCTTGTGCCTAAAGTGCAAGTGATAACATAAATCTGCAAAGCATCATGGGTTTCTTGATCCTGGATCAGCTTGAGGAGTTACCTGGAGCTCAACTGTTAGACTACTTAGGGTTAAGGCCAAGTCCAACGGAGACTGCGGCTGGGCGAGCTTTCCCAGGCAGCCCCTAGAACAGTGAGGTGATGGGGCCTTGCACAAAATGTTTACCATCTGTGTGGCGCTCTTCTGCATGGCGCATGAAACAGAGCCCAGAAACTGTCACTTGAAGAGAGTTCATTTTTCAGTTCCTAAATCGGGTGGCAAATTCATGGGTATTCACTAGAGTATTCTTTACTGTATTTTTCAATATTGCAAAATAGAAATTAAGAACACAAAAGGGCCCCGGAACACACAAAGAAAAGGAGCTGAAAGGGTTATTAGGCAGTAGGGGTGGGGTGGGGGATAACTCAGCAAAGTCACAGATGGTAGAACATATTAATGTTAAGTGCCAGAAGTAGCATTTTCCATTCTGGATGACAGAAAACATACTTTACCCTTAAAAAGTGATCAAGAGCTGTGGACTGGTACAGTAAATGAAATGCTAGCAGTGTGGATGTGAGGAATGGAGTTAGAATTCATATACACCCTGGCCCAGGAGCACGGGTCTGTAATCCCAGTGTTCCTACTGGCCAGTGAGAAGTAGAAGCAGGAGACAGCCTGGGAGCTTTTGGGTCAGCTAGCCTGGTGTATGAAGCACAACTATGATCCATCAACAACCATGACCAAAGCAAGCGGGGAGGAAAGGGTTATTTGGCTTACACTTCCACATCTAGTCCATCATCGAGGGTAGGCAGGGCAGGGGTTCACGCAGGGCAGGGAGCTGGGGGCAGGAGCTGACAGAGGCCACAGGGTGCTGCTTACTAGCTTGCTCCCCATGGCTAGCTCAGCCTGCCTTCCTACAGAACCGCCAACCACTAGCCCAGGGGCGGCCCCACCCACAAAGTCCAGAGCACCCCGCCCCGTCAATCACTAAGAAAATGCCCTACAGGCTTCCCTGCAGCCCAGTCTTACAGAGGCATTTTTTCAACCGAGGCTCCCTCCTCTCAGATGACTAGAGATTGTGCCAAGTTGACATAAACTGGCCAGCACAACTGACCCCTTGCCAGCTTGACACACTAACACATCACTGTTAAGGTAAGCCACAACCTTTCCTTTCTTGTTCAATCCCAAGATCTCACGTTAATATTGATGTCACGATGTGAAACATTTTCAGACTTAAAAAATCCCACAAGTCATACAAACTCACTTTTAAAAATTCATTCTCTTTTAAAGTCCAAAGTCTTTTAACTGTGGGCTCCTATACAATAATAAAAAAATTAAATGGTTTTTCATTTCAAGAAGAACGAACCAGGGCACAGTCATAATCAAAGCAAAACCAAATTCCAACTGTGTAAATAATTCAGTATCCAATGTGTGGGATTCACTCACGATCTTCTGGACTCCTCCAAAAGGCCTGGGTCGCTTCTCTGGCTCCACCCTCTGCAGCACACACAACTTGTCTTCTAGGCTCTGGCTGGCTCCATTCCACTGCTGCTGCTGTTCATGGTGGTTCATCTCACCATACGGGTATTTCCAAAAGCTGGGGTCTCTTGCTGCAACCCAGCTGTACTTTCACCAATAGCCTCTCCTGGGCTCTCTTCAGGGATCCCAGCCTACCCCACAGTGTCCAAGCCTCGGCTGCTCTCCACGACCCCTCATGCCTTCAAAACCAGTACCACCTGGGTGATGCTTACACTACCAAGTTCAGCTACCAGGACAAGGTACAACCTCAGCTGCCTCTGAAATACAGCTTCTGTGTGCTGATCCTGATGAAACACTTCCCAGAAGATTTCGCCAAAATGACGCTGGCCTCTTCTTAATCACAGCTGATTCTTCAGTCCCAGCTGGCCAGCATCTATTGTCCCAGCAAAGCAAAGGTTTCACTTTCTGGTTCTGGTCTCTTGTTAATGGCAGCGAATTCTTCAGCTCCAGCTGACCAGAGCCACGGATTCTTCACACAGATGGCTTGGTAGAGTCTTTGTTTCCCTCTGAAAACTCACAAGCCAGGCCTCCAAGGTCTGCACTGCCCTCAACAGTCTTACCTTCCAAGCTCCTACAGAACAGTCCACTGAGCTCTCAACACTCAATGACTTTTCTAGCCCAAAGTTCCAAAGTCCTTCCACAATCCTCTCCAAGGCAACGTGGTTAAGTCTGTTACAGCAATACCTGCTGTGGGATGTTCTGTATGGCAAATGTATTGCTCTGATTGGTCAATAAATAAAACACTGATTGGCCAGTGGCTTGGCAGGAAGTATAGGCGGGATTAACAGAGAGGAGAAAAGAAAGAACAGGAAGGCAGAAGGAGTCACTGCCAGCTGCCGCCAGGACAAGCAGACTGTGACGATGCCGGTAAGCCACGAGCCACAAGGCAAGGTATAGATTTATGGAAATGGATTAATTTAAGCTATAAGAATAGTTAGCAAGAAGCCTGCCACGGCCATACAGTTTTTAAGCAATAGAAGTCTCTGTGTTTACTTGGTTGGGTCTGAGCAGCTGCGGGACTGGTGGGTGACAAAGATTTGTTCTGATTGTGGACAAGGCAGGAAAACTCTAGCTACAAATACCCATTATCCTGGTACCAATTTCTGTCTCAGTTAGGGTTCCTGTTGCTATGATGAAACATCACAACCAAAAGCAGGTCGGGGAGGGGAGGGTGTATGTGCCTTCTATTTGCACATCGTGGTCCTAAATAAGGAACTTGGAAGGAAGAAATGATACAGAGACCATGGAGAGGTGCTTTCGTATAGAACCCAGGACTAGCAGCCCAGGGGTGGCTCCACCCACAACGGCTGGACCCTCACATATCAATCACTAATTGAGAAAATGCCGTGTAGGCTTGTCTGCATCCTAATCTTAGGGAGGCATTTTCTCACCTGAGGCTCCCTCCTCTCCGAGTGCTATCGCCTGGGTCAAGCTTACATAAAACTCCCCAGCACAGGGACCCTTCTTCAAATAAGGCTGGAAACAGAAGACCAGCTCCCTACGTCACCCTCTGACTTCCACATGTATGCTGGGACTTGTGTGTGCACACATTCACAGACACACATACACACACACACATGTATCATATCCACACACATACATATCACATCCACACACTCACAAAGCAATAAGAAACCACTTTTAACAAATACCTACTGGGCCCAAGCTGCTGCTGAGGGCCCTGTCTGGGTCCATGGTCCAGCTGCAGTCGGGGGTCTGTGTTAATGTGTGTGGCCTGTGTCATCTCAGGGGACCATAGGAACCATGCATGATGAAATCAGAGGTCCATGCTGAGCCACCCTGCCCCTCACTGGCACTGTCCCTCACTGGACACTGCAGCAAGACAGCTGGCCCCGATGACACTCATGAGAGATGGTCCCACCCCTCACACGACTGAGGGAGAACTAACCCTTAGGGGAGCTGGCTTCATCCCCTCACCTGAGGTGGGTGGCCCCAGTGCCTGGACTGACCAGCTCAGCCACCACCCAGGCACACAGCTGGGCCTGGGGTTGGTCCACCCTAACATCTACCCCATCTAGGACCTGCTGGAGATGATGAAGGGACTGATCCTGTGGAATGATACCTACAGGATCTCCGTGACTTGAGGCAGCCACAGGATATCTGAGAAGAGTTCCAGTGAGGATCCAGTGATGATAGTGTACCAGAAACCAGAGTCCTGGAACCAGACCAGTGACTCATCGCAATGAACACTTGCTAGCAAAGCTGACTGGACAAGAGTATATATACTATGTGACACACTGAGGCTCCCAATGCCACCACGGTGAACGGCGAGGTGCTGGAGAGGTCGGAAAAGATGGAGGATCAAAGAGGTTGTTTGTTTGTTTGCTTGTTTTGATTTTTTTAAATTTTCTTTTGGTGGGGCCCTGCAGGGATGAGGGGAGGATATGGAGAGACTGGGGGGTGAGCATGATATGAAATTCCCCAAGAATCAATAAAGAAATTATGTTAAAAAGAAATACCTAGTATGTGGCTTCCTGAATGATTTCCTGGCTGTATGTGCGCACACTCACACACATGCACACACCCCAGTTACAATTCAGCCCATCACTGCACTGCAGTCTGTAATAGCTTTTCAATTGGACACATTCTATATCCTGCCTGAGGGGGCTCGGCGGAAATGAACAGATTTGCAGGGTTAATACTGTAGTTAGTCTGTGACCTCATTCAGCGCAGCTCCAACACTGCCAGGTCTGCATAGAAAGAGCAAAAATTCAAAGCATAACTGATTGGTTGAGGAGTCCAGATATCTACATTTACTTCTCCAGATTGCTACCATTTACAGTGTAAATCATAAACGGATGGCTCCTGCTAAATTTAAAATGAAGCCAGCATTTCTTCGGCTGGACCTGGGGAGGGGGCAGGGCTTAGCCCTTAAGGGTAAGGACTAGAATTGGTCTCCTGAACCTTCCTGAGTTTCCTTCTAGACTCTTGCCCCATCCTGATGCAGCTTCCAGCTTTTTGTATCTCTGTGTGTGTACATGTGTGAGGGTGCACACGTGTGTGCAGATACACGGAGAAGCCAGACATCATCCTGAGGTGCCATTCCCCGGACATCTTCCACTTCGGTTTCTGAGACAAGATCTCTCATGCCTGTGGAACTCGCCAGGTGGGCTGTGCTGACGAGGCAGTGAGCCCCAGGGCTCCACCTGTCTAGCGTCCCTGGTGCTGGGTTACAAATGTGTGCCACCACCACAGCGGGCTTTTTTGTCATGTCTGTTCTGGGGACTGAAACGCAGGTCCTCAGGCTTGCAAGGTAACTTCTTTACCAGCTGAACCACCTCCCCAGCCCCCAATACAATCCCAGGCAGCGGCGGTCCGTGGCAGAGTGAACGCTCCCTTCCCTTCATGTAGACACTGAATACTTGGAACTGTTGCTACCTGCTGTCTCCCTCAATGCCTAGAGATGAAGCCAGGGTCCAGGGGTGCAAACCGAGGCCTGGAATCTGCCACACTGAGCTTGTCTCTGGACTGCATGTTACTCAGGTAAGTGAATTTCTGCGTGAGTCGTAATTTCTCTCATGTGTCCTGGGGTAGAACACCTCCTTTCGAGGCAGGTTGGCCCTGGAGACTTGGCCTGCCATGCTAAGAACAGCTTCCTGCCACAGATGCAGGAGGATTCTCTAGCATCCTTCTTCAGTGCTGTTTTCCATCTGTGTTTCTGCAGAATCACTCACCTGCCAGCCCCATAGTCTGTACATGTCTGTCAGCACGACTTCTCCAGACAGGAAAACCACAAACTCGAACCAGAACGAGAGCAGAGGACTTAGATGTACAGCGGCTCTGCTGAAGAATCAGCTCAGGGCACAGAAGCCTGTTCGGAAAGCTGGTCACACAGAGAACTGTTTCCAAAAACATCCTTCTCGGAGCTGCCTCCACCCCAAGACAAGAGAAGCTGCCCTCACTCTAAGCGAGGCAGTTACTGATCTGTCTTCCTGTGGCCTACAGCCCCTTCCTTCCTTGGTATTAATTAACATCTCCCAAGTGTCAGGACTGGTACCAGGGGCTGGACCACACAGCAAAGGAGAAAGGCTAGCCCCTGGGTGGGGGTCCCCGGGAGAGATCAGCAGATGACTATGATTAGGGGACAAGAAGGCCAGATGACGTGGCAGCTTCACGGAGGGTCACTTAACCCTGACAGGGCTCGGGAGGGATGATGGGAGGTCCAGGAGAAGTCTGCGCTCCTGATGTGGGCTTGTGGGGGGGCAGTCTAAGCTGAGACCCAGTGGATAAGAGATTGACAAAAAGGAGAGCCATAGGGCTCCACAGAGCTTCGCTAAGGTCCCAAAGGGGGAAAGGCACGTCCTAGAAGTTATCATTTCAGAACAGCAGAGGTGTAAGTCCTCAAAAAAAAAAAAAAAAAAAGCTCAATAAAGCATCCTTACAGCTGTAAATGTGGAGGAAGAGACAGGGAGCTAATAGTTTGCTACACTGTGGTACCTGATGGTCACAGCTGGGCATCTGAAGCGTGTCTAGTGCCATGGAGGAAACAGATATTTTTTTGGTTTTTGCAGAGATTGGATCTCATGTATCCCAGGCTGGCCTTAAATTCACTAAAAAGCAACATCTGGCCTTGAACTCCTGATCTTCCAGCCTCAGGCTCCTGAGTGCTGTGGGAATACAGGTGTGCATCGCCAAGCTCAGCTTCTGCGTTTTCAATTCTCATGAATTTGAATTCATTTGAATTTTACCTTAACCCCTGCAGACAATGGCTATCATCTTGGGTAACAGAATAAAGTATGCTTGACATTTTCTTATTATTTGGGGAGGGTAGCTCATGATAAATCTAAAGGTATCTCCCTTGGGCTAGGGAAGCAAGGGCGTTTTGTGGCTTGTTTGTTTGTTGTGTTTAGCTTGGTTGGCTTTTCTTTGTCTTCTGCTCTTGATACAAGGTCCTAATATGTAGCTCAGTGTGGGTCTGGAACTCAAGATCTTCCACCTGGGAGTGCAGGGCCCTCCCATCCACCCATTTCTCCTGTTCTTTCCAACAGCATCTCTGTCTTCTTTTATCGGTCTTATGGCAAAAAGAAAAAAGAAGAGAAAAACCACATAGTGAAGGAAAAGGAGGAAAGAACGAGGTCTTCTGGATGGGACAGACGGTCATCAGACAGACAAGTGCCCACGCTGTGTGTCTGTCCATGGGGAGTGACAGGCAGGAGGCATCGGTGATGACAGAGGTCAGGATGCTGGCAGTCTCTGGAGGCCATTCACTGGGAATGGAGAGGAAGGCCTCCAGAGGGCTAGAAAATTCTGTCTAATCTGGGTGTTGCACAGGTATTCCTAAGACATATGCATACTCAAGATTTTTCTCTTTATCCTAGTTAAATGCAGCAAATTTAACCAAACATAAAATCTTTAAAGAAACCTACTCTAGTCAGAACACTCTCTTGCTCAAATACTTAACTTTCAGTGCAATGCTGCCTAAAAACAGAACAAAAGAAAAAAAGAAACCAGCAAGGGCTGGAGACGCAGCGCGGTGGTAGAGCACCTGTCTACCATGGGAAGGCCCTGGGGTCCACTCTTAACAGCGGGGTGGCCAGGGAGAGGTAAAACGGCATTTATTAGTTCCTTTCACAGAACTTGCTAAATCTAACTGAATACTCTGGCATGAAGCAACCCTCTGGGACTTCATTTCTAATTTTCCCCTTGCCCATATCTGGCCCCCACAGATTTCCCAGGCATGTCAATTGGTTTATCTCTACATTAGCATCTCCCAGCTGCTCCAGTTTGCTGCCTGGCAGTGGCGTAATCATCCATCTCACCTACCCAGCAATGGTTTGGGGGAAGTCGAATCCTTCAAGGGATTTCACTTGAGGCAGCTGCCCAGAGAAGCTAATGAAAAATTCGTCTCTTCAGTCTAACCTGGCTGTGTGCTGTTCAAACAGGAGCCCCCCGGGGCACAGCCTCAAACAAACGACCGAAGTTAAACTGAAAGTCTGAATGACTTTATCTGTTAGGAATGCAGCTTCTGCCTTATGTTGCTCTCACTTTCCAGCTGGACTTTTTGAGCTGGACTTTTCGAGCTTCCCAGTGACACCTCCACAAAGGTATGTGCAGAGGAAATTATTGCATTATTTTATGCTTTAATTTACAGTGTACAACAGAGTAGAAAAGGAATCTAGTGTAGATTCGAACCTTTCCCCGGTTTTAACTAAGGTGTATGATCCAGTCTCTGTCTCTGTCTCTCTGTCTCTCTCTCTGTCTCTGTCTCTGTCTCTCTCTCTCTCTCTCTCTCTCACACACACACACACACACACACCGCTAACATTTATACACGATGTATGGCACGCCCAGGGAAAGCAGCATTCTGACTCACTCTTTCAGACACCCTGACAGCTATTCGTAGCAAGCAAACTATAATCAGAGTCTCATGGGCAAGGACCCGCTCCCTGTGATGGAAATCTGTGGTTGACTGGGGCATGTCATTTGAGGAATGACATAATCTATTGGATTCTCATGGTTCTAGTTAAAAGCACCACTGGCCAGCCATTGTCCCCTCCGCCTATCCCAAGCTTCTCAAACAGTCGAGTCCTGAAGGGTGCTCCTGCTCCCTTTCTCTCCAGCACTGTTTACCAGGCCTTTCCCAGACGCTAACGCTGCTTTCTACTGACTCTAAATAAACAACAGAATGAACCTGAACCCAGGGAGAAAAACAAAAAAATCATTCCCAATCATTACACAGGTTTAAAAAAAAAGGTCAGCAAGCACCAGGGTGCTTCAAATTTGATGATTATTGTATTCATAATTTACTTAGAGGACTATTTGCATCAGTCTCAGTCATCTGGAAGACAGTGAGGAATTAGCCCCCCAAAATCTTCTGAGTATCCACATTTCATGTCAAAATTTCCACTTACTCAACTCATGGGCTCCTTCTTCAAATTCCTAGGGCCCATTTTATTATATTTTTAAGATTTTATTTTTAATTGAGTGTGCACACACACACACACAAGTCTGCACACACACGTATGCATGTGCCAATCTCTACAGCTCCTTGTTGAGTCTACTGACTCTGAGTTTACACACTGTAAGAATCTCAGGCCAGGCGGTGGTGGCACACACCTTTAACCCCAGCACTCAGGAGGCAGAGGCAGGTGGATCTCTGTGAATTTGAGGTCAGCCTGGTCTACAGAGTGAGATCCAGAACAACCAGTGCTATACAGAGAAACCTGTCTCTGTGGCGGGGGCAGGGGGTGTAAGAATCTCCGCTTTTGTAGCTCATTGTCAGAACCATTTGAAAATCAAAGCCCAGACTGGGTGCATGCAGACTTGCAGTATAGTTTAAACACATTTCCATACCCAAATTGCACTGAATCACTTTATTTTTAAGTAAAGGCCATCTTCATATATCTGGCAAAGCTCTGTGAATAGGGTATATTTAGTGTGAGAGAGAGAACCTATGTATCTGGAGCCTGAGGACCTGGGTTAGGCTCAGTCCAGTGATCAGTCCCGTGCTCAGCACGATCCTGGAGAAATCCAAACCATATGCTTCCAGCTTCCTCTCTGAGGTCAGGCAGGGATGACCCTTCCAACCTTTCAATAGGTAAAGATGGCAGGAGAAGCTGGGCATAGGAGCCCATGCCTGTAATCCAGCACTGAGAAGGCTGAAGCAGGAGGATTGCCACAAGTTCAAGACTCATCTAGAGTACATAGTGAGCTCTAGGCCAGGCTTGAATGAACCCTCCCCCTCCCTCTCTTACTGTGTGTGTGGACAGAGACAGAGACAGACAGGGACAGAGCAAGCTGAGGGTGTAGTTCAGTGCTTCCAAACACATGTAAAGCCTTGCGTCCCTCCCTACCTGCGCAGAAGCAGGTGTGGCGGCATACATCTGTAACTCAGCACTCAAAAGCCAGAGGCAGGAGGATCTGGAGTTCAAGGTCATGCATCATCAGCCACATAGTAGTGAGTTAGAGGCCACACTGGGCTACATGAGATCATGTCTCAAAAAACTGAAAAATATGACAGAAGATGACATCGCGCTGCTGAAGAGGTACAATGGGTGCTTTGCATGGAGAAGGACAAACGGCAGCAGGTACAGCACCTCCAATATCTGCGGTGACACACCCAAAGTGAAAGGAAGGTGACTGGCATTGTCTAAAATCCATACTGGGCATAGACAGATGCTTTTCTCATCACCATTCCTTACAATATCGTACAACTACTAGTTACATAGTGTTTACATTGTACTGGGGATAAGTAATTTAAAGTCTGTAAGAGGTGTACAGGTTCCATGAAGACATTATCATTTTACATGAGAGGAGCCCTCCAAGGTGGAGGGATTCTGTCTTTCTTTCCTTATACACCCACCCGTGTGCGCGTGTGTGCACACACACACACACTGAATACTGCAAACCAGTAACCATGATGCCCAGATGCCCGGGCTTTCTGCTTTCTGCAAATCTAGCAAAAAGTACAGGGAACTTGTTAATGTCTGTGAGGCAGAGTCCAGGGAAAGGACTGCAGCCCTGAGTGTGGTGCTTCTGGCTGTAGAGGAAGAGGACACAGGACAGAGCATACCAAGATGCTACTAACCACACACTCGGCAAAGTGCAGCGTGTGGGGAGAGACAGGAGTCGGCCCGGCAGCTCCTGGAGTGAAACGGCCTTGCCGCTGCATTTTTTTCTTTTCAGATAAAAATCTTAATTTCACTGCAAGAAATAAATGAAAATATGGTGTGAACTTCAAAGTTGCTTTGAAATGACCTCTACCCCATTACACGAACGTGTAGCTCTTTCCTAAGCTGAAGCCATGCAGGTGGCTCTTGTAGTGGCCAGGAAGAGGGCCACTGCTGTTTATGTGCTGCAGGGCACAGGGTGTCTAGCAGACATGGACTAAACGCCCTCTGTGTGCCTTTCTTTTTTCTCTGGAATAGTGAAATATGTATCTGAAAGCTCTGTTATTAGATTACCACACTGGAGCCATGAAAAGCATGCCCAGTCGTCAATATTTCTCTCTCTCTTTCTTCCAAAAGGAAAATGAACTTGAGAAAAACAAAGTACTGATGGAATTTTGTTAAGTGTTTTTAAAATTATATTGGTTAGATATTTGTAATATACTTAAAATACAATATATTTTAAATGTACAGCTTCACCTGTATATTATTTTTTTACAAATACAAATGTAGCACGAAAGTGGCAGAGTGTGCCCAGGGATGACAGTTTTAGGGAAAAGGCTGTTTGTTTGTTTGTTTGTTTGTTTTTAAAGTATATGAACAGCAAAGCACCGGGAATTATTGCATCAAAATATTAGGAGTTTGGGAATAGGTGATAATGTTACAAGTAAGCGTTAAGTGTATATGTATGCATGCATGTGTTCATGAATGTAGATGCATGTGTGAGTACATAGATACATGCATGCACATGTATATGGAGGTCAGAGACCTCAGGCATCCTTCCCAAGGCACCCTGACTGTTTTGTGTTTTTTTTTCAGTTTTTCATAGGCCTAAAACCCACCAAATAAGCTGGACCAACTGGCCGGTGAACCTGCCTTTTTCCACCTCCCCAACAATGAGGTCACAAATGAATGTCCTTAGATTTTTAAACAAAGGCTCCATGGATCGAATTCAGGGCTCATGCTTGGAAGGCACTCACTTTATTGACTGAGCTATCTGCTGGCCTCGTTAAAAAAAAAAAAATACTACAAGAAATGGACAGCTATCACTTTTGGAATATTTTTTAAAGGAGAGAAAACCAGGATGCTCCTGCTCCGTGACACCAGTTGGGAAGGCTGTTGGTGCACGCTGTAGCCTGTCTCTACAACAGAGATTTTTAACAACACAGAAGGAACTGGAAGACGAAATTCAGAGATGGAACCCACTTCGGGAAACTGCTTCCTCCCCTTTATTTTCTCGCCAGACAGGAAATGTGCAGAACAGAAAATCAAACAGGGCCTCAGGTCACAGTAAGCTCATATGCAGCAAACACAGGGCCATTTAGTTTGATCCTGAAGGCTAGAGGCAAAAGCCCATGGTGCCCACACTCTTGGGGCCAATCTGGCTGTCTGGTTCCCCTTCCCAGAAGCCTGCCTTCCAGGCTCTAAGACTCAGGAAGGGCGAATGATTCCAACCTAGGGTGAGACCCAATCTCCCACGCGCCTGTGGGCCAGGGCTCTGCAGGCCTCAAGGGGAAGCTTGAGTGGCATCCAGGGTTTGGCTCTGTCACAGTGTCTAGCACAGAGACCTTCTAGGCTGAAACCAGAAACCTCTGTGAGATGTTAAGCATTATCGCCCTTTTACAGAGAAGGAAGTTGACTCTGAGGTCAAGTGGCTTAGCCTATAATTACCTAGTAATGAATTTACTGTGATATTTTACACGCTGGCCTTTGTATAGCGAGATAAGGTTGCCACTCTCCCGTTACCCATGTGTGCTGGCTTTTCCCAGAAGGGGTGGATTTGCATTTGTACCATCCACATTCCTCCCATTGCTCTGTCTAGGGAGGGCTTTAGCAGGTATAAGGGTCGTGACTGGTCACAGAGGAGGCAGGAGGCAGCTGTCCAGCAGTAGACACCCCTGTCAGAGTCTTCCATGGACTCTGTATTCCCCATCACAGGAAAGTGGCATTCTATTTACCCCCAATTCATAGTTCTATGGGCCACATCTCCCTCTAAACAGGCACTGGTACGACGGCCTACTGACTGCTTATATGAACTCATAAAAGTTCCTTGTCAGGGACCGGAAGGTGGCTCAGCTGATACAGCGCTTGCCTTCAAAGCATGGGGACCCATGAGCTATCCCCTAGAGCCCACACACATGTCTGGGCTCACAGTGAGTGCTTGCAAAGCCAGCACTGAGAAGAAACAGGCAGACAGATCCCTCACTGGCCAGCCACCTTCGCTACCTGGTGAATTCCAAGCCAGTTAGCAGTAATACCCGAGGAATGGCACCCAAATAGGTCTTCTCTGGCACACACATCTCAAAGGAGGTGGATGGCATTCCTGAGGATGACACCCACAACTGCCCTCTGAGCTACACACACACACACACACACCACCACCACCACCACCACCACCATCACCACCACCCACCACCACTACCACCATCCACCCCTTGCCCAGTAGAGTATCAAAAGCGAAATGTGTTTCCTTAAACCCTGAGTTTCTAGATACCCCCTACCCCTGCTAGAATTTTAAATGCTCAGTTGCTTGCCCTATCTGAATTCAAAGAATACAAATTAAGATATGCAAATTTATGTATTCATTAAAAGCTCACTGACTCATTCATTTAGAAAATGTTCACTGGCTACTGTACTTGGAACCAGGCCAAGGCACTGTGGCCGTCAACTTCCAGGGAGTTAAGAGATTACTTGAACAATGGTTACATGCTCAGCAATTCTTGGTGACGAGAGATGCCTATGAATATAAAAGCCTTTTTAAGTGCCATGCTTTAAATCAGGGATGCCCAGCCTTTTGACGTTTTGACATAGCATTGTCATCACCAAATGTCTGGCCATATTCATATCCATGCTGGGATGCATGTGGCCATGGCCCACAGTTGGACATGCCTGCTATGAGGACTGCTTCTAGGTCCCTTTGAAGGCGAATAATACTTCGGTACAGAGAAGAACGTACTTCTCTTGGTTTCATAAATCTAGGGCATATCATTTTAAAATACAGCATACCTATATTTAGTATTTCCACATCACTAGTCTTCTAACTTTGACCCAATTACTTTTTTGGTTATTATGTTTTGTTTTATGGGTGTGTGAGTATGTGTGAGTGTGTGTGTGCACCAGTATGTGTAGGGGTAGGGGTAGGGGTGTGTGTGTGTGTGTGTGTGTGTGTGTGTGTGTGTGTGTGTGTGTGTGTGTGTGTGTGTGTGTGTGTAGGTCAGAAGGCAACTTTGGGTGTCATCACCTGAAGGAATGCCATCCACCTCCTTTGAGACAAGGTCTGTCATAGATTCTCCAGTTCTTGGATGACAAGCATGTGCCACCATGCCCAAACCTTTTTATGTGTGTTCTGGGGATTGAACTCAGGTCTTCATGCTTGAAAGACAAACACTTGACCAACTGCTGAGCCATCTCCCCAGCCCCAGTTACCCTGGAAAGAGGAAGTTCAGTTGGTACCTCGAACAGTGCAGATATCACTAAGGATTCCTACACTCAGGCCTTTCTTCCCAAGGACACAGTGAAGAAGCAGCCATGTTTCAGCCCGAGTCATGTCACCACTGATGCTTCACGCAGCCTTGGACAGTGATTCCATCTCTTACTTGAGTTTCCCCTTTATAACACATACATGCGGTTGGAGCAGATGGTCTAGGATGCTCTTTCTAGTTCTGAATTTTCACTACTCTGTGCTCTTAAAAAGTACAAAACTTGGAGACTCAAACATCTTAAGAAAGCTTGCATTTCAGGAGGTCACAATAGAGCTCGAAATCCCTCTGCAGGAATGAAGAACTGGCAATCAAATGAAAGGCGTGCCCAAAATAGCCCAGGCAGAAAAGGAAGCCAGCCCAGAAGGAGTTCTCAGCAACCATACTATCTTCTCCAGCTGATGGGGAGGATTAAAGTTTAATCACCCTATGCTTTGGATTTGCTTTCACTTACAGGAACAGCTAATAAAGCCTGGCTTTCGACTGCAATGTGCCTACTTTGGAAAGTTTTTTCTGAGTAGCCTTGTAGTGCAGTGTGGTTTGTTTATATCATGTATTGCTCTAAAATCTCAGGCTGTGTATGAGATTCTACTACTTGAGAAGCTGAGGCAGGAGGATTATGAGTTGAGAAACCAAGCTGGGCCACATAGTGAAAACCTATCTCAAATAAATAAAACATGGGACAATCTGTATGCTTCTGTTTGCAGTGTGTGTGTGTGTGTGTGTGTGTGTGTGTGTGTGTGTGTGTGTGTGTATGTTGGAAACCTTTGGCTAATCTGACTGCACTGTGTCCCAGAATCCTCCTGTCTGTGACTCCCTGGTGCTGAGATTAGAGATGCATGCAGCCATGCCCAGCTCTTACATGGAGCTGGGGATTAGAATCTGGGTCCTCATGCTCCTGTGACAAGCACTTTTCTGAGTGAGCCATCTCTCCAGGCCCAGGGCAGTATTAAGGAACATGTCTGAAATTCTTCAACAGAATGCAAGAAATCTGCTTTAGTAATATGAAGTGCATTTTGTAGAATAAAGTAAGCATCCTTTATAGGCAGAGTCAGTGTTTATCTTTCCAAGCTACCTAGCAGGTGAGAAAAACAGGGAACGTGGGCATTGGAGGGATGTGTTAATGCTTACACACTAGATCCAATGGGCCATGTGTCCCTTTGGGGAGGCATGCCTGAATCCTTGTGCTTTGCCAAAATTCTTCTCACAGGAGACATCTGATGCTTCCTGGGACCTTTGCTCTCAGGATACATGGGCTTATTTTCTCCTGCTTGCTTGGGTCATCCTGATTCTTAGTGGCTCATCCCCAAATGGGACCTGGCACCCAGCAATAAGTGTGGAGGTAATGGAATGGGCTCCTCTGGCTATCTTCTTACGGTGTCGTCAGCACAGGTTTGCCAGCAGCCAAGTGTGACTGCCAGGCCAGTGCTCACAACAACACTGCTGGCCCTGTGTCAGTAGAGGGGACACATTTCTAGGGATCATTTGGAGAGGACAGAGGTCTCTGGGACTTCTGGCTTAGGAGAGAGTGTTGAATGCAAGGAGAGATTAGGAAAAGGGACACAGTGAAGTCATCCTGGCCCTCAGCACTTTACGAGCTATTCTTTACGAGTTTCACACTGAACAGGAGACATCTGTGTTCTAGAAGACATTGCTTAAAATAAACACCAAAAAAATTGAAAAATGAACCAACTTAAAAAAATTTTTTTGGAGACAGGGTCTCATGGAGCCCAGGCTGTCCTCACTAACTATGCAACCGATTATGATCTTACACTCTAGACTCTTAGTGGCCTTTACCCACTAAGCACTGGGTCTACAGGCATGTGCCACCACTCCTGCAGAAAATGTTTTAAAAGATCAACCTGATTGGGAAGAAAAAACCACTATGAGAATGAAAATACCATGCCTTCTATTTACACACTGACTTCAGACAGAGTAGTTGTTTATGAGATCCAAGAACCCCAAAGACTATGAATAACCATGACCTTTATGTCATTAGAGGGTAGAGGGGGGGAAAACAAGGTCGGTCATTGTCATTTACAGAAAAGGAACAGCAGGGAGCCGTCTGTAGGTCGGAGGCTGGAGGCCAGCAGCAGCAAGGACTCTGGGATCGAAGCTCATATCCTCCCATCCCAGACGCGGTGTCTCTGTGGGGCGGGCGAGGCGGTAGTACCCCGCCTGCCCACCGTGCACGCCAGGGAGCCTTGCCACTCAAGGTAACAGAAGGTGAAGTCTTCCCGAGCTGCTCTGAGAGCTCCAGCTATGTTTTCTGACCCGGTTTCTTAATCCCAAGCCAGTAAAAAATGTCAAGTTGGTGGGACAGTGCAGTAGCGAGAGGTGATGTGTTTGAGGATCAAAAGAACCATGGCCAGAGAAATGGGAAAGGCCAGAAGAGCCCAAGAAAAGAGAGCAAGGGGAAATGAGAAGCAAAGGAAGAGAGGTGGGAAGTGAGCAAAGACCGTGAGTGGGCGGAAGACGGGAAGGGAAACTGAGGAAAAGGAAAAGAAGCTAGGACACGAGGAACAGGGTGTTCCGGGACAGACCCGGTTTATGTTCTGTTCGTGTCTTCATGAGACACAGTCTCACCTATCCCAGGCTGGTCTTGAACTTGCTATGTAGCTGAGGATGACTTGAACTTCTTGGTGTATATGTATAATTGTGCTGGTTTGAATAAAAATGGCCCCCATAGGCCCAGAGGGACAGGCACTACTAAGAGGTGTGGCCTTGTTGAAGTAGGTGTGGCCTTGTTGGAGGAAGTGTTACTGGGGGGCAGGGGGGGGGGCTTTGAGGTTTCAGAAGCTCAAGCCAGGCCCTAGTGTCTCACTCTCTCTCCTGCTGCCTGTGGATCCAGACGTAGAACTCTCAGCTCCTTCTCCAGCACCAAGTCTGCCTGCATGCTGCCTTGCTTCCCGCCATGATAATGGACTAAACTTCTGAACTGGAAGCCAGCCCCAATTAAATATTTTTCCTTTATAAGAGTGGTTGTGATCATGGTGTCTCTTCACAGAATAAAACCTTAAGACAACAATGTATGTGTGTGTGTGAATATACCCATGTATGCATATGCAGAGGCTAGAGGTCACCGTGCAGTGTGTTCCTCTATTGTCTTTCACGGTTTTTTGTTCGTTTGTTTGTTTGAGAAGGGTCCCTCAGTGAATCTGGGGCTCACAGATCTGTCTGGACTGGGTGGCCAGCGAGCCCCCAGGTCATGTCCCCCGCCCCTGCCTTCCTGCCCTGGGGTTGCTTTCATGTAAGTGGTAGCATCTCAGCCCAGGTCTTCATGCTTACACAGTGAACATGTCACTAAAGCCACCCCCTTAACGTGACCTTAAACGTCTGATTCCCCTGCCTCCACCTCCAAAATGCTATAGGCATGCATCATATGCCCAATTTACGTGGCATGAGATCAAAGTCAGGGCTTCATGCTAGGCAGGTACTCTATCAGCTAAGCTGCATCCCTGACCACTAAACAAACGCACAGTACTTTTGGAAGGTAGTGTCTGCTGCCCTTTTGCTGTGGGCAATTCCCCTGTTTGTTTGAGAGCAGGTTCCATTAGCATCTGCTAATAAATCTGAATGACCCTTCTCCAGACCACAGGGTAAAGCCTAACTTTTTAAAAAATCAAGTAGACATATTTTGCCCTAGTGGGGAGTTTGCCAATGCAGAGGCTCGTGGATAAATGTTGACAAATGGAAGAGCCAGTTAGAAGCCCAGGCACAACTGTGGTGAAACCGTGGAGTGAGCACCCCTCACTTCCGGTAAGCTCCACCCAGAACTTCAGGACCTGCTTGTGTCCTTTTTGTGCACAGTAGAAAATGAACAAAGTGACAGCGGTAGGACCCGTCCAGAGTCTCGGTGATCGAGTGTTCTGACCTTCTTCCAGAACATGGCCACGGCGTTTTGTCCTTTAGAGTAGTGGCCCTCAATGACTTCTGGTTTCTTCCACCCCCATCTCACCCATCAAAACAAAAAGATTAGCTTCACAGTCTCATGGTGTTCCCATGTCACATGGTGTTCCCATGTCACATGGTGTGCAGGTCAATTATCGAAAATGTCAATGGTAATGAGAGTTTGGATTCTGTGGAAATAAGTTAGGGTACTAATACCTCCCAGGACAAAAAGAATGTTGTCACAAGGAACTGGGCAGCCTACCCTAACCTGGGAATCACCCAGGGTGACGTGGTGACAGAGCAGACTATTAGGAAACTGTGTTGCTTTAAAAAACGACAAAGAGGTTGCCAAACCGGGGATGACTCTGCACCCCTACAGCAGACAGACAGACAGACAGACAGACAGAACAAGACAGCCAAACTTCATCTCAGTTCTCACCCAGGATGTCTTCACTAATGAAACGTACTATTCAAAATCAGGCTTGGAAATCAACCAGGATGGAGGTTCACCTAGGAGGGACTGTGAGTTTTGCTTGCTGGACCCTCTTTACCACAAAGCTGGGTTTAGTAGGCACACAATAAGCATCTGTGGAATGCAACAACCTAATGTGGGATCTCAGGCGGGAATTAAAAGGATGTGCATCGTGGCACCACGTCATTCACCTTTCTTCCCAGAGGTGGTTTAATCTCTTCAACAACCACACAGAGCCAGAACCACTTCAACACAGAGAACAGAGGCAGCAGAGGGGAACCACAAGATGATCCCGGGATGGAAGAGAAGCAAAACCTCAAGAAAGAGAATGCAGCAATATATATATAGGCTTATGATATTTAAACACCCAGACTAGGAGAGTGACCACAGGGAACTGGGGTGGACTCTGGGACAAAAGCAGTGACATCTTACGATGGAGTGAACTATTTTCAGGTATAATACTGGGAACTGGCAGCCATGCTTCAAAATTCTCTTTCTGGAAATCCGTTGACAGCATTTGAGCAGCGTGGGGAGGAGGCAGAGTGGACAGTGCCGGCCCTGGGGACACATCGTCGCTCTTTCATCCTGGGTGCAGCACACGCATTGTACCTCAGTTTCCCCACTGTGGCAATAGTAATCAGGCTGTCTTTTATGATTACTATTTAAAAAAAAAAAAACACCCCTTGGACAATAGTAACAAATTATGGAAAATCCTTGTTTAGTGCCTACAATATAACTCACAAAACAAAACAAAACTTGTCACTTTGAAAACTGGTTTTCAAAATTTTGCAAATTATTATTTTTTAATTAATGACAGCTTTTGAGAGGTATAAAATTTCAATCTCACATTTGCTGCTTCCATATTCTTTTTGTTTTTGGGGGGTGCCAAGCTGTGCAATTCCAGCATTTTCTGTTTTGCATAAATTGCAGTTGCGGCCCAAACACCTCGAAAGCTCACCCTCTGTAGCTGATGCAGAGTGTGTGCCAGTGAGCATCTGATAGTGTGGAGAGCCAGATATGAGGGAACATGCCTGTCATCCCAGAACTTCGAAGCAGAGGCAGGAGGAGTTGATGAAAATTTCAGGCCAACCTGAGCTAGATGGCAAATTCCAGGTTACTAAGTACTACACAGTGAGACCCTGTCTCAAAAACCTACGTAAATATATGTGGAGTGAAGGAATTATTTCTCTGGCTTTAGCTCATTCTCAAAGCTGTTTAAATACAAGTTCTATATCAATTAACAGGAGATGGTGTCTTAGCATTATTATTGCTGTGATGAGACACCAGGACTCAAAGCAATTTGGGGAGGAAAAGATTTATTTGGCTTACATATTCAGAATCACATTCCACCAAGGGAAGACAAGGCAGGAACTCAAACAAGGCAGGAACCTGAAGACAGGACCTGATGCAGAGGCCATGGAGGAGTGCTGCCTACTGGCTTGTTCCTCATGG
The DNA here is from genome assembly GCF_004664715.2 of Peromyscus leucopus. Classification (NCBI taxonomy): domain Eukaryota; kingdom Metazoa; phylum Chordata; class Mammalia; order Rodentia; family Cricetidae; genus Peromyscus; species Peromyscus leucopus. Next base: position 5,885,567 of record NC_051079.1, read on the forward strand.
CTCGCTCAGTCTGCTCTCTTATAGAACCCTGGATCACCAGCTCATGAGTGGCACCACCCGCAATGGGCTGGGTCCTCCCTCTATATTAAGTAAGAAAATGCCCTACAGACTAGCCTACAGTCAGATCTTAAGGAGTCGTTTTCTCAGTTGAGGTTCCCTCCCCTTGGATGACGCACCTGTGTCAAGTTGACATAAAACTACCCAGCACAGGTGGCTTGGCAGTTAAGACCACACACTGTTCTTTCACAGGACCCAAGTTCACAACCACCTGTACCGCCTGCTCCAGGAACCTGAAGCTACTTCTGGCCTCCACTGACAACGAGGGCTCGTGTGTACATACTTACACACACACACACACACACACACACACACACACACACACACACACACATACACACACACACATACACACACACACACACACACACCACACATACACACACACACACACACACATACACACACACACACACACCTCTAAGAAACCAGAATTATGCTTAAATCTCCTAAGTACTGTTTTTAGCCTGAATACAGAAAATTCTTAACAATGACGGCCTTAGAGAATCTCTGTATAAGGAATTCTCATTTAAATAGAAATGATTGCAGAAATACAGAACGTAATTCCTTGATATACTTATCTTTTTGAAATTAGACATTTGCCATATAGCCCGTGCTGGCCTCAAACTCCTGCTCCTCCAGGCTCCCGCTCCTACCAGCTGTGACTCTTGGCACGAACTGGAATACCTATTCTTTCCTACACATTCAATACCTGCCTCCTTGCTATGTATTACATACCCAAATAAGTTAACCTGAGGCTCCAGTGATGCTAAAATAGTAACTGCTTGCTTACATACCACTCCGTTACTTCTGGAAAAGGGGTTATTGAGACCAATTTTTAAATATTCTCAATCTCTATATTTGAAAATGCAATGGCCCTCTAATTGTCTCTAGCTAAAAGGTAATCAAATCAAGTTAATAATAATGGCTGTAATTTTCTGGTCTGCTCCTCACCATTTGGAGAACATGGCCCAAGATTTAATATTCAGTCTACTACTTATATAAACCAAGACTCCAATTCTGTCGCTGGAATAGTTTTAATAATATACTTGCTATCCTGATCCATGTACTTGATGTGCAGCTATTAAAATGTTAAACAAATTAAGCAGTGATGGCCGTGTCTCTTTGTGAAGCTATATTCAGTTGCTCTAATATAATTTGGCTGGATGATAATAAAGAGAGAGAGATAGGAGGAGGAGGAGGTAGGACATTAACATACTCGAAATGTAAAAGTAATTGTGGAAAGGGATGTGGCTGCCCTAGGTAAAAGCCTATGTATTCAGAGCCAATCGCTGCCATTTGTTACTCTTAATTTAAAAATCTGTAAGAAAGCATCAAAATCAATTCTGCTCAGTTTTAATGAGACAGCTCGAGCAGAAGTCTATTCACTGTACCTGTTCTAATTAGCATGAGTATGTCCTCAACGTCAAGTCTGACAATACACTTAGCGACATTCGTGTTCAGCTCCTAACACAGAACCATATTTGAGTTAGCAGCTCTGACACAGAATTTGCATATTAACATTTTGATAGTGAATAGCTGGTGAGGGTGAGGCTGGAAAAGAGAGGTTTGAGATCTTAAAAAAAAAAGAGGGAAACTGAGGTTCAAGGAAGTTCAGCTGAGAAGTGCCTGGCGAGTGGGTTGCTGGGTTTCAACGCCTCGTATGCCGGGGGTTGGGGGGTGGGGGGATGGGGGGGAGTGGGGGGTGGGGGTGGGGTGGGGTTCTTTCTGCCGTTGTGCGGCGCAGCGGAGCCCGTGGAACCTTGTCAACCCCCGTGGGAGGGAGATGACACCACCCACAGTATTGACTGAGAAGATCTGCTAAGGCTTGAGAGCAGAAGACCTCAGATACCCCCGTGGAGGTTATTAAGTTTAATTCCTACTTTTTAATTGCCACTTAAGCTGAAATTACTACCTCTTCACGATTGATACGAAGATAATTTAGAGATTTAGTTTGAGGTGGATGTCGACACACAAGCTAATTGACCTTAATTCACACGTATTTCTAAAATGATATGAAGGAAAAAAGATGGAAAAGTTGTAACAAATGAGAATTTTTTTAAAGTACCACCCTGAAAATAACTACTAAAAAGATGGTGCCAGGCAATTCCACACATTTGTTCTAAATTGTTTAATATGTCCCAAACACCAGACTAAAATGGCCAGCCTTTAGTTTGTGTCTTCTGGAGAGTTTGCTCAGGCTTGGCAGGTTCTGGAGGGCTGAGCTTGTAAGCCAGCCCCTGTTTTAATTAGCACGGCATGGACGATCTCAGTGCTGGGCTGGCCGTCGTCTGGGAGCCGATTCAAGGGCTGCTGAAGACACTTGCTGTCCAGCCCACTGCTCTGCCCATCAGGACAGGAAGCCTGGTGGCACACTGGCCACGTGGGCTCACTGTGGAACCTTCTCGGTCTTCGCTTGTTTGTTAGCTTGTTCTCTGAGACGGTAACTCACAGATCCTAAACTGGCCTCAGACTAAGTCTTCAACTCTTGGTCCTCCTGTCTCCCCCTCTTGAGTGCTGGGATACAGGCAAGTGCCATCATACCAATTTGTGTGGTTCTGGGAGGCAAACTCCGGCTTCGTGAACACTGGGCAGGCACACTCTTCTGCTCTCAATAAAGCTATGTGCCCAGCTTCTGAGACCTTCTTTTTAAGGGAAAAGTACTATTTTTATAGCCAATAAGGAATGAAGTTAGGGCGGACAGTACCATCTCTCCCTGGAGCTGGATAGGATGTCAGAATTCTAACAGCTAAAGAACTCTGGGAAAGAGCATCACCAGGCCTCCACAGTGACATCCTGAAGAGAGAGCATCACCAGGCTCCACAGTGACATCCTGAAGAGAGAGCATCACCAGGCTCCACAGTGACATCCTGAGGAGAGCATCACCAGGCTCCACAGTGACATCCTGAAGAGAGAGCATCACCAGGCTCCACAGTGACATCCTGAAGAGAGAGCATCACCAGGCTCCACAGTGACATCCTGAGGAGAGCATCACCAGGCTCCACAGTGACATCCTGAGGAGAGCATCACCAGGCTCCACAGTGGCATCCTGTGAGTTCACTGGTGGCAGTTATGACAGGTAGTGTTTGGGAGGTACTATGAGCCATGTTCAGCCCTTACTGCGTGATATCTCATTTAATCACTACAATGACCTTGTGACACCACACTAAAAATACAACCTCAGGCATACTCTAATACCTCAAGAGGCTAATGTTGACGAAGAGCTGAATTTCCCTCAGTTAAACTCATTTTCCAGGTAGAAGTGATCAGAGCTTTTACTGTTACGTGTTTTAAGAAATTGACTTGTTAGCCAGCTCTAAAGTACATGTCTAGAACCCCTACACTTGGGAACCGAGGCAGGAGGATCACAAATTCTAGGCCAGTCTGGGGTCCAGACTCTGTCTCAGAAACAAAACAAGCAAGCAAATGCTGCTCCTTTCATGAGCAGGAGGTGGGGGAAGAATACTTTCCTCACAGGCAGACCTAGGTCATCGGTGCTGAGTACAGAGAAGAAACAACTGTCTTAGAGGAAGATCTGTCAACACTGTTCTCTAGCAGCTGCTGAGTTCTAAGGGCTGGTTATGGTGATGAGAAACTTGGGTGCTAACTCCCGTGGACTCGCACACAGGTCACCTTAAAGGCGGGGCTGGGGGCACAGCTGAGTCGGCAAAGTCCGTGCTTCGTGAGCACGTGGATTGAGTTTGGTCTCTAAGAAGTCCTGATTAAAACAAAATAATATAAATAAAGGAATAAGAGAATAAATAAATGAATGAATAAACAAATAAGTAAATGGTAGTACCTGCTTGTCATTCCAGATCTGGGAAGGCAGAGACAGCGAGCGGGATACCTGAGACCCCCTGGTCAGCCAGCCCAGCCTGCTTGGTGGGCTCCAGGCCATTCAAAAAAAAAAAAAAAAAAAAAAAAAAAAAAAAACAAGGTAGACAGCATCTGTGGAACAGATGGTGCTGTCCTCTGGCCTCCACACGCATGTTGCCAACATGTGCACTTGTACCCAGCTTACACACCCGCACACACACGCACACAGAGCAGACATAAACAAAAAAGCCAGAACAATAAATACATGGGTATAATTTTGTCTGTAGGAAACTCTGGGGATGGTGCAGCTTCAGGTCACCTACGGCAGGACATAGGTCAGCAACAGGTGCTGGGCCGGCCCTTGGGTGAGAGAGGGGACAGGAAGTGGAGAGATGGGGCCATATATTTTTAAAAATCCACTGAACTGTACACTTGGTGCATTTAATCTGAAACTGGACCATTTTAACTAGCATACGCCTTAATAAGAGTGACGGAAAGAGCTGGGTTTGAAGAGGAAAAAAACAAGCTTAAAGAAGAAGCCCGGCTCAGCCTCCACTAAACCCTTCTCCTCCCGCACGTTCTTTCTGGGACCAGCGGACACACAGATGTTTACATCACATCTCTCAGACATTCGTCCACTGAAGTCCTACCTCAGAGTGGGGCCTTTGGAAACAGCCGCAGTGAGTGTGACTGTTCCGATGCGGGCATGTAAGAGCAGGGTAGGCCGGAGAGACGGCTCAGCTGGTAGAAGAACTCACCACGCAAGTCCAGTGACCCAAGCCCCACGGAGGGAGCCCACACGAAGGGCTGGATGTGGTGGAATACATCTGTAACCCCAGCACGCGCCTGGTGACATCGAGGCTCTCAGGCCGGCCAGTGACAGAAACACACGAGACGGCCTCAAGAGGGTACAGAGCAAAAACTCACCTCAGCAAGCTGTTCTCTGACCTGCACATGTGCACTGTGGGACTCCTGCACCCACACCTTCACCCATACACACAAATACATACACACATGCATGCATACACACATACATACATGCACACACACATACATACACATATACACACATACACATATACATACATACACACATGCATGCATACACACATACATACACATATACATACATACACATATACATAATACACACACATGCATGCATACACACATACATACACATATACATACATATACACACATGCATACAAACATACACTACATACACATATACATACACACATGCATATACACATCCACACAAACATTTTTAAAGACTAATTCAGCAGCTTATGCTACAGTTTGAATATGACATGTGCTCCTCAGGCTCAAGTGTTTAAACAATTGGGACCTAGTTGGTGGTACTATTTTAGAAGGTTGTAAGAATGCCTTGGACGTGGGATCAAGTACATAGTCTACCGGGACATAGCTTGTGAATTCTAGCCCTTCCAGGTCCCACCCAGCGGTCTAAACTAACTAGTTATAAACTAATAAAGTTTATTTATTTATTTATTATTTATTTATTTATTTATGGATTTTCAAGACAGGGTTTCTCCATGTAGTTTTGGTGGCTGTCCTGGATCTTGCTCTGTAGACCAGGCTGGCCTCGAACTCACAGAGATCCACCCGGCTCTGTTTCCCGAGTGCTGGGATTAAAGGGGTGTGCCACCACCGCCTGGCCCAATAAAGTTTATAAAAAATGAAGACCTGGATATAGATGGTGCAAAGAATGTATATAATTAAGACATATACCAGAAGGCCACTGGTGTAGCCGGGTGCTGTGATACATGTCTGTCGCTTCAGCTACTTGGGAGGCTGAAACTGAGAAATTGCCGTCCTGGGACCAGTCTGGACAACACTCTTTGAAACCACATCTCTTTTTAAAAAAAAAAAAAAAAAAAAGACAGGAGAGAGCCGTTCACCCTGACCACCCTCAGAAGGAGCCACGCTGCCAACACAGTCTCCAGCTTCCAGCCCCCAGACATGCGAGACAAGAAATTCCGGCAAAAGACACCACTCAGAGCTGCACTCTGGAGCTGTAGAAGCCCAGAAACTAAAATAGTCAGGTAGATTCTCTTTTCTCCAGCTACAAAGGATGAGATGCTTTTACCCACTTTCTCAAACTTAATCAGAGCTTAAAGGATCTCTTTCCAGACTTTTCTATTGCTGTCTTCAAGACAGAGTCTTAGACCAGAGTCTTCTGAAGCGCCAGTCTGCTCAGAGTTCACGAATTACATCATCCACGCTGGCATTTTCTGAGACTTCCTGTATCAGACACAGGGTCGAGGGCTTTATGCAAGCTGGCCCATCTAACCTAGTCAGTATGAATGACGTGTGAATTAACACTACGTCATTCCCCAAATTTAAAAAGAATTTATTTTTATATGTATGGGTTTTTTTTTTGGGGGGGGGAGATGTCTGTGCACCATGTGCATTCAGTGCCGATGGAGGACAGAGAGGGTGTCAGATCCCCTGGGAGCAGAGCCACAGAGGTTATGAGTTCTCATGTGGAGGTGGGGAATTGAACTTGGGTCCCCTGGAAGAGCAGCCAGTGCTCTTAAGCCATGACTGTCTTTCTAGTATCATGAACCAATACTACACCATTTTCAAAAGAAGTTTATATAGACTAAGTAATGCAGTCAAATCAAAAAATTCATAAGCAGCCTTATGAACTTTTGGAATTTCTATATTACTACTGTAATTATCTTAAGCAGTACAAATTTAAAGAACTCTTTGAAAGTTTGTGAAAAGTTACATGTTCCCTATGATGATGGGTTTCTCGCAGTGTTAGAAGTTGTGGTACTATGAATTGTCAAGTGGGAGCAAAGGAGGGTTAAAACTGAATAAATCTGGAAAGCACTCAGTTAAACAGGAGTCTTGCTTGCTTGCTGCTAGGGATTGAGGCCAGCGCTTGTGCATGCAAAGCACACACTGTACCACCTGACTACAGGGCTTGTGCATGCTAAGCACACACAGTACCACCTGACTACAGGGCTTGTGCATGCTAAGCACACACTGTACCACCTGACTACAGGGCTTGTGCATGCTAAGCACACACAGTACCACCTGACTACAGGGCTTGTGCATGCTAAGCACACACTGCACCACCTGACTACAGGGCTTGTGCATGCTAAGCACACACTGTACCACCTGACTACAGGGCTTGTGCATGCTAAGCACACACTGCACCACCTGACTACAGGGCTTGTGCATGCTAAGCACACACAGTACCACCTGACTACAGGGCTTGTGCATGCTAAGCACACACTGTACCACCTGACTACAGGGCTTGTGCATGCTAAGCACACATTGTACCACTTGACTACAGGGCTTGTGCATGCAAAGCACACACAGGACCACCTGACCACACCCCATTACCAACAAGTCAAAGAGGTGTCTCTTTTTTTGTTGACCATTTCTTTGGTTGTTTTGTTTGTTTGTTCCCAGTCAGGGTCTCATGTAGTCCAGGCTAGCCTTGACCTCATTATGCAACCTCAAACTCCTGGTCCTCCTGCCCTACCTAACAAGCTCTGGACTACAAGTGTGCAATGTGAGGTATACAGTGGATATCCAAGAGGACAGCACCACTCCCCAAACCTACCTGACCCCGAAATCCCACTTATTTAAATAATTCTTACATCTAGTAGAGCTAGTGTCTCCTCTAACCAGGGGTGAACTGTCACAGACAATGAAACTGTCACAGGCCTTGACTATTTTGAGTCTCATTTTTTTGCATCAATATAATGAAAATAATAGCACCTCTCCCCCGCTATCTTCCAGGGTTGGTGTGTAAAGACATGAAAATCTGAAAAAGCTGTGTGTGGTACTGGGAGGGGGGAAAAAGTCATCAATTTGTGGGTAGCCTTCTATAACCTCTTCCGTCTCCTCTCCTGTGAAGTAGGAAAATCCACCCACAGTGTCACACAGTACATGGGACACCCTGAAGGCATAAGCCATCGGACTCCTGTGGGTACTGTTCCAACGGACCCCTGGGCTTTGAGGTCTGAGCATGCTCACTGTGGCCAACGCCGCTTTAACATGGAACAAACCAAACTAGAACCTACAGCTCTGTGGAACCCTTCCACCTGAGCAGGACTTGGGACGCTCACAGCAGTAGCCCTGGAGAAAACAGGGCAGGAAGGGGGCACTTGGGCTGCTACTTGGTGACATCTCATGCAAACACCCCCCAATCACCCACTAGGACGTCCCATGGAGGGTTGAGGAGGTACACGCTGGAGCATCTCTGATGTGTTCCCCACAACAGCCAGGTCAGGGTCTAACCTGGGACAGAAGCCTCACCTGCCTTCCTGGCATTGGGGGCAGCTTCTGCCTGGGCTTTTATTTCTCTGCTGGGTGTGCACGTGCCTGAGTGAAGGCGCCCCCACGAGGCAGTGTTTATAGGCCCTTCTCACTTTCCAGTCTGCATGAAAAGGAAGAAAGGATCCAAACGATTCCTCTCATGCATATAAGACGAGAAAACTCAAGGTCTCATTTCATTTCCAAACATTCTGTCTCTGCAGACAGAATTAGCTCGATTTCACAGTACATTTATTTCCATTTCATCCCATATCATGCTTTGTTTGTGGTTTTGGTTTACATGAACCTCCAAACTCACTGTACACACCATTCCAGCGTGTTCTACAGTGCTCTATTTGGTCTGAACCTGTAAGCAGGAGCCTCACACCCTAGCTTCAGATAAAAATCTACCTTTCAGAGACCATGTGTGATGGGATGATCTGTGAAGACTCCATGGGAAACTAACCGTGCTTGTCTCTAAGGAAGAAAACAGGGGCTGGCAGGCAGAGTCCAGAGGCAGGCTCATTTGCCATGGTATACTTTGACATTTTAGCATGTATATGTGTTAAGCTTAAGGCTCTTTTCATTTTTGAACAATTCAAGACACAAACCACCGCTAAGCTGTTAAGAGCTGCAAAGGACATTTTTCTTCTGAAAACAAAAACAAAAACAAAAACAAAACCCAACTTGTTCTCATTGTATCTATGGCCTGCCCAGGTGAGCTGTATGTAAAGGGGGGGGGGGTCCACAAAGAGGCTGAACACAAAAGTTCATTTCCCCCCCCCAACAAAACCAAACCCCCTGCCCTTTAGACACCAATCCCAGCGGCTAGCCTTCAAAGCCCAGCTTTGGAAACCTTTCTTCTCGTGTGGCGCTTTCTTTTTCCTACCCTTCCCAGTCTTCGGGAAGGAGGGCTCAGGCTAGCCTCCACAAACCATTTCCACTGGCTGGCTGGACCATCCTCCAGACGCTACATCACTGTGGGACTCCTCACCTAACAGGCTCTCCACGGCCCTCTCCTCTGCTGGCCACCTGTCATGGTCCCTTTCTTCATTTTCTGTAGAACACTGACTGCCTTGTCGTATTTCCTTAGTGCTGCCCAGGTCTCCCTTGCTTCCATCGAATTCTTCGGAGTCTAAGCGCCAAGAGGGCAGGGATCTTGTCACTAGCTTCCAGCTATCATTTCCGGCCTCCAGAGTGGGTGTTCAATAAGGAGCAGAGAGCAATGTGCCAATTATTGATCTGAGTTACCACAGCCCCGGGCTCGCGCTGCCCTGGAATACATATCCTATGCTGCTGAGGCAGGAGGCCAGGTACAGACAGAAAAGACAATCTGCATGGAATTGAGACAGTTACACGTGAGAAAAGGGACCAGCTGGAAACCAGCCCGGTCTTGACAAAACGTGCTGGTTATTCATTCCTGGGGACCCTGGAGCAACTTGAGGAGACCACATCACCCGTGCAAGGAGCTACCAGGCTCCCAACAAATTCATGAAATTAAGCTCTTCCGTGTCCTTTCCACCTGAGGTTGTGATGTAGGTGGGTGGCCCCAGAGAGGACTCACACCCAGTAACGCTGCAGGGAGGACAAGGGTGCACAGCTGTCCAATTGTTTCCAAATAGTTGGGCAAGGTTTTCGGGGTCCCTGGAAAATCTAAGTATCACAGCAAACTGCTGATACTGCTTACCAGAAAGGAGATACTCCCTAGAAAGGCAAGTCGTAAAACGAGAAAAAAAGCAAAAGCCAGGCCAGAGGTGCTCCTGGGGTCCCAGAACCGGTTTCCCCCCATTCTCCATCTTCGCTTCAAGGTGTGGAGAAGGTAGCCTAGGAGAGGCTCCATTTCATAGCTTCAGGGACGAAGCAGCATGAGAGAGGGGACTTTTCCCCGGTGAACTGGCATCTCAGCTCAGTTCTTGCACATTTTGAGTTTCCTCCTCCAAGGACTTCCCAAGTACCCAGTGACACAATGCCATTTCCCCTGGCTCTAAAGCAATGCACTGGTGTGCACAGTGAGGAGCCAGGAAGCAGAGTGAAGAACAGGCGCCTTACCAGCTCTGTCCCCACACACTGCCTTTCTGCTAACCCTTGAATGTTGCTGTCCCTGCCCCCGGGTTTAGTAGATAGCTCAAAAAGCTGTTGGGCTCTTTCTAGACGGGGAGTTGGTGGGGGTTCAGGGTGGGGTAGGTGGGGGGAGGGGGGAGTGCCCAGCCTACAGCCATCAGGGAGGGGCAGGCCAAGGGCAGTTTTTTTTTTTTTTTTTTTTTTTTTCTTCATGGCCAAAGAAGGAGAAAGAAGTTTCTGCTGAAATGTTAACTACAGAGAGCTTTAAAAAGGGAGTGGGAATAATGACAGAGAAGAGAACAAAGCTGGCATTAGATAAGGACAATTACACAAATTAAGGGACTTGCTGCTTTAAAGTCATTAATTCCAGGTCAGTGACTAAATTTTTCTTTTGTGTACTCAAACCAAAACAAACCTATTAATAAGGTTGCACCACAGGATCTTCCGGAACGGTGAGATGGGAAAACAAATTGTTATGTTTACATGGAAGAGGGCTACAGCAGATGATGAATGAATTAGTGAATGGGAGCGGGGGATACACAGGAGGAACTAGAGGGCTTTCGAAACGGAGCCGCTATTCAGTGTGACCCTATCGGTGGACACGCTCATCCAAACTTACAGGACGCACGGGAGTGAATGCTCACGGAAGCTGGGGACACTGTGCTGGTATCTCAGCTGGAACCAGTGTACAGCTCCAGAAATGGAGATTGGTGGGTTCTCTTCTTGTTCTTTCTCTCTTCGTTTTCTATCTTATTTTTGGAGACAGGATGCCCTTATGTAGCCCAGGCTGGCCTGGAAACTCTGTATGCAGCCCAACCTAGCCTTGAATCCTCAAGCTTCATGCTTCTGTCTCTTAAGTACTGGGACATAGGCCCCCAAACCCAGCTTGGGGCAGGGGATCTTTTTGCATAGAGACAGGAGATCCATGGAAGCTCTAATTCTCTATTCAGTTTTCTGTGAAACCAAAGCTGCTCTTAAAAGGGTTTATTAAGAAAACAAATAATCCGGACAGTGGTGGCGCACGCCTTTAATTTCAGCACTCAGGAGGTAGAGTCAGGAGGATCTCTGAGGTTGAGGCTAGCCTGATCTATAGAGTGAGTTCCAGGACAGCTAGAGCTACACAGAGAAACCCAGTCTCGAAAAGCCAATAAAATAAATAAAAAACTACAGTTGTTGCAAATCACAGTAATTTCTTTTCCCAGAAAAAAAAAAAAAAAAGGTTGAGGAGTAACTAGAGGCTTGTCTTTTTTCCTTTATATGTCAAGTTTACACATGCCCAGCTCAGCCTGAAACCTAGACAGCGACCCTTTTTGCACATAGGCATCTTCTTTAAAACCAGTTAATGTGACCAAAAGCCGATCCTAATTCTGAGAAATCCCAGGACCAGTGTGCTGCCCAGAATGCAGCTAATGGCTTTCTCTATTTCAGCAACATTTTCCAACAATTTATGTATTTATGTGTTTCTTTACGTATCTGGGTCAGCAACAGGGTCTCCCTGGGTAGCCCAGGCTGGCCTTGAACTCTCGGCTCTCTTCCTGCCTCAGCTTCTAGGTAGCAGGGTAAGAGGCATGGCGCCCAGCTTCACTGTTCCCATTTCACTGAGCTTTGTTTTCAGTGGAGAACCGGACCCTCAGCTTTGGCTCTGGCTCATTTCAAATTCCACTTGAACTCACGCTGATCAATCGGGAACTTTCTTTAACAAATAGGGAGCCAGGATCCTTTACTGACAGAACTCCACTCTTCCCGCCTCCTCCTCCAACCTCGAGAACACAAATCCTGCTGGGCAGGGTCCCCTCTGGCCCAGTGAAGGAGCTACATGCAGCACAGGTCTAGCCTGGGCTAATCTTTTCTGCCTGTCACTTTTGAAAAGTACATTAAAGAGTTTATAGGACAATCCAAAGCCAGTCAATCTACCCACCCTCAGAATCTGGCTGGGTCCCGACTCCAGATTTCTCATTCAGTTTTTCAGTTCCTCTTCTTAAAGGCACAGAACCCTCCCATATTGCTTCACCTCCCTGGACTACACTATGGCTCCCCCTGCAGCAGCCCCTATTTCACACACCTATCCCTCTTCAAAACCCCCTTGCCAGTCGGCTGACTACAGGCCTCCCCGAGAAAATCCCAGACACACTGTGTGCCCCATCCTCCCACAGCTCTGGCTGCACTCAGGAACCGGCCCCTTGCTTTGCTTCTAACACTGCCTGATGCAGCTCTGTGTCAGGTTCCTCCTTTTCCGTCTGGCCCAGGCTCCTGAACGGCCAGTTGCTCTGCTCTCTCTTCCCCCCCTATCATTAATCAAGCAGGACAATCCATGCTGATGGCTTCATAACCATCCTGGGGGACTCCAGATCCGGCCACTGAGCCCAGCCTCCCCAGACCTGATGTCACACACTTAGCAATGTGCCCACGTGGGTATCCCAGACACAGCTCAGTTCCTAGAAGTGACTCCTGTTCTGCCTGCCTCGCCGTGCCCGAAACCTGTGGCTCTGCACCCCCTCAACCCTCAATATCCGCCTAAGGTCTGCCGACTTCTCTCCCTCTCTGCCAGCCTAACCCGGGCCCCCTGACCTGACCTCTCTGCAACTCAGTTTATATGTCAGTGAGACAGGACTTGTAAAACACAAACCGCCAGGAGAGGAGCACGATGCTGTCCTTGGCCCCTGCCTTCTGTGCTGCCTGAACGTCTTCATCACGACCTGACACAGGATGGGACCCTTCTCCAACCTCTCGGCTTTCTCTCTCACCACTGCCCCCTGGTCTCTGTGTTCCGAGATCAGAGCGTCTGTGCTCGAGTATTCTGGAATGTCCATGCTCTTTCTTTTGTGACACCCTTTGCTCGTGGTTCAAGATCCTTTTTCCTGCCTTTTCTCTCTCTGAACATTGAGAAGTGAAAACCAAGAGTATGTCATAAAGAAAAAGAAGTGTAATGTGTTGGCAATATAATAAATGGTAGATATATTTAAATGCCATTAAATATCATATTAATAGAAAGCATCATTTATTATATACGGAGGAGGGGAACTGTGATACACTTTCATGCATCCCAAGCTGGTCTCAAAGTCACTATGTAGCTGAGGATGACTTTGAACTGATCCTCCTGCCTCCGCCTCCCTAGTGCTGAGATCACAAGCTTGGGCATCCCCATGGCTCAGATGTCATTCTTTACATGAAAAGGAAAGGTCAGGACTGGGGGATGGTTCAGTCCATAAAGCACTTGCCTTACGAGTTTGGGAACCTGAATTTGATCCCCAGAATCCATACAAAAATTACCATGCACGGGAGTGGCCACACACACAGACTGGTAATGCCAGCATTCGGGAGATGGCAACAGAGGGTATCCAGGGCTTGCTAGCCAGCCAGGCTAGGCCAATCAGTGAGCTCCAGGCCAATGAGAGACCCTGCCTCAGAGGAGGTGTGTGGTGTTCCCGAGGATGACACTGATGTCCTCAGGCCTCCATAAACACACAATAACCTGTACACACACACACACACACACACACACACACACACACACACACACACCCCGCGGGGGAGGTGACTCCCCAAGGTTGTACCTACACTAGAACAAAGCACAAATTTCCAAATATTAAACCACCTTCAGAACACCGATTTCAATTTCTATAGTTATGAACAATAAAAAAATGGATTCATGGGGGATACTTATTCCCTTGGTATTCCAAAGCCATTTACAGAATTCTTACAGCTGTGTTTCCCACATCCGAATCATAACACAGACCCACCTGAAATTCCCAGTACCTCTGTGTGCCTATCCTTAGAGAAAATCCTACACATGGGGTGACTGAGAGAGACAAAATGGTTACTTTTGTGAAAGAGTTCTTGGTTGGAGTTAAGCAAAGGATGGCGAGGAAATGGGGTCTATGGGAATAGAACAGGAAGGGAAAAGTGTGAGGTCTAGAGAGAGGAGAAGACTCTATACAGGAAAAAAGCACCCGTGAGACTGGAAGTCGTGGTGACTCTGGGCAAATCCATCTCGGCTGGCTTTCATTTAGGCATAGATTCAACCCGCCGACCAGCCGCCCTCTAACCAGGAGAGCACTTCCAGAGCTGGAGCTTTATCTGGGCTGTATGTGATTTCTGTGATGCACTAAGAACTAAGAGGAGAACAAATGAAGTCGGAACGTATGCAATATTGAACGTGACAAATCTCAGCATCTGTCTTCACCCCTGGTCCATCAGAGGACAGCTGTGCCAGGCACCCTGGGAGTGTTCGACACGTGCTTAAGGAACAATATTTTTTTGTGCTATTAGGAAAGCTTTTTATTTCTAAGCTTCACAATCAAGGAACTAGTTTTCATATTTTCAGATGAGGATGTAACATTTAGGGGAGACCTTTTAGCTTTCAGCTTGGGGATGGGCAGAGATAATGAATTAGTGTTAAATGATACTTAAAACTATTCAACCTTTTCGTGGTACGTGGGGCTGAACCCAGAGCCTCGTGAATGTTAGGCAAGTACTTCACCACTAATTATATCCCCAGCCCTCATTTTAATTTTTATTTTGAGATGGGGTTTCACTAAATTGCCCAGGTGGTATGGAGCTGAATCTGTGGCCCAAGTGGACCTTAAAGTTATGATCCTCCTGTCTCAGCCGCCTAAGTAGCTGGGATGACAGGCCTATACCACCAGACCAGCTCATCGACCACTTTTCATTGAAGGACTATTCTGCATACATCAAATTAAAAATAATTAGAAAATTTCAACCATTTGTTCAAATAAGTTAAGTTCAATGCATATAAAGTATATTATAAAAAAGACCTCTTCTCGATGGGTGGTGGTAGTGCACGCCTTTAATCTCAGCACTCTGGAGGCAGAGCTAGGTGGATCTCTGTGAGTTCGAGGTAAGCCTGGTCTACAGAGCGAGATCCAGGACAGGCACCAAATCTACACAGAGAAACCCTGTCTAGAAAAACCTTAAAAAAACAAAACAAACAAACAAGCAAAAAAACCCTTCTCTCAACATACAAATGCCAACTAGTACTAGCAACAGATATCATGTCAGAGTACACACAAATACATTTGGCATTAAAGAGCCAAACTGAAATTCATACCAGGGACAGACAAATCGGAGCTTTAGTATATGAGCTGCCAAAGTGAGCACCGAATCGGAGCTTTAAAAAAATAATTTCCTTCCATGTATTTGTTTTGACCTAATCTGCAAACATTTTATTTTAGGTTCTCAGGGAAGGGAGAGATTCTATGTGTATCCTATGAGCCTGGTCAGTGCTTCCTACCTGGTCATCTGACGGCCTGGCAGGGCATGATGGGACTTAGCATCCATCCTGGCTAATCTCTCCTTCTCAGAATCTAACCCCATGACTCCGCTATGAGTCAGCATTTAATAGGAATGTAGCCCTGCGCTGCTGGCTGCTGATCCCACAGGTACACCTCAGAGGCTCTCTTTCATGGGAGTCTGAGAGAAAGAAGCAGCATTTGAAGAAGAAGCACCTGAGAGAGAAAGATGTCCAGTCCCCCCACGCCCGCAAGTGACTCATTTAATTTTTTGAGTGGCATGATAGGCCTGTCTTGGACGAGAGAGGCCTGGATGAGGCTCGATGGTGTTCTCGAGGTCATGCAGAACCTTGCTCAAGAGGAGAAGACTGACTCCAAGGGCTAGTCTAAACAGCCTGATGGGAAAATGATGGTTAGAAACCCTTTGCTAATAACTAGGAAAAAACCCCAGGGTTTCTCTTGTCTCTAGCAAGATGGGTCACCAACGTGGCCTTTATTCCGTGTGTACAGTCATCACAATGGAAAGGTCTACATGTCTGTGGTTGTCACTTCCCAGAGATGTTCTTGCAGCAGAACAAGTCAGGTGACTCCAAGAGGGCTGAATCCCTTCACTAGCCTGTTCCTGCAGGGCAAGTACTGCCTGCCAAGAGCCCGCAAGAAGAAGGAAGGCTTTGGTGGGGAGGGCCTGTCATCCCATGCCAGGAGGCAAATTCTTGTCCATAAAGCGCTGTGGTATTATTAAACATTTTCTATTTGTCAGGCACTTTATGGTCATTTTTATTGGTGCTTTTACTAGTTACAACTGTGCATCAGAACTGTGTGGTTTATGTTTTTTCCCCTTCTTTTAATTAAATGCTCTGAGTTAGGTGGAAAAGATGGAAGGATTTGGGAAATGAGTCCTCAGCTGCCCAACAGAGAACTGGCCTGGTCACCAGGAGTGTCTGACTCCCAATGAATATCCAGTGAGCACCCCACCACTGCTGAAAAGGTGGGGTTGGGGGTGTGTGTGCTCATCTTTGTATAAAAAAAAAATCCTCCAATCAACCTAGGATAGTAGTTTCCGGTCACTGACAGCTGAAGTGTGACCGGGCCATTCCATCCTAATCCATAATGTTTGTTTTCTATAATCTCCAAAAATCCAATTGCTTTCCAAAGACATGCCCAGCGTGTCCTAAGGTCCATCCTTTTCCTCCTCCCCCTCCTTTCTTCCTTCCCCTCCCCACTTCTGCCATTATTTTTGGTACTAGAGAATGAAACCCTTTCTCAAACATACTCGGCAAGCACTCTACCTCTGAGCTATAGACAGCCTCTACTTTCCCCTTTCAACTTTTAATTTTGAGACAGGAGCTAACTAATTTGCCCAGGCTAGCCTTGAGCTTTGTGACCCTCCTGCCTCAGCCTCTGGAAGAGCTGGAATCACAGGCCTAGCTCCCTCCACCTTCATGTCTACTTGTACCATGTTTAGAATGTTATTTATGCTTTTAAAAAAGTGCCCCTGTTGCTGGGCAGTGTGGTGCACACCTTTAATCCCAGCACTCGGGAGGCAGAGCCAGAGGATCTCTATGAGTTTGAGGCCAGCCTGGGCTACAGAGTGAGATCCAGGACAGGCACTAAAACTACACGGAGAAACCCTGTCTTGGAAAACCAAAAACAAAAAAAAAAAAAAAGTGCCAATGTATAAGAGGCCTAGACCTCAACCAGGAACTAGAAATTTCCCCTTGCTTTTTGGCAGGTGGGGGAAGTGGAGAAGTTGAACTCTTCAAAGTCAGATCTGTCCACCTGCTGAATGGGTCTGATCGTGATGTCTACCCTCTCCCTCAGCATGCTTCTCTCCTCTCACAGAATACCACAGGCTTAGCACACTGCCAGGACTCTGGTTATAACCAGGCTCTGGTTATGTTTCTGCTCCCTAGGACACACATGACTAAGCCCTCCAAAGAGGATTTCATCTTCTTTCAACCATACAGCATACAGATTGACAACATGGTGAACACGTAGAGTGACTGGTATACTGTGAAATGTGGCAGTTTACTTTGAGTTGGAGCATTTCAATTCTAGTGCACATATTGGTTGAGCACCCGTTATCTGAATATCCAAATTGTTCTGAGTGCCACTTTCCACCAAAGTGGAAAATTCCACACCTTACCTCATGTGCTGGATCGCAGCCTGAAGACTGGCATGAAACAGTATTATAGAGTCAGCTCTAGGCTGTATGTATAAAGAACATAGGGAAGGAACATAAGGGAATTTCACATGTATATTTGAGTCCTATCCCCCCAAGAGATCCTATTATGTATATGAAAATACTCTAAAAAGGCCAAAATGAAAATCTGAAACTGGAAATATTTCTCATCCTAAACTTCCTGGATACAGGACACCCAGGCTGTACTAAGCTGAAGTGTTATCACAAAGAAAAGGCTTGATGTTACAAACATTTTATTTTTTCCCCTGAGTTTCCACATACTATACAAACTAGCGGTGAAATCTTTCAGCTCTGTCAGGAGCCTCCAGTCGAGTTTCTGGGAGACTAGCACAAACCACCCGTTTGCTCTCTACTCTAGGGCTTGTGACCAGTCATAAACGAGAGGTGGCCTTCCTCCCCACCAGCCTGCTGGGCTCACCCAGACGCACACTGTGGCCCAGCGCCTTCTCTTAAGCACGTCCAAATTCTCCTCCTCCAAACGCCTCCAACCCTGGCACAAAGCAAGTGTGCTGCCAGGTCTGACGTCAACTGATCTGAGGACACACGAGCTAGAGTTATCTGAAAGGAGAGAGCCTAATTGAGAAAACATCTCCATAAGATCCTGCTGTGAGGCATCTTCTTAATTAGTGACTGATGGGGGAGTCCGCTGTGGTGAGGCCATGCCTGGGTTGTCGTCCTGGGTTCTATAAGACAGCCGGCCAAACAGGAAAAAGCTCCCTTCCATGGCCTCTCCATTAGCTCCTGCCCTGGGTTCCTGTCCTGTTCCTTTGACGATGAGCAGCGATAGAGAAGTGTAAGCCTGATAAACCCTCTCCTCTCCGGGTTGCTTTTTGGTCACGGTGCTTTGTCACAGCAATGGAAACCCTGACCAAGTTGGTCAATGTTCAACAAACACATTTGTAAACTAATCCAGGTGTTGAGGGTGCAGTTTAGCTGGGAGGACGCCTGTCTAGCAAGCGTGAAGTCCGCAGTTCCATCTCTAACACTAAACAAAACTGGGTGTTGCTCTTGCCTGCAATCCCAGTGGTTAGGAGGAGCCAAGAGGATCGGAAGTTCAGGGCTATCCTTGGCTACACCAGAAATTCCAGGCTAGCTTGGACAACTTGGGACCCTATCTTAAAATAATAAATCAGCTTTTCAGAGTCTTCCCGAGTAAGAGTCTCCATTACTTACTTCTCTATTCTCCAATAATAGCTTTCATTCCAAGAAAATGTCAGCAGAAACAGTCGGCGAGGCCAGGATGGGATTCGAGATTCCACTCTGAAAACGGCCAGGGCGGTAGCTCAGTGGCAAAGGCACTCGCTGCCAGACCTGAGGACCTGAGTTCAGTTGCCAGAGCCCACACAGTAGGAGGAGCGGACTGATCCCCACAGGCTGTCCTTTGACCTCTGCACGTGTGTTATAACATGCACACTGGCACATGTGCATGTACACACACACACACACACACACACACACACACACACATCAAAAACATTAAAACAACAGAGACCTAAGGACATTCCAGAAATTTTGTCATCCCCAGTCTGAAAAAGTCTCCGAGAGGGAAATCAACACTTCTCTAGATGGCCTGCCATTAGTTTTCAGCATGGGAACGAACACCAGGCTGTGGGGAAGGGAAAATGATACGATCATAATCAGTTTTCTAAAGTTCCTGCGAGGCTTTTATTTTGGTCTGTTTCCACAGCAACATGTTTTTGAATTGCTATCTCACGCCACTGAAAAAAATAAATGTTCTGCCCCCCCTCCATTTCTCTTATCCCTCTCTTCTTCCTTCTATCCCTCCATCCCTCCCTCTCTCCTAGAGGAAGAAAAAAAAACCCACAATAAGATCTTTGTTCAGGATGGAAGAAAATGCCTACAATATCTAAAACCTATTAAGATAAGTTTTATCAGAAAGGATGCCAAAACCTAGAAGCTAATATTCTGGATGAGCTATCTCCCTAATAAAACTTAATACCTAAAGCCCAGGAACTTATCCGACAAGGACTGCACTGGCTGAGTTTCACGGACTTTTGAAGGGCAAACTGAAGGCAATAAATCCCTGCACTGTCACATCCATCATTTCTATTTTATAAGCACACTTGCTCACACTACAAATAAGTCACAAGAGGTCACGAATTGGTTGGCAGTGTTCCATTAAAACCCCCTCACTCTGACCCTGGAGTCTATTCAGGACGCTCCTGGGTCACCGCAAACATCAACTGCAACTTCCTCGTTTACATTGTATCCAGGCGGGATGCGGTTTCAGTTCTAATTTTCAATTAGAAAACTGTAGTCCATTTATGCATTTGAGAAATGCAAGCGATAGACCGTGAGATCCAGACCAACAGGAACCCCACTTCTAGAGTACTGAAAGAAGATTCATGGAAGTGATTGCTCTAACAATTTTCATGTTTTAAGAACCCCGGTGTGGGTCTGCTCAGTGGGGAAAGGCACTTGTTGCCAAGCGAGCAACCAGAGTTCAGGCCTCAGAATCCACAAGGCAGAAGGAAAGAACAGATTCCTGCAAGTTATCTTCTGACCTGCACACACACACACACACACACACACACACACACACACACACACACAGGTACACACAGGCACACTCACACACAAATAAATGTAAAAAATAAAAAAATTAAAGACTCCCAGTGTGATGAACCTCTAACCCCCAAGCCATTCCAGATAAAATTTTCTCTCTTATGAGAAGCTTTTGTCTAAGCCAATATTGCTGAATCATTGGAGTTTGGGCAGCGGTTATATCCATCCGTGGTTCTCCCAATCCCCTTCAGCCTTAAAAACTCCCACAATCCTATAATGAGAAACAGGAAAGGCCTTCAGAGCAAGCCCAGAAGGTGCAGAGTGAATGTCTACTTTGGCCACCCAGGCAAATCTTAGAGAGAAAGACAACATGGAGTTAGGGAATCAAGCCGGCTAAAAGATGGGCTCTGTGAGGTAACAGAGCAGAGGTCGGAGAGGACTAGAGAGTCACAGGCTACAACAAAACGTCACCATCTCTCAGAGGCCCATGGTCTCCAGTAATCCCTGTCCAGTCCATAGAGAGGAAACCATTCCAGCCCCCTACCAGCCCCTGAAACAGCCAGGCTGACTCAAAAACTGCATTTCCCGCCACATGTAATCCTTTGTGCTTACAAAATGACAGTAACTCTTTCTAGAACGGCTGTCTTCAGATCAATCTTCAATCTTTCCTCCTTTCTTCCTTTTTTTTTCTTTCTGTGTTTTGTTTTGTTTTTTGGGAAAAGACCAAGCCCAGACTGACCTTGAACTCACTACATGGCTGAGGATGACTTTGAACCCCTGATCTTCTGGCCTCCATCTCTCAAGTGCTGGGTTTATAAAACATGTGCCACCATACCTAATTTTTTCTGTGCTAGGAATTGAACCCAGGGCTTCACACATGCTAAGCAAGCATCCTACCAATGGAGCCACATCCCTAACCTAATAAAGAATGTTTCAGACAGTAACTAATTTAATACTGATGGACATCCCATTTGCTTAATGATGGAGATGATCCCCAGGGAGTGGGAGGCAGAGCTGAGGGCTGGTCAGGGTCTAACTGTGGGGACTGTTGCTAACTGCTCTGTGATTTGGTCTCTCAAGGGTTTGTTCCAGTTCCCAAATCCAGCAAAGGCTGAGGTCCCACAGGGCTACGTGAGCATGCTGACCACAGGAAACAATATTCGTATTCTCTACATTTGCATGTAGTTATTTCTTTAGTGCTAATATAAAAACAAGCTGTCAAGGGAACCCCTCAGCCTGAGATGGGATTTGATGTGCCATTCTCTTTTCTTTCAGATTATTTTATTTGAACAGTTGATAAGAAATTTGGTACCAATAGACCATATATTCAAATATATGAGTTCAAATCCGAGCTTGGTTACCTGAAAGTCGCCAGGTAAATCAGCATCTCCTAGCCTTGTCCCTGCAGTAAACTGTGAAGCAGAGCCATGACTCAGGGCTGTGAGCTTCAGATGAGAGACCAGCTCAGTGATCGTAAAAGCAGTTAGGGCTGCTGTCAAAATGAAGACGCTGACCAGGCCGGCATGGTGACAGTCCGCGCTGTATGGTCTGGATATGACATGCCTGCCTCCCTCCCAACTCCACCAACTGAAGGCTTTATCTTCAGGTGCTTAGCCTGGTTTTCAGAGGTGCTGGGATTTCAGGAAGTAGGGCTGCACGTAAGTCACTGGGAAAATGGCCTTGGGGCTACACCTTACCCCGCCCCTTCCTGTCTGTCTTCTCTGCTTCCCAGCTGCCATGAGGTGAGCACCTGCACGCTAGGGCATGCTCCTCCCCAGGATGCTTTCTTTGCACATCATGGAACCGGGGCTTGAAACCACGGGCCGAGGAAGTCCTTCTCCCCTTATTTTCTCGGGTATTCTGTCACACCCCCCAAAGCCTGACCAATACACTGCATTTCCAACAAGCTCCTGAATGGTGTCTCCTTGCTGCCTGATGGAGCCCTGGTCACTGCCAACCGAGAGGTCACTGCTGACTTGAGTGCTCAGTGAGAGGCCGTGAGCACTTACACCAGGACGCGGCAGTGAACGAGCCCCGTTCGTCTCTGCAGCCTGCAGCCCAATGAAACAAGAACCCATTTTCCCTCCTGCCGAGATCTGGTCTGCTAGTCCACTCTGTGACCCATGACAGGTGCGAACGTGGAAACAGTTCACATGCCTACATTACAGCCCTTAAAACTACATGTTGGAAACGGGAGCAAGCAAGGGTATCGGAATTAATCATGTTCAGGAAGCTTGCCCTAAGTAATTACTTCCCAGACTATAACACAGTGAAGGATTGTTCTTTTAAAGTATCAAATGCAAGCTGGGCGTGGTGATGCACACCTGTAACCAGCACTCAGGAAGCAGAGGTAGGAATAGCCACAAGTTCGAGGCTACTTTGGACTACGCAGCAGGGAGTTCCAGGCCAGCTTGGGATTATACATCATGAAACCCTGTCACAAACACACACACAACCAAATTTATTTGTGCGCAAGTGTGTAAAGATGATGATCATTTTTATAAAAGAATAAAGTAGACAAATCTAAAGATAATACAAGATTTTAAATGTTTATCATATTTAATGTACTAAATAGGTAAATATACACGTTTTAATGTAGCCCCCTCCTTGGTACAGAGCGGAAAGGTTCCAAATGGGAACTGTGCTATCAACAGTGATTCCTTTTCCGTGTGTCCAGAAGGAACCACATGGGAGACACTGAACTAGCTACATTAACTTGGACTACAGGCATGAAGTAAAACTAAAAATTGACAATTCCAAGCTTCCCACACTGTCCTGACATCTTAATTTGGTAACCGAGCACCTCATACAGGAAGTGGCATCCTGGGTCAGGCTGCTGCGCATTGTTCTCAGTCCCATGTGCCATCTGAAATCTGTCAGCCCCTTCCCGTGGCACATTCCTGCGCCCTCCTCTCAGACCCAATCGCCAGTCTGCCAGAGGTCACTGCCAGCCAGCAGAAGGCAGCAGTTCCTGGTGTGAGTGAGGCTCGCAGACAAGGTCTGCCCCGCAAAGGGGGTTTCTAACGGCACCAGCCCTGGTCAGCATCCCAGGGGGACGGGCTGGGAGCTGGAGGTGGAGGCTGAAAGGCCTTGGGGAGCAGGAATGAAACAGCTCTTCTAGCCCGTCCTCCTTTTTCCCTTTCAAGGTCACTCAAATTCTCTCAGTTCTTGGGGTGTCTCTAAAGGGTTCACCAGGAGAGGCTGACACCATCCTCACTGTCCTGTGCCTCAGAGGATTAAAAACAACCAAAGTCCCACTGCCCAGCAGAGAGGAGGAGGTCAAATTACACACCTCAGAATGTAGAAGGTCTCCAGAAAAAGAACAGTCCCCTGGGACTAACCACGTGGACAACCCCGTGCACACACAGACGCGCCTACACGCAGTTCATGGGTTAATCAACGTTAATCAACGCTGCCACCCTCCACTCCTACTTTTATAATTACAACAACAACAGCAACAACAACAAAAGCCATTACCTAGGACTTGAGCAACATTTAAGCTATGACAGAAGAAAAAAAAAAAGTGACTAAGTTAACTGTTAAATACAGAAAGATCCCTCTCAGGTTGGAAAGGTATGGAAAGGTAGCCTGGCAAGAAAGTGTGGGTCGGAGGGACTGGGAGGATTACAGAAAACCTTCAGAGCCCCTCATGGGGTCTGGCCTTCTGTAGCTCACTGCAGCAAGCTTTCCTACCCAGTGACAGACACAGGTATGAGCAGATCCCACCACGGATCCGTGTTGAGTCCGTCATGGTCTTTGCTGTCCTGAGGCATCTCACAGGGCATCACTGCTCATGTATTTACAGACCACACAGAATCCACTTCCCACCACTCAGTCTGACCTCTCTCTGGAAGGTGGGAAAGAGCAGGCCAAGAGAAAGCTACCTAAGCACGAAAGTCCAATGGAAGTTTCCAGAGGCCAGGCTTGAAGAGTCTATCCATTTCTACTGTGTTTGCAACCAGACAGAGAACTGCCTTGGCACACAGCAAGACCCTCAATTAACAACGACTGAAGTGAATTCAGCACCAGAGAACATACAAGTGTTACATAAAACTGGGGCACTTCAGCTGTAGGGATGACGTGGTCAAGTGTTTGCCATGAGCATGAGGATCAGAGACCACAGAAAAGCCAGGCCCAGGAGAGGTGTGTCTACAACATCAGCACTGGAGGAGAGGAGGGAGTAGCAAGAGGACCCCCGGATGTCACTGAGGGCCAGCTAGCCAAATCAATGAACTCCAGGTTCAGTGAGAGACCTGATTTCAACAATGAAGATGGAGAGCAAGCAAGGAAGACAAAGTCAACCTCTGGCCTAACACACACACACACACACACACACACACACACACACACACACACACGCCATACACAAATACATACACACACACAAACACACACATGGTGGGCCACTTCAAAGATCTAAAACCGTATTTTGTTTTGTTGTGTTTTCCACTTTATTAATATCAATCAATATTCCATCTGGAACAATGTTTTCAATTGCACCATCCCTTATGTATATTCTCCAAAGAAGTCTTCAAACCATTACTTCCCCAGTCGGCACAATGCAGCGGACTCTAAGTGGAGAGAGCTCGCACAGCTGAGAGGAACAAGAACCCGGCTCGGACCCGGAGTGCTGGCTTACACACCTGTTCTAAGAGCTGTAGTGTAGACCCAGGAACTCCAGCATCAGTCACCTTTTGAAATGGCAGTACCACACCAAAAGATAACCTGAAACCAAGCACTTCAGAGCTCAGGTGGCTTTCTGACTGGCCAACGCTGCCTCCAGAACCCCAACTGACCTCCAGTCCAACTAGCAGTTCTGAAAAGAGTTTCTCAGGCTAGAGATTTAGCGCCGTTGGTAGAGCGCTTGCCTCGAACGCATCAAGCTGTAGGTTCGATCCCCAGTGTCCCATAAACTGGGTGGAGCAGTGTATCCCTGTAATTCCAACTCCAGAGCCTCAAGTTGACTCTTGGCTTCAGAATGAATTCAAGGCCAGCTTGGGCTACATGAGGTCTGTCTCAGAAAACCACAAGGGATATGGAGCTTCTCTCTGTTCAAAATCTACTTTGATCATAACAAGTGGGTGTCTAGGGTACCTGATTTCAAATCAAAGTGATAAAAATATTTAAATTTTATATCAGGATTATCCAGCCTATGGCCCAGGATACCTGTGAATGTAGTCCAGCATAAACTTACTTAAGATATTATGAGATTTAGAGGTTGGGAGGGCTAACCATGAACTTGGTGGATGACCACGAGGCTTAAGAAGCTCCAAAGGTTGGACATTCCAATTTTACATACATGACACCCAAGCCTTTGTTTCTCAGCAGGTACTTTTTTTTCCTACTCCATATATCTGCTTCAATGCACCGTGAACTGGCCCCTGGTGTTGATTTATATACGTTTGAAATAATAAACTTCTGGGTGTGGTGATGTGCCCCTGTAATTTTAGCTGCTCAAATGGCTGAGACAGGAAAATAGAGACCAGCCTGTGTAATACAGTGAGATGCTATTTTACCAGTAGTAATGAAAACAAAATAATAATATCCCCCCATACTGATAGTCATATTAATATGTAAGAGTACATAAAGGAGGATATAAAACTAGATTACTTTCTTCCAGTAACAGCTGCAAAACACTGAGTTTATCAGCCAGGCAGCTGACACTTGTAACTTAGAGTTTAGGAAATAGAAACAGAAGGATTAGGAGTCGAAGGCTAGCCTGGGCTACGTGAGGCCTTATAGCCCATCCCAGACAATTCCTTTTAACTTTTTAAAATTTTAATCTGGTTTTAATGTGAAATGAGGCTGAAATCTTGCCAACAAGACTACTTGCCAAGTAGAAAATTGATCAATTTATAAATTCCTGGCACAAAGCTGAAACAGTCAACACTCTGTAACTACTCCCTGAATGGGAAAAGAAAAAAAAAAAAAGTTACATACTTATGCACCAGACATGTAGTTCCTCTGCCAGTTTGAAGTTTCCCTAAAAGAGCAAACCTCTTACTGTAGAAAAAGGAGTGTAGCCACAAACCAATACTAAAACACGGGAAAACACCCATCGTTAGCGAGGCAAGGAAGCCCAGGACTGCCAGGCAGGCAGCCGCCTGCACAAACTCTCATCTTTAGAACATGGCATTTCTCCTGCCCCATCTTCCAGCCCTTCACACAGCCTTGGAGACTGTCTCAGCACAGCAAGTGCACACTCCTTCCCACCAGACACAGCCTTGGAAACTGTCTCAGCACAGCAAATGCACACTCCTTTCCACCCAACACAGCCTTGGAGACTGTCTCAGCACAGCAAATGCACACTCCTTTCCACCAAACACATACGCTTCACACTGCAGCTCCTCCAGCACTACAGCACCGCAGTGAGAGAACGGCCCCTGGAGCCGCCCAAAATCCCAGCCCTCCGGAGGCAAAGCTGGACGACTAGCAATTCTAGGCCAGTTCGGATACACGGCCCAACCTTCTCTGGACACCACTGCACCCCCAAAAAGCAACGGTGATGTTAGCCTCTGACTTCTTCCAGAGGTGAATTAAAGAGGGGTGTGTGTGTGTGCGTGCGCGCGCACGCGCTAGGTGGCTGCTCCTGTGTCTAGCTTGTATATTCTAAGGGCCACCTCAAGAACACCATGAGGCAGGTCACACAGAAAGAGGGGACTCACCCCACCCGAACCTTTATGATACTCAACTTCTACGTACAGAATTCCTTAAAAGTATTTCCAGAATGAATCTGGGCTAGGGTCAAGCAAGTGTAACCAGACACCTTGGTCACAAGTTGCAAGTACTCCCAATGTTGGGGAGCAGGGAGGGGGGGACACATACGAGAGAGAGAGAGAGAGAGAGAGAGAGAGAGAGAGAGAGAGAGAGAGAGAGAGAGAGAGAGATGTTGCCTGGGGCTCTGTGCATGCAAACTATAAGCTCTAACACTGAGCTACATCTTCAGCCCCAAGTATGTCTTACAGTGCACTAACTTGCCCATTTTTTCCACATTACAGGTGCAAATCATCTATAAACACATCAACAAAAAACTACGGCAAGTAGAGTGTAAAATTATTAATACTTCTTCCTTTGGGTTATGAAGAATAAAGTTCCAGGTACAGCTCAGGGGTAGGGCCTTCTGGACACACTGAAGACTGGTGTTCAATCACAGCTCAGGGGTAGGGCCTCCTGGACACACTGAAGACTGGTGTTCAATCACAGCTCAGGGTGAGGGCCTTCTGGACACACTGAAGACTGGTGTTCAATCACAGCTCAGGGGTAGGGCCTTCTGGACACATTGAAGACTGGTGTTCAATCACAGTACAACTGACAACTGAGTTACAAACCTCCACCATCTACTGAAATCGGGAAAATGCTGCATTTTCACGCAAAGAGAATAGCTATAAAGATGTAGGACATAGTATTAAACCTATTTTTCCAATTCAATATTTTTTAAATTTATTTTTGAGGTAGGATTGCACTACAGAGTGCAGGCTAGCCTCAAATACAAGACTCTCCTGCCTCAACCTACCCAGTGATGGGATTACAGTGTGTACCATCATGCTTGATGTGTTAACATTTTTTTAAATGGAGCACAGCAAGTATGTCTTCAACATAGACAAAGCCCTGGGTTCAGTTCCCAGACACTGAAATGAATAACCACGTAAAATGGAAAGAGTGATTACTACCCAAACTTGATCATCATGACACTGTGGCGGAGAAGGGACATAAAGCACTTTTGACCACTAACACCACTGACAAGAATCAGAGTTACCAGTTAGAACTACCATCACCCTCCCAAAGCAGACAGACACTCTACACTGAAACTCACAGACTCCGTACTCCTATTCATTTTCCTACCTTCCCCATAGATGAAGACACTAGTTAACATCCTCGGAAAGAGATTATTAATTCTTTACCCATAGTTCTCCTTTCCAAGGTCAACTACTGTCTAAAAATATTAAGTGGAAAATTCCAGAAATAAGTAAGTCATAAGTATTAGGTAAGGTGTCTTGTAGGATATTGTACTTGTTCCATTTTTATCAGAAGATACTATTGTCCATCTCTTATTGTGCCTGGTATTTAAATCAAACTTTATGACAGGTGTGTGTGTCTAGGGAAAACACCAGGGCATACCCCTGGTTCAGTGCTATGTGGGAGGGTGGTATTAAGAAAAACACAGCTGGAGTTCAAGTCACCAGGCATCTCCAGGGGGTTGAGGTGATGGGAAGAATGGATGTCTCCCATGTTGCCACTGACCACTAACCTTGACCATCATTAATCTGCCAAGACAGGGGTTTTAATATATGCCAAAGGTAAAGGTTTAGTGGCTCTTTTTACTTAAAGCAAACGTGTTTCGTGAGGAGAATGCCCAGGGCCCTTGGAGTGAGTGCTGAAGAAGCCAGCTGTTAAAACCACTGGCTTCTTAAGAAAGAAATGTTTTCTATTGTATTCTAACTGACAAGCTGACTATTAAATACATGCAAACCGGGCTGGGGGTATGGCCCCTGCCTATCATGCACAGGGCTTGATCTTTAGGAACCCCACCCAAAGAAGAGCAAATAGAATGCCTTTTCTGTAGTTGTAACTAAAAGAGTGGAACAGATAAAATGTTATTGGACATCCACAGTTAGTAATCACATAAGCAAAATATACCCAGATCTACATTTAACTTGGGAGTTGCCTGACAATGACTTGAGAATAATAAAAGTGTCAGAATAAAGTTTTATAGGCTGATTTAGCTCACTAGGGTAAATGAAACACCATGATGGGGTGGGGGAGTGCAATCAGAAAACAAAAGTGAGGAAAGAAGGAGAAAAACAAACAAAAAACTGTTATGGACTCTTGGGTTGCACATCTATACAACACTGATATCCAGAACGGACGTTTCATTATTATCCAGCGTACATACATATTTAATACACATTCTTAGGTGCTAAAGCTCTTAATCAGATGTGCCTCTAACCCGGGGCACTTTAACTGTATTTATTAGAAGACTGTGAACATTTTTGCTTTGCTTTCAAAGAAAGCAAACCCGACTCTCCACCCTTAAAATTTTTTTAAACAACCCCTGACAGAATGAACCGCATACAGGGAGAAGCACAGGACACAGGGACACAGACTATGGGAGGGGGGGGGCGGCGGGGGGGGGGCAGAGGGGGGCTCTTCGGGTTGAGAAGCCAGTGGTGTTTACCCTGCCGTTCACAGCCCTTCCTGGCAGCCTTGAGGCATGCCCATTAGCTAGTAAGCCTCTGAAAGGGTCAGCTTGTCCCAAACTGGAATTTCCACTTTGGAGAAAGCACAGAGGTAGTGATGGGCCCTCACTATTTCTCCAGACCTGGGGCAGAATTCCTATTTCTGCTGATGTGGTGGGGGGGGGAGGAGGGGGGGGTTCAAGATGGTAAAAAATTCCTGTGGCTCCTGCCAGCAAACCCGGGCCATAAGAGACCTCCTCCGCCTGCCTTCTGGAGAAGCTCCAGAACAGGAACATAACCTCAGCAGTGCTGGTGAACAGGTTCCTCCAGGCAATGCAGCCGGGAAAGAGCCTCTAACACTTCAGGTCCTAGTCTCTGTGTGGTCACCACCGTCACTGATAATTTCACGTTGGGGTTCTTTCAGATTTAATGACAATACCTAAAGTCCAAACGGGTGAACTGATTTGCCCAAGTTCGATCCTCCTGTGGCTGTTTACTTACTCTGGAGTGATGCCTCCTCCCTCCCCCACTCCACACACTTTCTTTCTTTCTCTTCCTTGTTTGGGCCCCAGATAGTGAGCCTCAACTGGGCTAGGGATGAATAAACCTGTTCCAGTGCCCAGAGCCAGCTTGGCACGTCACAGCTGCACATCATCTGGGTATCACGTCCGTAGCTCAGACATCACTTTCTCATCTGAGTAATATTAACAAACACTAATGGGAATGACACCCCAAAGGTCACGTTACACGCCGCTCCATGTTAAAAGAATAAACTGGCACTCCATTGCCTGACGCGGCAGTCTCCGCCCCTTTTCTTTAACAACAAAAAAAAGCCATCTACAGGAAGTGGAATTGGCATGCTTTCTTTTTAATCATTTAGAAGCGTATTTTTTCTACCTTCAGAAGTTGTGGCGAGTATGTAATGAAGCATTTTAAAAGTAACTTCATTCTAATTTATTCAAGATAACTACCTCTATTCAGCGCTCTGGCAATCCTTGCCTTATAAAACTCAGGCATCATGGAGAGGCACTTCAAGAGCGAGCTTAAACCTTCTCTTCTGACAGCCTCGAGGTTTCTAGCGTTACTTCGCTGCAAAAACTTGGAAGCTAAGGATCCCTGGCATCTTTTAAGGTTAGGGGTAGAGTTTCCGCCAAAGCACGAAGAGTTACATTTCTAGGAACTGTATCAAATCGGGTGCGGTATAACAACTACTTATATAAAGGAAAAAAAAAATCCCCCCGCCCCGCTCCACCCCGACCCCGACCGACAAGAGCATAAAAGTTAGTCCCGAAGTGGTACCCGACAAATGTTTCATGCATAGACGTTGGTTTGGTTACCTGGGTGGGGGAAACAATAGCAGGTGAGACTATGGAGGGAGAATTGGAGCTTCGGTGCCCATTGACTTCTGGAAGAAGAGGCAGGGGGTCGTGTTTCACGGAAACCACCACCACCGCATCCACAGGTTCCGAGGAAGGACGGATACAAAGTCTTTTGGGGGAAGAAGGGCCGCAGATTTCCCCGGACCCGAACACTGACTCGTACAGTGCGCGCTTGGGCGCAGCCTCGGATTTCACGTCGGGCCCGACCTGGCTGTCTTTGGGGAGGATATACGTGTTCCCCAGCGAGGGTGGCTGGGGGCGGTGGTGGTGGGAAGGATGGGTCGGGGGATGGTGGGAGTGGTGACGAGCTGACCCGTTCAGAGCCTCGGTATAGCAGCCCTGCGGGGCCGGGGAGCCTAGCTTGGTCCCGATGCCCGCGATGCTGTTGAGCGTGGCGATGGACACCGCGCCGATGCAGTGGTTAGTGTAGGTCTTGGACAGCTTGGCTGCCTTGGAGAGCATCTGCATCCTGGTGCCCAGCAAGTTCTTGCCTATGGCTTTGTTCTCGTACCAGGTCACATCGCCCTCGCTGCAGTGGTCCCGGGGCCGCTGGAAGAACGCCTTACAGAGGGGATTGCGCTTCGACAGGTACTTGACAAAGCTGGCATAGGGACAGAACTCAGTGCCCGTCTCGTACATGCGCGGCAAGTTCTCTTCGTCGCTGCTTTCCGCCCGCTTCTTACTCCAGGACGAGGAGCGCGACTTGTGGTAAGGCCCGAGCGACTTGAAGTAGACGAACTTGCGACCGTCCTCGTCCATGGCCAGCCCGAAGGAGTCCTCCTCCAGCTCGCGCTGGTTCTCGCGGCCGCGCGTGCAGAAGTACATGCAGGTCTCGAACCAGACCTTGTTGAGCAGCCCAAAGGGCGTGTTGGTGCTGAAGACGCTGGAGGTGTAGAGCTTGCGCAGGTCGGCGCGCGTGATGGCTTGCTTCTGCACCACCGGCCCTGCGCCCTGTTCCTCGAGCTTGCGGATGACTGCGGCTAGCGTCAGGTTGGCGCTGCGCAGCTCGGGGTCCTTGGTGAGGTCGAGCGTGCGACAGTACGGGGGCTCGTTGAGGTAGCGGTTGAGGGAGCTGCGGATGCTGATGAGCGAGGACTTGCTGTAGAGCTGGCCGCTCTTGGAACGGGCCTCGGCGTAGAAGGAGCGCAGCACGCGGCACAGCGCCCCCTTGTCCATGGTCTCGAAGTCCGGGCTCTGAGCCTTTTCGCTCAGGTACTCCCGGAAGATGCGCACGGCGTAGCGGGTAGCCAGCCGGGTGTTCTCGCTCAGCCGGGCCCGCTCGGGGCGCTGCAGCACGTCGGGGTCCAGCTCCGCGCTGTCCCCCGGCGGCCCCGCGCGGGCCCGGGGAGCTAGCAGACGCGGCGGCGCCTCGGGCTCCAGCGCGGCGCTCTGGTCCATATGGATCATATGGACCGGCTCGGGCTCCAGCTCCTCCCCGGCCGAGTCCTCCGGCTCCAGGGGCTCTTCCCAGTCCATCCCCATCTCCTCCTCTTCCTCCTCCTCCTCCTCGTCCTCCAGCCCCCCACCTCCGTCCTCCTCCTCCTCCTCGTCCCCCGTTATCTGCACCTCCTGGATCTCGTCCTCCTCCTCCTCCTCCTCCTCCTCCTCCTCGCCCGCGCTGCAGTAGTGCGGGCGGCCGTGGCGGCGTCCGCGGCCCCCGGCCCCGCGCTCGCCCTCGCCCCGCTCCCCATTGTTCTCCGCCGCGGCGGCGGCGCTGCCGCCCGCGCTGGTGTTACAGTCCCCGCTGCCAGGCATTCTCGCCATATTGCCGTCTCCCTGCCAGTCCTCGGGCAGGGCGCATGCGCTATATTGGACCGCAGCGCTGAGAGCTTTTGTGTTTAATGACCTTCAGCTACCGGGAGGCAAAGCCGGGCTCTTAAAGGAGCCGCGCTCCAATTGTCATTCCCGAGCGCCACTCGGGAGGGGCGAGGGGATGCCAGGGAGGGGAAGTGGGGGGTAACTGTGGCCTGGAGAGGGTAAAAGAGGGAGCCCGGCGGGACCTTCGTCCTTCCCCCAGTCCGATCCCCACTTCTAGGAAAACTTTGGGGGAAAAAAAAAATAGGAAGGGGAGGGAGAGCTGTCGGTGGGGGCGAAACACTCCCAACTTACCCTCTAGCGGAGCCGGCGCGCGGGCCCGGGCGGGCGCGAGGGAGGGCCGGCGGGAGGGCGGGGCGGTGTCGCTTCCCTAGGTAATGCCGGAGGAGCAGTGCCCCCTCCACCGCCCCCTCATTGCCCCCCGGAGCCGGGGGATCCGGGCGGCTGCTGCAGTGTGCGGGCCGCGGGTGCTGCTGCGAGGAGCGGGTGTCCGGGACCGCCCGGAGCAGGCAGGTTAATGAGCTGGGTGGAGGAGGCTCCGCGAGGCCCTGCACCCTCTCTGCGCCCGCGGCCAGGGCGCAGCGGGCGAGGCTTGGGAGCGGGATGGGGCTGGCGGCAGCGGCGGCTCCCCCACCTACTTGCTGGCGGCGAGGCGCGGGGGCCTGGGGCCAGCAGCGCGGCTCCCAGCTCCCATCCCGACTCTTGCTAAGGAGCGGAACACGCCCCTCGTCAGCCTCATCTGTTTAGACTTTTCCAACTGCCACTTTTAAGCTGTCATTAAAGACCTGGGGCGCTCCCCAAAGGTCTGGGGCAAGTCCGCGCCGGTCTAGCCAGCCCCGGGAAAGTGCAAGAAAGAAAGACTGGGAGGGGTTGGTGGGAGGGGAGACGTGGGAAGAGAAGCTTTCCGGGACCCCAGGGACCCACTCGCCACCCACTCGGGCCGCCGTCCTCCCTGCCCCAGAGCAAAATGACACAACACCCCGGGGCAAGGAATGCCTAGGTTGGCACTAAAGCAGCGCGGATCCCTAAAGGACAAGCCGGTGAGCGGGCTGTTGGAAAAAGTGAACTTGGGCTTGGGTCGCCCCCGCTCTAGCCACAATTCCGGCAATTTGGATCTCGAGCGCGCTCTCACTTTTAAGTTTGCCAACTGCCCTGCATTCACCCTCGGGGCTGCGCTGCCTCCGGCGCGTGGGGGCGGGCACCTCGGAAACTGGAAAGACAGCCAAAGAGCTCGCTGGGTCCCGCTTTCCCATAGGAGATACTGTCCCACTTCCAGCCAAACCCCCGCCCTTGGCGCGCCCAGGCTCTGGGCACGTCTTCGCGTCACTACCTCCCTTTCTCTCCCGGCCCTGGGGGGCAGTGCCCTAGTGCCAACTGGACCTTAACTGTTCTTTGGTGGCAAAAGCCAGGGCGGTCTCCAGAGATGAGCTGCATCCTAACTTTCTCCAGCTCCTCAGGATGCCCAACTGTCCCCAGGCTCTCCAGCGAGGTCTGAGACTCAAGGCCATGGAAAACCAATGGAGCCAGATCTCAGCAGTGTACCCATGTGCCAGGCCGGGCCTCCCTGGAGGCAGCCTCGCTGGGTCCTTGCGTGCGTCATTGGAATTTGCCTCTAAGTCTCAATGCGGCTGTGGAGAGTCCTGTCTCAACTATTTGTTCCCTTTGTCCCTGTTGCCTATCTTGTTTTGTCTTTTTTTTTTTTCCAGGGCGTTTATCATTTTGTGCCTCAATAGAAACCAGCCATCACATTGTAATTTACAAGGAATGTTAAGTAAGAAGAAAGAAAAGCTAAGTCCGGGCATCGTGGGCATCTGAGAGGGAGATGTCAGTGGCTTCTCTGCAACCATCTTTCGTCGCCCTCTGAGAGAGCCTCCTCAGCCCTGGACACCACAGAGCGCTGGGGAAGCCAGGCCAGGTGTGAAACAAGTTGTAACAAGTCCCTGCCTCTCAGGTTTCCTCAAGCTCCTCGGGGAAACACACACACACACACACACACACACACACACACACACACACACACACGCACACACGCCCACGCGCCCTCTCATCACAGACAAACTACATCCGTCCGAGGAGGAGGAAAGGGTCTTTGGGGTTGGACTTCTAGGGACTCCTTTCCTAGGTCCTACTAGAGAGGTGGTGGGATTTGTCACAGCGTTCTGTTCGTCGTCTTAGCCCCTGGAAACACGTTGTGAGATGCACTACCTTCCTAGACCTGGGAGCAGTGGGCAGCTAGACGGACACACAGCCGGAGCTCAGCTCATGAGCCTGCACATGCTAGTCACACACCGCCTCTTCTGGAGAGCGGACCTTTGATCCCGGGATGCTGTCAGATTTTGTAATCTCTGAGAATTGCTCGGGTACTGAGACCTCAGTTGGGCCGGGGGCAAGTCACCTTACTACCAATGGCTTTGATCTCTAGACTTGCCATGAACCAAGGGTCCTTCACCCTAGCTCGGGGGCTGCGCCCCGGACTTTGCCAGGGGATCCAGCTCCACGCTTGGGCCCACAAGGGAGTAGCTCTCCAGAGCTCCCCCTTTTTGCATCAGACGGGCTACAACCACTCCCCAACCGGCTCCCACGCAGACACCGGCTCCACTCCCCTCTGGGGGAGCTGCTTCCAATTGCTTGCAGTTTGCCCGAGGCAGTATGCTGGATTGGACGCTCCGGGGAAACAAAGCAACCAAAAACAGCTCCCAGTTGACGTCAACGTATTTCCAGAAAAGAAAATAGTTTTGTGTTCCCAGGACAAAATACCCCCCAGGGCAAGTCCCTACTGGCAAAAGCCAGGCGGTGGAGGTGGGAATCGCAGGGCTGAAGAGGGGGAAATGCCACCCAGGCACGAATCACTTTTTAACGGACTTGGAGAAACAGCAGTTTCAGGAACTGCCTTGGCGTTTTTGGAAGAACGGGCAGGACCCGAGCTTAAACTAGGGATGAAAAACACACCTTGGAAAGTATAAATTGGCCTGACTGTCGCAGGACTGTTTATCCACCTCCTAGCATCGCATCAGCTTCTGCCCCGCAACCAAATTTTATACCTGTAAGGAGACTTCATCAAATACTGAAGAAACCTCGTCAGGCTGGTAACCAACATAGTTACCAGGCAGAACTGCCAAACAAAACCAAACAAACACAACGAGAAATATGTGCTCTTTCTCCCCTGCTCCCATCAAATGAAAGACAGATAAGGAGGAAAGGTTGCTTAATTGTTAAGACCCGGTAACATAAAATTACAGTTGAACTCATAAAAGAGTTCAATTCCAGGTTTATTAAATGATCTTTTACATATACTCAATTTGAAATCGAAAAATATTTTTAAATGCCCTCTTAATATTTTTGTAGAGGCAATGTTATTTGTTTAGCCTCTCTGTTTTCTAAGTCCTTCACTTAGGTCGTGGAGTCTCTTCTGCTCACCACTTAAACTATGTGAGAGATGTGGTTTCTGTATTACAAGAAGCAATCCAGCCCCATGTGGAACTTTTGCTGCAGCCACCCCACTTTTGAATTCTTCACCATAAGGCACCTGAAGATCTGAGCAGCTTCCACAAGACGCCTTGTCCACATGAGCTGTCTCCACCAGCATCATCAGCAAAGACCACTCATGTATCTGTTTCCCTATCTCAGAAAGTGGAGACAAGGTGATTTGGGGAGGAGATCATCCCGGCACCCCTCACACACCTGCTTTATAAACCATGGATTCCCATTCCAGATTTTCATATTTTTGTTGTCAATATCAATTAGGAAAACCACCAGGCAAACTCTTCCAAAAGCCATCAAAACGTTCACACTCCGACTGAGCTATGGCTTCCAGCCTTCTTAGGCTTGTCTGCTAGGAACTCTGTCTAAGTGCCTTTAGTACCATGCTTCCTCTACTAACCCAATACACCTGAGTGTCCCAGCATGCTGCCCAGAGCAGGATGAGCTCTCCAGCTGTCTATTACAAATGAATGAACACGTGAACAATCAGGGTAGCATTTAGTTAAATCCTATATTTACCGGAATTTTTTAACTTGAAAAAGCTAATGAATGATATTCTACAATTCAAAAGCAGGACAAAGAAGAATGATTAGATACCACCAGTTCCTGGGAGTTAAAGAGAATTCAGTGACTGCTTTGGGTTAATATTTCTACCATCAATGTTTTTCTCTGGTGGAACGTTTCGTAGAAAGTGATTACAGCAGTAGAGGGAGGGACCACCTCCCCGACCCAGTGGAGTCAGTTATTATGGACTCTTTAAAGAGAGGGCTAGGGAATGGAAGTGTCTGTGTGTTGTGAGAGGTGAGTTGAGGGGATTTACCCTGGTAAACCCACAGGATTTTGTGGGCTCTTGGGCAGAGGCCAGAAAAAGCATTTAGTTAATCACTTTAAAGAAACGAATCAAAAGAGAAAACCATGCTCTCTTGATTTGATTACTTAAGGATTCATAAAGTGATTTTGAGGCTAAATATGAATTCAAATCGAAGCTATTTTGACATGTCTTTTTTTTTCAATTTCACTATTAATTCTGTTGCATTCAATTGAAGATCATCTTGAGTAATGTTTTTTGAATTCAGATGAAGTTTGGACTCATGTAATCTAACTCTACAAAGTAGCAGAGAAATAACTCTGAAAGGACAAAAACATGTCTTGTGACTGTAAACCCATTTATTTTCCCCAAATAGTTTAGCAAGATGGCTGGCATATAGTAAACACAATAATTGTGCACATGCTCACGTGTAGGGAGAGAGATGCTAATTGCAGACTGTGGAGCAGGACTGCTGAAAGTCTCTGTCTGAAGCCAGGTTGCGGTGGGGTGCATTTTACCTTCCAGCTGCTTTTTTTTTTTTAGTGCCTCAATCTCCTTATTCTGTGTTCTGGGACACAACTTTTGGTTGTTTTGAAATTTAAATAAGTTAGTATGCATCCAAGCATTTAACATGGTATCTGAAACATTAGTAAACATTTAACCATTGGCTCATTTTGTTTTGTTTTATTTTTGTTGTTGTTTTGAGTTTCGAGACAGGGACTCGTGTTGTAGCTCAGATTGGCCCCAAACTCAAGATCTTTCTGCCTCAGCCTCCCAAGTGCTGGAACGCCAGACATGCTGAACTGCACAAGGCTATTTATTAGCTATTAAAACTCCAATATTTTCCACATTTCTTTATATACAAGAAAACCAAGGCTGTGGTGTGTAGTTAGTGAAGGAACACCAGCTTGGCAAGCAAGAGGCCCTCAATTTGATCCCCAGCACTGCAGAAACATTGAAAATAAAAGTTAAAAAGTTAGACCATGTGGCCCAGGTCTTCCAGACTTCACTAGCATGGACAAACTGGTTCCATAGCACATGACCAAACTTCTTGACCACTTTCAACCCCTCTCTCTCTCTCTCTCTCTCTCTCTCTCTCTCTCTCTCTCTCTCTCTCTCTCACTCTCACTCTCTCTCTCTCTCTCACACACACACACACACACACACACACACACACACACTCACACACACACACAGACACCACTCGCTCTTAAGGAAATGATTCCCTGCCACTCAAATTTCTGTGCCTGTGTCTTAGATATTTTGGAAGGCAGGATGCCGCTAGGCTGAGGTCCTGGACTTCAAGTATTGTAGAAACAGTCTAAGCACAGCATAATCTTTGCCAGACAGTGGTTCTATTTTCCTAGCTTATTGGAAGTAAAGACACATTTGTGTTTTAGAGGAATTTGGAGACAAAAGGAATGCTTACTCACCCAACCAGATTAGCCTGCAAAACAACCAAGTCCCTGGCTCTTCTGTGTGCATCTTTGGGGGGCAAGGTAGAATATTGCATATCTTTGTCTTTGATTCTGTGCCAGAAAAACAGGTCACAGTAAACTCAACATAGTGATTGACAGGAGTAGAATGTTTAGATTCTAATTACTACCAGCTGACTGTAGTTCTGGACCTTTCCAGCTAAGTACTTATCTACTAGTTTCCTGGTGTTTTTAAAATGAATAACGTACAAGAGGAATGTGGTTTTCCATAAGCAAATTGTGTGTTTGTGAAATCTGAAAATGTGCTGTCTCCCTTTGTTATAATATCCTGACAATAAAATGTCACTTGGCCAATAAAGAATTCAAATGTAAAGATAGTCAAACCTACTCTTAACAAGGTGCGCCACTTCCTTATCTTCTAGCTACGCCTCTACAGAGTCCACTGAAGCATCCATCAGTATTGTTGTTAAGTAATATGTATTTTCATTTCATCACAATACTAATGAAAGTGGAAGAAGAGCTAATGATATTCATTAATGTCATGTAATAAATGTTTTTGAGTAATGGGGTTCTTTATAATGGTTTCAGTATATAAATTATTTCTGAAGGTATTTGCTATATTAAAATAGCTTATTGAACTAAAGAGATCAAAACAAAATGAACAAAATTAAAAACAATATGTTGATATAATTTTTTTTCGTGTTTTTTGTCATTATCATCGAGGTAGGACAGCCTCTTAAGAAAAATGACTGCAAGTCATGAAAATGTTCATAGTCTTTGGCCAAGAAATCACTTCCAGAAGGTCATTTTCTTAAGAAATATCTTGTTTTATTTCTATTTAGTTTCATTTGGTTTATTGTGTCTAGGCCATTTGGACTAACTGGTTCTGAAGTTTATGTTCAGAGGGTATTCCACAGTGATTTTTCATGGTGTCTCAGAGGCCTGCCTTCTTTGACAAAAGTTCAAAAAGTATTCCTAAATGGAGAAGGAAACAGACTTTCTCAGTAGCCTCACCAGGCACCTCTTAGTGACTATTGATAATAAAACTGAAGATAAAGGATATTAAATAAAAGGGCTAAATGTTAACGATACGTTCAAAGCTCTGAGCCAGTTTAAGGTCCAGCATTTGAAGCTCCATATAGCAGAAACTGGTATCAAGGTGTTTGGTGGCACCTCACAGGATGTGAGGAGGAGTTGGTATGAACCTGCCCTGTGGCTGTGTTTCTAATGAACTAAAAAAGAAAAAAAAAAAAATCGTCTTTTAAATACCCAGAGGCACTAACCCACATTTTGAACTAATTGACTTACTTTTTTCTTAGAAAAGCTTAATTTAACCAATAGGGGCACGTGGGCCTATCTGAATATTTAAAGAAGCCCTGGGATGAGTTTGTTCCATTTCTTCAACTTGATGCTGGGGATGCTTCACACCTGCCAGAGAGGACTGCGAAAGAGAGGGGCAGGAAACCAGAAACGCTGTGTCCAGCCTCTCCGTCCTGTGAGCCACGTGTGCAGAGATGGGACAAGGTTACTACGGAGGAAGAGTCTTAGCCCTTCACTGTTACTCTTTCTGCAGTCGGCCTTCTGACTGACCCATCCCAGGAGCGCATGTGACTCTCCGAACAGAACCGACTCCTCTAGTATTGATGGCATCCACTGTGCTATCCACTGTGCTATCGTTTCTGTCTTCGGCCCTTCCCCGAAGTTAAAAAGCACAAAACAGGATTGGGGTTTATCATTCTGGCTATAAGATAAAATGAACAATCCCATAGGAATCTAACCTGGGTAGGAGTGTGTGTGTGTGTGTGTGTGTGTGTGTGTCTGTGTGTGTATGTGTGTGTGTGTGTGTGTGTGTGTGTGTGTGATTTCTGGTTCATACTTAGGGAGTGTTTGCTGAGGGTCTCAGCTTGGAGCACTAATTCCTTTCTTACAAATACATGTGAAGCTGGTCCCTGTGTTACACACGAGTGGAACCTGAGCACACACACTTTCTAAACAATTCTCTGGGCCAGTCTCTTTTGATCCTTTTTCTGTTTTTCTGGGGCGGGGTGGGGGGTGAGGGGGATGTGTATTCCAGTATATTCCCACAGATTCAACTGCATAGAGTTTACTGTTTAATTTCTAAGTATTAAATATTTAAACTTCCAGAAGTCACAATATGCCATCAGTGGATGCTACAGTTTGAATGAATCTTCCAAATTTTATGTGCTAGAGACTTAATCCCTAAAGTGATATGTTAATGACACTTGAGAGGTGAGACCTTTAGGAGAGGACTGGGTCACGAGGGCTTGGTCCTCATGGACCTATTAATTCACTCAGGGATTAATGGCTTAATGGGTAATGGAAGGAGTGGCTTGGTCGTAAAAGCCTGCTCTCTCTGGCACAGTTTCCCTCTCTTGCATCAGACACCCTGTGCCGCTTCAGGCTTCTGCATCCTCCTCACCAGCTAAGAGCTTCTCACGAGGTTGTCCTTCTCACTGCTTCCAGAACTGCAAGAAACAAATCTCGTCCCTTCATCCATGGCCTGTTCTGTGAGGTTCCGTGAGAGAAAACGAGCTATGATGGTGGATTTTTGGTAAAATGTACCAAGCACATGGTAAAGCAGGTAGGAAGGGGATGTGTTCCAGGAAACACACATCACCTGGCACTAGAGAGGATGTGGCTTAGGTAGGCTGGTGTGTTTATTAATAGTTTTTTCTTAGGCCTTTCTTCCGGCTATCCTCTTTCAGCGTACCTTTGAAGGTCTCCCATCCTGGGAAGCTGTTTTGAGTTACTGGGGTTTGAAGACAATATCCAAGCCAGGCTCCTTCTGCAACCATATGCTGACACACAGGAGACAGCATTTAAGGGGACGACCATGGAGAGAGAGGACTCGGAAGGAGGAGCCTGGAGTCAATCCCAGTTTGGTACATTTAGGGGATTGGTAGCAAGGGCTTTTTAGACCTTAGCACCATGTTTTTGGTGACTAATATGTATTCTAAATTCATAGTTAATTTAGCTTTCTTAGAACTGTGTGTGTGTGTGTGTGTGTGTTGTGTGTGTGTGTGTGTGTATTCAGGCCAGAGGTCAGATTTAGGTGTCACTCATCAGGTCCTGTTCACTTTGTTTTTTGAAAAGGGGTATCTCACTGGCTAGGAATTCACAGAGTAGGCTAGGTGACCGGTTGGGGCATCCCAGGTATCCACGGGGTTCTACCTCTTCACTGCTAGAATTAGCTATAAGCAGGCTACACCTCATCTGTCTTTTTTCTTTGGGTTCTGGGAACTGAACTTGCAAGACAAGCACTCTACCAGCTGAGCTGTCTCCCAGGCCAGCGTTGCTGGCTTTTAGATTTGGAGCCCAAGGCAGCATCAGAATGTCTCATTCGCCTGGAGAACTTGTTTAAAAATGCAGATTCTCAGGTGTCAGCTCCAGAGGACAGGAATGTGTCTCAGGGATGTGCATGCCACACCCAGCACAGACCATTTTAATGCCAGTCTGACCCCACCACAAGAAACACTGCTTCTAAAGCTAATATAATTTATTAAACCAGAAAGCAATTTCCTTTCCAGCAATGGTAACTAACCACATTGGGACTGTGAATCCCCTGGAAAATGGGATGAAAATTACGAAACCTCTTCCTTAGAAGATCCACATGCTGAACCAATGTGACCTGTCAATCATTTAAGGGAAGTAGGAAGGGCTGGGGTCAAGGCTGCCTAAGCCCCGGTTTTCAGCAGCACTGTAGTCCACGTCTTCTCCTGGCCCAAATGTTAGCATGTTCCTTTTCTTTAGCTCCAAGCCTAACTTCTGCAGGATTTAGCCCTGGTCTGGTCACTCGGCATCCTCTGTGGGATTTCCCCGACACTCGTCTCCCCCGTGTAAGAGAACTCCAAAGAAAAAATGCTAGAAAGTCCACATACTTGGCCAGCCCCTGGCTGGCAGTTCCAACTGATCCTGACACTTGCCTGGGCCTCCAAATGGCCCAGGAGGCCCATGGGAACTGGGAGTGCTGGGCCTTCTCCAGGTGTCTGATGGAGCCAGACCCAGGTAGGGCAAGGGGGTTCACACTCCCAGGAACTGCTGCTGGCTCCCCACTTCATTCTTGAGAACCGCAGGCCAAGGAGAAGGAGGATACACATAGCTGCCCTGGTGTGAGTGTTGTGTGTCCCCTCTGAAGCACTTGTGGGTATCTGATTGTTGCTGCAATGGTGTTGGGGTGGAGCCCTGATGACTTGATCATCCAGAGGGATTGTCATAAGGTCCGGGGATGTAACTCGGCAGTAAGTGCTTACCTCACATGAGCCCATGCTTGCTCTCCAGCACTGTGAACCAGAGGGGACATTAATACTTTTCTCCAGGGACTGGATTAGTTTCTCCAAGATTGGGTTGTTACATAGTGTGTGTGTGTGTGTGTGTGTGTGTGTGTGTGTGTGTGTGTCCCTTCTGT
This sequence comes from Peromyscus leucopus, assembly GCF_004664715.2. Classification (NCBI taxonomy): domain Eukaryota; kingdom Metazoa; phylum Chordata; class Mammalia; order Rodentia; family Cricetidae; genus Peromyscus; species Peromyscus leucopus. The sequence goes on from NC_051079.1 coordinate 5,928,295, forward strand.
ACCAACCTGCTTGCCTTTCTACTCTCTGTCATGAGTTGAAGTAGGCCCATGCCATCACCCTGTTTGTGGGGTTCCCAGCCTACAGGGTCATGAGCCAAAATAAATGTCTCTCCTTGAAGTCATCTTCTCGAAGGTATTTTGTAACCGCAGCAGATAATGGGCTGAGACAACACCCAAAAGAATGACTCAGCAAAGGAGGGACAATGGGGTAAGGGTCAGGGGCGCAAAGCCTCCTCAGGTTGGCACGGCAGGACTACGGTGAAGTGTCTTTCATGCCTGTCCATGGCTCAGCCAGTGTGGGAGAAGCTGGGAGGATGCCGAAACCTGAGTTGGCCCTGCCCTAAAACACCAGGTTTTTTTTTTCTCATTTCTCCTCTGCTGATCCACATTGCCTTTGTTCTTCTATTGATTTATTTTTACATTTTTATTATCATTTTATTTTCTGTGTGTGGGTGTTCTGCTTGTATGTATGTCTGTGTATCATGTGAGTGCCTAGGGTTCACGGAGGCCAGAAGAGGGTGTCGGAGCCCCTGGAACTGGTGTTACAGAGAGTTGTGACCTGCCATGTGAGTGCTGGGAATTGAACCTGGGTCCTCTGGAAGAGCAGCCAGTGTTCCTGACTTGCTGAGCCATCTCCTCAGCCCTGTCTTCATTCTTTTTAAAAAATTGTTTTAATTGTGTTTATTTAGTGCTGGGGGTGGGTCATGTGAATGCACGCCAGGGTATACATACAGGAGGTCAGAAGAAGAACTTGTAGGGCCAGTTCCGTTTCCCCCATGCGGTCTCAAGGATGGAAGGCAGGCTGTCGGGCTCAGCAGCAAGCACATTTACCTGCTGAGCCACATCACTGGGTCCTACTTAGTTCTTTAGTTCCCTCAGGCCTCTCCTCTACGACAGAAGCTTTTGAGTCTGGTTGTGAGTTAAAACAACACATATGGACTGCAGAGTCTGCTGACCATGAGCTCCGTCCTAGGAAGCCTGATGGATCTGCTCTGGGTAGTGGTCTGGCCTGGGAGCTTGTCTAAGCTCTGCAGGTGATTCTTGTGAGCAGTTAAAGATGGAGACCCATTCACAAGTGTGTATTCAGAGTTATTTCATACAAGGGGGCAGGCTCCCGGGTGGTTAAAACCCACAGAAACTCTTTGCAGCATGTTATGTGATATATCTGCTTAATTTCCTAGAACAGAGATCCACAAAATTTTAAAGGAGTTCATGACCCAAAATAGCTTAAACAGTCCAGATGTGGGGTAATAACTATACATCATCCTTTATTGCTAGCAGTGTATACTTATAGAGCAGTGGTTCTCAACCTGTGGGCCATGACCCTTTTGGGGAATCAAATGACCCTTTCATAGGAATCACATATCATCTGATCCTGCATATCAGATATTTACATTATGATTCATAACAGTAGCAAAATCACAGTTATGAAGTAGCAACGAAAATAATTTTATGGTTGGGGGTCAGCACAGCATGAGGATCGCAGCATTGGGAAGGCTGAGAACCACTGTTTTAGAGGATGGATGGCAGGTGAAGCCAGTGGGCAGACTGTGTAACTCTTTCCACCCAGCAACTCATTTCTAAGAATCTGGGCCGTATTCAGACATGTTCCAGAATGCTGTTGAAGCACAGCTTCTAATTCAGAATTGCTGGACTGAATCTAATTTTGGAAGTGGATAGTGAATAAATAATGTCTGATCCATTCAACAGAATGCCAACTGCAGATGGAATAACATAGGTTTGTAGGTACTGAGTGCACCTGCCTCTAAGACTTTTGATGAAAAAAACTGAACTAAAAGGTTACGGACAAATTTTGCAGATGTAAACATGAGTGTGTGTGTGTGTGTGTGTGTGTGTAAAACGTGTGACCATTTACAGTGGTGACTGAGGGAAGACAGGTGGAGGTGCTCTAGCAGGCCCAAGCATGGCAAACACTGCAGACAGGTCTTCCCTTTTACCCCCTTTCTTCTCCCTTGCTAAAAATCGTTCCATTCCTAAAGCTCCCAAGGTCTACTCCCTTATTTGGGCACCGACTCATTCCTGAGACAAAACACCAAGGTTCAACAATCAACATTCATTATTTGGTGATCATGTCCAATCAGGATTTACCTGCTCACCCTAGCCCAGACTTCCCCTACCCTCCTTAAAAACCCACTCCTGCAGACCCCCCCTCTCTCTTGCCTTCCTTTCTTGCTTGCTGCTGCCGCCGCCGCCTTTGCAGCCTCTTTTTCACCTCCCCCCCCCCCCCCCAGTAATAAATCTCCTTTGTACTAAGAATTTGGTGCTGAGTATGTGCTGTACTGATTCAGGGTGGGGCATGACCTCCCTTTCAACACCTACTGAAAGACTTTAATTTCCCAGAAACTATGCCTTGGTATTGTTTTAATTGTTTATCCTAGAAATGTGGTCCCTTCTTGCTTCATTAATTGGAGATGGGTGTTTATCTATCACCCCTGAACCTGTCTCCATGGCTTGCCCTGCTCAGCTGAGTAGTCCACATCTTCAAATACTTGCTGGATTTTCCCGAAGTCCTGCGTTTTCAACTAAACATCCTTTAACTCAAGCAAGCCTAAAACCCAAAATAATGATCTTAGTGTCCGACTCTCCACCCGAAATGCTTCTGTGAAAGTGCCGGTCAACCCCACACCTGGCTCACAGCCATTGGTGACGAGCCAGGGTCTGTCACATGACCAAGGATGGGTGTCTGGGACAACCAGTCTGCAGGTCAGCCAGAAACTTGAGCCTGTCTCTCAGGAATAGAGAGGAGGAAGAACAGTGCGGTCAGGAAGGAGGTCCCCCATGCCGCCTGTGATGTGCTCCAGCTGACAGTGCTGGGCACGTTCTGTGTCGGAAAGTTTTTGAAGGCTGGCCTTCAAGATGATACACTCTAGAATTCTGACCTTGGGTTTCAGTGATTCTCTACTTCCATTATAGATCCATGACACCTGTACTGTGAAGCGCTCCTGACTTAAATTCCTCTTGCTTACAACTAAGAAATGCTAATTCTTGCTTTACCCTCGGCCCAGGTCTGGGCTGCATCTCAGATTCAAGGAAAGCCACCCTAATTCATCTGTCTAAGGTTTTAAACAACCCCTGCTCCTCTGCCTGGTCCTTCTCAGCCTCTCACCTGCACAGGAGCACCAAGCCCTGCCTAAACCCATGGCTTGCTTTCAACCCACACTGGGCCTTTATCAATAAGTGAACTAACTGTCGTTCCCATTGTGTCCATCCACATTAACTGCCATCACAAAATACTTGAGACCGGATGGCTTAAATGACAGACATTTATTTTCTCATCGTTCTGAAGGCTAAAAGTCCAAAATAAAAGTGCCAGTAGGGGCTGGCTGACTCTTCTCTGGTTGAAAGGGTGTGGAGAGCCTAGTGTCTTTCTGTCTTTCTTGTTCCAAAGATCCCAGCTCTAGCAGACTAGGGTCCTACCTTCAAGAACTCATTTTATCATAGTTACTTTCTTTCTTTTCTTTCTTTCTTTTTTTTTTTTTTTTTTTTTTTTTTTTTTTTTTTTTTTTTTTTTTCTTTCTTTCTTTTTTTTTTTTCTTCGAGACAGGGTTTCTCTGTGTAGCTTTGTGCCTTTCCTGGAACTCGCTTTGGAGACCAGGCTGGCCTTGAACTCACAGAGATCCACCTGCCTCTGCCTCCCGAGTGCTGGGATTAAAGGCGTGTGCCACCACTGCCCGGCATTACTTTCTTAAAGACTGTATACCTACAGAGCACACTGGGGGTCGTCACTCCTAAGGCACAAATTGGTTGGGATGGGGTGCTTACTTAAGTCCCCCAGACCATCTCCTCCTGTACTCCCTGCTTCACATGCCTCCAAGCCAGGAACCTAGAAGTTTTCTTCTTTGTCTTATTGCATCCACACCAAATCTGTCCCGTTCACTTCATGCTCTCCTGTTCCAATAGCATGTCTGTCACTGATCCAGGCCAGAGGAAAGACAAAGAGCAGAACAGTGCCCTCCCCAGGAGAGTGCACTGCTTCCCATTGCGTCCTGGTTTCATTCAACTCCTTGTCTTTGGATGGCCCTGGATGCCTTGGTGTCCTTTGCCTTGAGCTGTTATTTTGTATTGGTGTCGAGCTTGCCTGGCATAGTGAAAATATTCAACAGATTTGTATGCATGTGTATAGCTGTGACCTTAACTTGTTCATGTTACCCATTAGCCCATGAGCTCCTGTTTCTATCTTTCTCTCTGTACAAGAAGAGACAGAGGGCTAGCAAGTTACTTGGACCCAGAGCCAACAGCCTTGCTAAAATCAATCACTGCTATTTCTTATCTGTGTAACCTTCAAGCCACGTTTCTAGTCTCAATTCAAGGAACTCCACTGACACACCCAGACTGGGCTCTAGTCTCATTGCAGCACCTTATGAACTGGGCCATCTGTGTCTACTAATGTCAGGAACCTTGGCTCAAGTGTTCTCATTCTGCCTTGGATGCTTTACTTTCTGGAATAGTCGACATGTTCTTAATTATCTGTGAAGACCTCGATGGCTTCACAAAACCATCTCTAATAGTCTTTGTTGTTCTGTTTTTGAGGCTGGGTCTAAACCAGGCTAACTTCACACTTGATACACAGTTAAGAATAAGCCTGAACTAGTAATCCTCTTGTCTTTTGCTGGCATTGCAGGTCTGGGCCACCTAGCCGCTGTATGCCATGCTGGAGATGGAATCCAGAACTTGAGCCCTCTAGGCAAGCATTCCCCCAACGGACCTACATCACCAGTCCTCATCTCTACTCTATGTCCAATGGCAATGCTTCTATCATATTTTATAATTGTACTCCACAGAGAAGTTGTGGAGGGGAGGGAGGAGCAGGGAGTCGTCAAAGGAATTTTGCAAGGCCATGGATGATACACTATTTCTTGAGAACCAGGCACAAGGAGACCCCCCCCCCCCAGCACCGAAAGCCAGCAGGTGCTTGTGACAGTTCCCTCAGATGACAGGACTGTGTGAGTCAAGTCTGAAGAGTTCAACGGACTTTCCTTTGAATCACAGCTGACCAGGAGAGGAGGAGAGGGAGGAGGTGCAGCATCCCATTACCGGTGAGAAAGATTTTGAAGATGGAGAATGTGGGCAAGAATGCTAAGGAGGTATGGTTGCTACATAATTAGGGACCCTGGTCACTTTAATTCTGCAAACCCTTTAATTCTTGCATTTGTAAATTTTCCTCTTCATATGGCTATGTTCCTGAGGGGATCCACCAAAGGGCTTGGACAGAGTCAGCCATCAAACTGTCTCAATGTCTTTATCTGTCATACTGTTGAAATGCAATCTTGATTTTTCCTTCGTGTGTGTGTGTGTGTGTGTGTGTGTGTGTGTGTGATGGGGGGTGTATGGTATGCAAGTGCATACAGAGCTGCTCTTGCCCATGCAGGTGTGTTTGGAGGCCAGGTTGTTTTCATCGATTGTTTCTCTAAGTTTTTGAGAAAGTGACCTGCATGGAGATTGAGTTTCAGCTAGACTGGCTAGTGGGATTCTGTCTCCACACTCTGCTGGGGATGCAGACACAGGTCACCATGCCTGGCGTTTACATTGGTGCTTGGGTCCAAACTTCGGTCTTCACAGTTGTATGGCAAGCATTCTATCCAGAGAGCTAAATCTCCAACACACTTTCTATTTCTGAAAACAAGCCTTCCCAGAAAGTACCTGGGACTTACTTCAAGTCTCTAAGGCATATGGAAGTGTGCCTAAGGGAGCTGAGGATGCAGCTTAGTGGCAGAATACTTGCCTAGCATGTGGAAGGCCTGAGTTCAAGGCCTAGCTCTGAAAGAAAAAACATCAGACTGCCCAAAGATGCATTAAAAATAGCTTCCTACCCACCACCCACCTCCCTTTTGAGTAGCTTGCATTTTGTGGGCATTGGGGGTGATTTTTTTTGAGTCCCACCTTGCTTTTCTGGATAAATTAATAGGACCCTTAAATGTGCTGCTGGATGCTTCTCATATAGGGTGAGCACACATTGTCTCCAGAACGTTCTTCCCTGTGAGATGTGGATATTCGCATGCCAATTCTTTTGTTCTTTTAAAGAAGCATGGAAGAGTCAGCTTTAGTACCAGAGGATTAACACAGAAGTGTCTGCTAAAGTCTTTGAAATCATTAGATGAAAGGGAGGCGGGGAGATCTGTGCTAAGTACATGCATCATTGCTATTTTTCGTTATTGTTGGGGAACTACCCATTCAGAGATGTTCTTATGCTTGGATCATGTTCTCTCTGGATTTATGATGTTAAGTTTCCCTTAAGAAAAAGAAAACAATTTTTCTTCACAAGTATTCTTTACATTTCTTACCCAATATAAAACCTGTGTCCGGTCCAGGGTGAGCTCTGTGGTTTGTTCTGTGAGGTGTCATTTTATACCTAGTGCCTCACACAGAGCCAAGTGCATAATGGTCAAGAACCATTTTGTGAACTGTATTAAATCCAATGGCTTGCCATTTCAATGCTGTAATTAAATCTTGTTTTCTTCTAAACTATTTCAAACAAGATTTGGGCATTTTAACCCATTATTATTATTATTATTATTATTATTATTATTATTATTAACTACTACTATTACTATTTCTTCTCCTCCTCTTCCTCCTCTCCCCCTTCCTCCCCTCCTGCTCATTTTCTCTCTCTCCTCGCCTTCTCTTCTGGGTATTAAACACGCCAGGCATGTTTCCTATCACTGAATTACTTCCTGGGCCCAGGGATTTGACTTTTCTAAGTTTCATGATCTGCCCAAGGCCCCTGGGTTCTTTATCTGTGACCCCAGCATGGAGTGGGTAGGAGGCTGGGTTCCACAAGGACAGTGATGTCTGCCCAGCCTTCCGCCTGGTGTTTTCCCTGCCTGTGCCTCCTACACTGCCAGCCTCACACCTGCACCTCAGAGGCACCCGGCCAGTTCCATCAAGCTCTTTCTGTCCCCAAACAAACTGCTAGAACCTGCCCCTCCCACCACACCACCAGGATCTCTGAGCTAGTTAACAATTCACAGAGAGTGCTTCCCTGCCCACCAAGGGTGATGGTGGGACTCCATGAGTCTTTTCCAACTTGACAGGGAGTCTGAACTTGCAGCCTGGGAGGGTGGTTGTTCACGGAGCAGCTGCTGGAACATTATGTGGAGCAGCCTGTGTGCCATGAGATCCCAGAGTCTGGCACTGGAAGTTCAACTTGACTCTACAGGCCCTGTGGTCTCATTCCGAAGTCACAGCCCACACAACAGGCATCTTCTCAGCTGCTTCCCAGAACCTTAGGCTACAGTCCCCAAAACTCTGTCTGGGGAGTGGGATCTTAAAGAAGAAAGGGAAGGGATTATCTAATTGTTACTTTTTACTCCAGAATTGTCTCTGGTGTCCCCAGGCTGGTGGAGGTATCAGCCAGCGTGCAGGTCAATGCCACTTGGGGCCACTCACTGACCCAAGAGCAGAACACATTTTCCCTGGCTGCAGGGGACTCTGGTAGGGAAGGAATGAGAGGAAATAATTTAGAGGGTCAAGTTCACCTCCTCCAGGAATTCACATCCCTATCACCCTTCCTTTGATACTAGCTACCTAATCTGCCATAAATAATATTGCCAACAAATCCAGGCAAACGCCACTGCCACTCAAGTCTATCTTTTAGTATTTTTCCCCAGAACAGGGGATTGCAAGGCTTCTGCTAATCCTTATGTTGGGATAAGAAACCCCAGGCATGTCTCAGAGCGTCAGGCAGTGTGCTAGCAATTCAGCGGAAAGTTACTTACATAAAAATTATGTAACAGTGGCTGTGGCATCTACTTGTGACTTTTTTAGAGTAAGGATACACTCATCTCTGTAGCTCCAGAGGAGGACCCTGTCTGAGGGGAGCCTGGAATTCCAGGGCCTGTTCTCATGCAGAACCAAGAGGCCTGGGACTTGGTAATCAAAACAAGAAATAGACACAAGCTTTGAAGCTGGTGCCTGAGATTTCCCTTCCATTCCTTTCAAAGCCTCTCCAGCCCTCCCCAGGCAGCTTTTCCACCTAGAACCACCTCTCTGTCCACAGGAAACATCGGTAGAATGATGCATTTTCAGAGCAATATTGTCTATGCAATCCAAACCAAGATGATCAAAGGCCTGTTTTCTTAAACATTTGTGGGATTTTACGTTAGAATGTTTGAGGTCCTTTTCTTCTACAGGCAACAGAGAATTTGTTTTCTATGTGCTTAATGAAGCAGAGTGGCGATATTCCAGAGGGTGATGTTAAAGAAAGCCCACATACGGCAAAAGGAAGAAGTAAATCATCACAGTGAAAGGCGGACTAAGGAGCAGGCAGTGGTGGTCCCACCAGCTCAGGCCGCATCGGTCTCTTCCTGTGGCTCCCACGTGCTAAGCAGGCATCCACCCTTAGCGGCTGGTTCAGTCATCACACTTAAATACTTTTTACTTCAGACATTAAAACAACAACAAAGAACAAACCCCAAACAATCTGTGATAGGGCATAAAGACAGTCTTTTACATCACCTTGCAGCTACCGATTACACCCTAGAATAATACAAGTTTAAAAAAAAAAGATCAAATTAGCATGATCCATTTCCAGCTCATTCACGGCTGACATTCTGTTCCCAGCTGATTTGTAGCTGACCCTCTACTGGTAGACCTCTGATACCCAGCTCTGAAGACAGGAAGGAAACTCTGATGGTCCCCATTCTGCACCAATGCCGCCTTATGCTAAAACGACCTTTGTAGGTTGGTACTATTAAAGATTGAGGAGCTGGGGAAATGTCTCTGTGGTTAAAAGCAATGGTTGTCCTTCTAGACGACCCAGGTTTGATTCCCAGCACCCACATGGCAGCTCACAACCACGGGGATCTGATGCCCACTTCTGGTCTCTGAGGGTGCCAGGCACGAAACCAGTACATAGACAGAATGCAGGTAAAACACCTTAAAATATTGTATTTAATCTTAAAATATTATAAGAAAAAGAAAGGTAGCTTCGCTGGGACAACGCTTGCCTAGCATGGTTAAAGCCCTGAACTCTATTTCAGGTCTGGGGAAAAAACCACCAGGACACCAGGCACAGAGCTGAGTGCCTGTAATCCCAGCCCCTTAGAAAGCAGAGGGAGGGGTCATCCTTGGCTACATAAACATATTAAGTTTGAGGGCAGCATGGGCTACGAGAGACCCTGTTTTAAAATAAACAATTCTAAAGCTGCATTCACATGTATTTTCCTTGTGAAAAAGAAACCATTCATTCCCTCCACACACACCCCCACCACCCACCTCCTCTTCTTTTTCAATTTTGGGTGTAAATATTTGATTTGAATGGGAGGGAACAGATAGGAGTTACTCCTGAATATTTTTAAAGACACTTGGCCTGTTAACTGACTCCATCTCCATTGCCGAAGTAATATTTAACACAAGATTGAACGAAAAACACCTCAAATACTAACGTGGAATTGAGTTTTGTGTGGCGGATTACAGGTTAGAAAGCGCTTTCCACGTATTACTTAACTATACTTCCCAACGCACAGTGAGGAAGTTCCTCTGTTAGCCTCGACGTGATGAGAACTGAGGCACATTAGCAACATGCTACCGAAGACCCAGGCCTTATGCAGGGTGAGGAAGCTGGCAAGGCAGCTCAGTGGGTAGAGGTGCTTGCCGTCAGGTCTCACAACCAGAGTTCTACCCCCAGAACAGACGTGGTGGAGAAGAGAACCAGTTCTCAACAGCTGTCCTCAGACCTCTACACACCGTGCACGCACACCGTCTTGCACACGATTACATTAACAAATGTAATATGAAGATGGTTGTTGGTTTGTTTTTAATGTGCAGGGTGAAAGACTTCGCCCTGGCTTCGGATTCCCGACGCTGTGCCCCATCCCTGTGCCACTGCAGCGGCCAAGCTCCGCAGAAGTGCTCCAGGAGGCTGGATCGGCTCGCTGCTCTGCCCAGAGCCTCCCTAAGTATGGAACGAAAGCCCACTCAGAGCCCTCCCTTCCTGACAACTCCCAGCTCAAATGTCAGGGAAAAGAAACACTTCCTCCCTCTCCTCTGCCTTCCTCCCACCCTCAGCAACACTCTCCTATTCAGGCTGTCAGATTCTTCTTGCAGAAAGCATTTGGGACTCATATGGGGAGGAGGGAGGCACACGCTGCCTGGATTTTTATGACAGTGACAGTGCCTGAGCTGTTAGATTAATTGTTGAGGGGGAAGCAGGGTGAGGGTTATTCTTAAAGAACATGTAGCTTCAAGTTTACCTAGGGTCAGAAAGACGTTTTAAAAACTCCACCTTCACCCTCTCCCTTCAAACAGAACACCGTCTCCTGGAAATTTATTTTAGATAGAAAGGCACACAGCACATAGAGTGTGTAACAATAACGCACAGACTGTCCAAGAGTCTGAGTAAATTAGACAGCACAGCCTGGTAGTTAAAAGACACCTGAAGTGGGCGCCAAGGCTCATCTACGCCACCCACAGACCAAGGTCACGTGGGAAGCGAAGGGCAAGTTCACCAGTGGAACAGCCAATTGGTTTGGAACTTGGTTGTCACTGACGATCCTTGGCTTCAATACTGAGCAAAGACTTTAAAAGCCAGCATAATCATGCTGTCAACCACACTCTAAGTAAGACAGCCAAGTTCCAAACAGGGAGAGCTGAATAACTGGAATAACGCGCAGGCGCTTTGTGGATCTAGGAGGGGTCTTCTGCAGCATTGGTTAGGCCACTGTCAGTATCAAGTCCAGGAAATACTGAGGACACAGAGAGAGCTGTGTTCTGAGACTGTTTATGTTGTGAGCATGCAGGGATATTCAGAGCAGGATGCCTAGCCGGAGTGCGGTTGAAGATAGGCCTGACCTAAGGGCCACTGTAAGAAGCCTCTTCTACAGTATGTGGTTGGCCCGGAATCCAGTGCGGATCCTCATTAGAGGACCTGGGCTCTGTTTGAGCACTTTCCTGATGAGACTTATGACTTCAGGCGGATTGATCTTTCTAGATTCAGCCTCATCTTCTGAAGACAACCAAGTTGCCTTCTTTCTCAAATATTAAAGAATTCTATGAGTCCCGTGATTCAAAATTTAGGGACAGGGAAATCATGCTTCAGTTGACTGAAATAAAGAAATTTACTATGAAGATAATCTTCAGAGATTTATGATTCCATAATGTCCAAGGATGGTCAAGTCATACACTAAACACAACTCACTATCTATCCTGGAATGTTCCAGTTTTTCTATCATTATAATCCTTTTGCTAACACCCTCCTTATATACTCTGAAGAGAACTCCATAGCTCCCCAAGAAAGCCCAGGTCATAGATAGTGCCATCTCTCTGCAAAGACGTCTTGCTCATATTCTGAGTATAATCCTGTCACTCTCTGGGTTTGTTCTAGGCATTCTAAGGACATATTTGCACACACCATTTCCAAATCCTTCACTTCTATTGTTACCACTAATTATAAAATAGTTTTGCTGGTACATAGCCATTACATCTAAACTCCCTCTGCTTTTGTTTAGAGACTCTAAGGGTTTACTAATACATTTCCAAGTAACCATGAAGTGTGGGAAAGTGTTCTCACTAGCTGGAGGACCAGAACCGAGTTTCCATCCATTATTGCATAAGCTGGAGTCAGGACTGTCTCTTACTGGACCTGGACAGTCCATGCCAGGGAATGGGTCAGTAAGCAGAGGACGGCCACACTTTGGTTCTCTTTGGGAAAGTGACACAATCCTAAGAACAATAAAGAAAAGATGAGAACTAATTAAGAACACCGCATAATTGCAGTTTTAAAACATGCCCACATCTGACTATTTATAGGCATTTTGGACTCATGTGTGACAACTGTCCACGCTGCCCAACAGTCCCATTTCAGATCAACATCCTTAAGAGAAGCTGCAGAGGAGCAAATGGAACCAGGTGAATTTATTCAGTGAGGATGAAAAGTACTGATGACATTTAATTCAGGTCCATTTTTTTAAATCGGCCTCATGCTAGTTGTAAGATTTTTTTATTCATAGCCTTTATGGAATGACAAATAAGATTTCTCTCAGTATAAGAAAATCATTTCAGATAATTCAAGGGAAGTAAACTAACCACCACAAGCTTGGTGCTTAGCAGCACATGGGTCAGATGGTGTCCACTGGCACTTTTTTTTTTTTGAGTCAGGGTCTCATGTATCCCAAGCCTGGAGCTTGCTATGGATCCAAGACAACCTTGAACTGCCAATCCTCTCCTCTTTAAAATGCTGGACTCACAGGTTTTGGTGTGTGTAAGACAAGCATTCTACCAATCGACCTATACATTCCCTTACTCAGTCCTCTTTGTTGGCTTACGAGGGCTCTGCTGGGACCAGAGATGGGCAATGCTAATGTATCTGAACTTTGTGATGACTGTCAGCAATATACCAGCCCATCAGAACTGATCAGTGTGAGGTGCTCTATGACCAACCCATCAGAAATGATCAGTGTGAGGTGCTCTATGACCAACCCATCAGAACTGATCACTGTGAGGTGCTCTATGACCAACCCATCAGAACTGATCAGTGTGAGGTGCTCTATGACCAACCCATCAGAACTGATCACTGTGAGGTGCTCTATGACCAACCATCAGAACTGATCAGTGTGAGGTGCTCTATGACCAACCCATCAGAACTGATCAGTGTGAGGTGCTCTATGACCAACCCATCAGAACTGATCAGTGTGAGGTGCTCTATGACCAACCCATCAGAACTGATCACTGTGAGGTGCTCTATGAGCAACCCATCAGAATTGATCAGTGTGAGGTGCTCTATGACCAACCCATCAGAACTGATCACTGTGAGGTGCTCTGACTCTGGGTGCAAAGCTTGGGTCCTTCCAGACGCAGAAACCATCAAATGGAATGTGGCCGAACCTCATGGCTTGGATCCCACCCACACCAGGCTCCTTCTCATTAATGTATCTTTCAACGAACCAACCATTATTTATCCAGGAGTGGTGTCATGGTGGTATACTCCCAAGATACTAAATAAATTGGACCAGTTTCTTAATTCGGGCAAGAACTTCATGTGCAATCATGCTACTGAAGGAAAGGGAATCAATAGTAAAAGGTGAATGTACAAAAACCAAAAAATAATTCAAAAATCAAATGCACATGACTCCTGTTTTGGGGTGTACTCACTTGTGTTGCACCACACAATGTGACTGTAGCCTTGGTTCTGCACACACAACACACACTTTTCACTGTGCATGCCATCCTACCAAACCACACCAATAAACTATCCCAAACACCCTAACTAGGAATTGAGACTACTGTATGAATTGCAAAAATTATATACTATATACACAACATTTTCTGTCTCTATAAAACACAATAAATTATAGAAATCAAAGATTTGAAAATTTTTCTATCATTCCTCAGCATGTAACTATTACAGCAATATATCTTCAGTTATATTGTGTTAGAATGTTTGTTTTTAAAACTCTTGGGTTGCTCATTTAAAAAAAAATCATTAAATGAATTTTGGCTGGGGATGAGGACAGAATTTCTGGCATGGCCCTAACAAATTCTGAAACAGCACTAGACATACTTCTACCAGCATATGCTATGTATTTATGTGAAGCAGAATTCCCAGAATTGGTGATTATAACAGCAAAATGTCATTCAACTCCAAAGGACACTGAAGCTGCTCCAAGACTCCCAGTATCAAATGCCCAGTCAAAATTTACTTCTTTGTGTAAAAATAAAACAAGCATTCATCTCACTAGTATGCAAATTTGCTTTCCTCTTTAATAAATGGGTAAAGTTTTATATATCAAAGACTTGTTTTAAAGTAAATTTCTATATGACTCATCATCACTAAACATTTGATTTCTATACTGGTCTTAAAGACCTGTCTATCCCGAGATAATGTAAAAAATTATGTGATAAAGGGTCACAAGTATAAAAGAATTTAAGAAGTCTTGATGTATGTGACAAGTTTCTATTTTTGTTGACCAGAGTAAACTTCAAGATGGCCAAACTAGTTAGTGTAAGAACCAGAACAGCACTGGGAATGCCCAAGTAGTCAACAGCCAGCCCAATGTGACTTAGATTTGGAGGAAAACGTTATATATGATGTAGGTGTTTCTGGTTGGGAGAGCTGAAAAGAGGCTATAAATAGATGGACATGCAACATAAGTGTGTTTAATACCCCTTCACTGAAAATGGCTAGGATGGTAAATATTATGTTATATGTTATAAAACATTATGTTTAAGTGATGCTACCATCACAAAAGGTCATAGTCTTAGGCTGGCATTATGACCCAAAGGGTAAAAGAGCCTGTCTCCTTGAGTTCAATCCCTGAGACATGGCAGAAGAAGAGAACTGATTCCCACCAGTTATCTTCTGACATCCACTTGTTCACTGTGGAACACACACACACACACACACACACACACACACACACACACACACACCACAGACAAAAACACATTATATAAAATGTAATGATCTTGTCCTATTCATAATACAAATGAGAAATAAAGGGAAATCAAGTTATTTTGAAATAAGCAAACATAAACAATAATGTTTGGGCACGATGATGCTAAATGAGGTAACGAGGTGGCAAGAAGCTGTTGGATCAGCATGAATATGAGTGTTACAAACACGGTGTGCCAAAGTGTGTTTCCAGGGCTATTGTGGACCAGGTTGCCAAATGATACATGAGAAGTTTGCATAAAACAGCGGAGGTTCTCTCTGGATGTAGACTGTTGTTTAGTCTTTGGAAAACTCAGTGCTGTTTAAAATCTTGTAGGAAGAGTGTTTGTGTACAAAACAGGCTGGGTCCATTGGCAATAAACCTTCATATCGGGTTGCATTTGAAAGTCAAAGAAGATAGAGGATCAGGCCTTTGACATTTGGGACTATCCTTAGCATCCCACCACGTATCCCGCTGGGGCTCCTTTCCATTACATACCAACAGCGCTCCGCTGTCATGGCAGTCATGGTGACTGCCAAAAGGCCCCCCAACATAGCCACCTGGGCCCTTCCTGAGAGCCACTGACGTAGACTGTCTGCACTCTGTGCCCGGAACCAGGCAATCTTTCACTGGCACTGTTTAGAGTTCTCATCCCACCAAATTTCCCTGTTCTTGGTGATTATAATTATATTCTCTTTTATTGATCATACATAATAAAATAATTTTGATAAGCTTTCATAATTAGCAGAAAACCAAATAATAGAGAATCTAAAATAAACAGCCCCCCCATCTCCTCTGATAAGAGATGACCAGCAAATGAACTGATGTTAGAAAAAATGAGATTTTGGTGCTCGGTGCGATGGGAATCCACGCTGATACCCTTCAGGGATCGTAGCACCCGCCACAGAGACTAAGGCACATTCAAAACCAGTCCCAGGAAACACACCCAACACTGGTGTTTATATAGGCACACATACAGTCCCCAGAGTGCAGGTGCTGTGGGGCTGGGCTTTCCTTATCTTAGAACTTCTCGAGATACATAAAGGGCACTCTTTTCAATGTATCTGTTGAAATGAATTCAACTTGTCCACATAAGTTATTTATAGTAACTACTGATATTAAATTAATCAAGGGCTGGAGAAATGGCCCGGCAGTTAAGAGCACTTGCTGCTCTTGCAGAGGGCCCAATTTGGATTTCCACACGGGGCTCACAAATTCCTGTCGCTCCAGTTCCAGGGGATCGGAGGGACATGCTCATTCTGGCCTCTGTGTGCACCGGCACCCTGGTGGTACACATACTCGCATACAAGCAAAACACATACATTAAAAAAAAAAAAAATTCTTCAAGTTAACCAAAACATCCAAGTGCCAATGCTTCCAAACCCACAGCTTCAAGAGTTAGAGTATGTCACCCGCTCAGTGGGAGACACAGATGAGTGTCATGGAACATCAAAACTCTTCAGGTGGCTGAACCGGTGATTTCATTGGAGATAAAGTGAAGTCACCTGAATCCTGCAGTATAATTACACTAGACAATCCTGCGTCATCGTCATTCAACCTCAGGATGGAACTGCTTCTCCTAGGTTCCCCCAAGAAACAAGCCCAGCTAACACAAGCAACCTCCAATTACCGTGATATCTTGGCGGCAGGGAAAACAAACGTGTAATTAAAATTTGCAGGTGCAACAGCCCAGCTACTGCGAACCGGGGAGGAAATCTGTGAAATGATCCTGAGCAGTTTTCTCCAGTGTAATTTGGAAATTAGCCCACCTGGAGACATAAACCACAGCTTCCTCTGCTATTGTCCCATCACGTTTATCTTGTCTTAAACGCTACTGCTCCTGCTGCAAAAAGAAACAGGTTGGGCCATTCCAATCCTGCCTATGCAGGGGAAAGATGTCAGAAGTTTGAATTCCAGGCCCACTGACTTTCACGGTGGCTTTAAAAGACCATAAAACCCAACCGAAAGTACTGCAGGGCATAACGAACCTGCCAGGAAGGTTCTGCAGGGGCTGCGGCGACTCGGATACACGTGTAGACTTGAACTGGTCCAGCCGGTGCCAAGGCCTGCATCCCCCAAGGCCACGTGCAGCGCGGTGTGTGCGTGCGTGCGTGCGTGCGTTGGGACCTGGCTGGGATGCAGGGCTGGCTCCCACCCACGGCGGCCTCCTGGACAGAACCTTGTTAACTTTCCTCTGGGTCCCTTCGGTCAGACTCTGCATACTGTGTTTGTGCGAGTGTTCACTGTCCCTGTGTCCTGGGAGAAGGCTTGCTCAGCCCGGGGTTAGCTAGGTAGACCTTGGCGAATCCTTGTCATGATTATTTGGATGTTTGATCATCCTTTAGGAGCTCAGTCTTTAAGATGCTCCCCAAACCTCCCTGGAAGTTTACGTGCCTGGGAACTTGACAAGATCATCTTGGCTTTCTCCTCAGGCTCTCAGAACCAAAGATGGTGGCTCTAATCATCGGTTGTGACAAGGTTTGACATTCCCTTGCTATTGTTTAGCACACTGTTGTGTCATCCGAATGCTTGCACATCCTAGATACGCAGGCATATTCAGTTATATCCCTACAGAACGACATGCCCTATAAATCCCTCCACGTGGCTGTCTTTGTAACCCTTTCGACAACACTGTCAGGCTGGCCTTGAACTGATCCCCCTGCTCCCACCTCCCATGTGCTGGGCTTACAGGTGTGTGCTTCTTTATATATTCATCCATTCATTCATCATTCATTTATTGGCCAACATTCTGTGCCTACGCCTATCAGATCATTTATCCATAGTGCCCCAACTCCTCAAGGCATGGATGACATCATTTATGGCCATTTCTCCTGTGTTGAGTACAACGCATCACGGGAGAGATGGAGGAGTCCAGTCCCTTGAGAAGTGAATGAATGGGTATCCATGTGTGTTTATGTGAATTGATATTTTCATACGCTTTTGCCAATCTCTTTATTTCTTTATCTTAGCTACTAAGAACTGTCTACATATTTACTGGGGTGGGGGGGGGTCACATCCATGCCATAGTGCTTGTGCAGACCAGAGGACACTGTCAGGGTTCCTTTCTCTCCTCTTCTCGGGTGGACCTCAGATCACCAGGCTTGGTGGCAGGCCACTACCCGCTGAGCCATCCCACCACTGGCTCATTAGTTGATATGAACTGTGTTTACACCTTCGAGAGTCACAGGTGCTCCTGGCAACTATTTTGAACAACAAGAAGAACGCTTAGAGGAAAAACAGTTTCTCCAAATCTCTCTCCACCAGTTCCGTGAGGTTTCTCTACAGAAGAACTAATACAAAAGCCTTTTCTTTACCTTTACAAACATGTGTTTAATATATCAGCCAAATATTTTTAAAATATTATTATTATGTTTAATGTATATTCCATTCTTTGTTTTCAAATATTTAAACTATTCTTCATATATACAAGTTCAGAATACTTATTCATTCTGATATTTATTTATCTACATATCTATTCTACTGTCAGCATTATGAAATAAGATATAAAATTGCCCCTGTTACTGTTCCTTGTTTATTCAATGTTTAGAATCCTACATATTTTGTTTACTTGTTTGAGAGAGTCTAACATACGGTCTAGACTGATCTGGAACTCATGTAGCTGGGGCAGGTCTTGATCCTCATCTTAGGGCAACCTTCCTGCTTCAGTCTCCCTAGTGCTGGGGTTATAGGCATGAGCCAATATACTGGCCATACTTACTTTTAATATGCAGAGTAGTTATCCCCACAAGTTCAAACTATTTCTTTAAGAAAAAAAAAGAAAGAAAAAAGTGTTTGTGTGTGTGTGAGTGTATGGCACATGCCAGTGGGTGAGAAAAAACAGGAGAGGCCAGCGAGGTGTCAGATGGCAGGGAGCTAGTTGCAGGCGGTTGTGAGCCACCTAACATGGGTGCTGGGCAAAACAGTGAGTCGGCTCTCCAGCCTTACGTTGTTTCTTAATGTGTCAACACTAGACAGGCTCTGTGAGGTCCTTGCAGAGTTGGTGTTTTTATCCCATTCTCTTTCTACCCGGCTCTCTCCTGACTTCTCTTGTGCTGTTTAGCTATTTTGGTGGTTACATTGGCAACATTATGCAAAGCACTTAACAGTCTATGTGGTTCCATCAACCTTAGCAGCCACTGGTGCCCTGCTGCGTGCCTTGCAGATGTTAGAGCCGCCAAGCTCCCTCCAGCCCCCGACTTCTCTCACTCATCCCATGTATCACTGTCACGGTTTATGATGCTTACATCCGGCCCTTAGCAGTTTCCATTTCTCCTCTGCAATGCCTCTGCTTATGGGTTTCAAAATTTTTCCTTCGTTCCCTCCCTCACCTCTGTCTCCCCTTCTTCCTCCCCTCAGTCCTGCCCTCTCCTTCTGTTTGTTTCTGAGGTAAGGTCTTATTCAGTAGCACAAGCTGGCCTCAAACTCATGGTAATCCTCCTGACTCAGCTGGGATTACAAGGATAAACTACCATGCCTGGCTCTTTTGAAATTTCTTGTCTGCAAATAACATCTGTCCTGGGGTTCATTCATCCTAGGATGCGTTTGTTATACAGGCTTCCGGGAGTCACGGGGATACATTCATGAGTGTAGACTGCCATCTTGAACTGGGTCCCTGGTTTCTTTTGAATGTGATCCTTTCAGGAAAGTTAATGAGCATTAAAAAAAAAAACAAAACAAAACAAAAACAAAAAAACTCTGCTTTCCCATAAAAGTCAATGATGTCTGTGGCTTGAATTGGTTCGGGACCACATTAAAGATCTGGGAAGAAGCCATTGGAGACGATCTTTTCAATGTTATCACCGCAGCCCACCTCAAGGGACTTCTTTACGAACAATGACTTCAAAGTCCTATAAACAAACACAGGGAGTGTATGTTGTTCGTAAAAGATCCAAACTTGCTTTAACAGAAATGCTTTCACAATTGAAGTTGAAACTCTCTGAAGGGGGCTGGCCATGGCTCAGCTGGTAAAGCACTGGCCCTCAAGCCCTGCTGTCTGAATTCAATCCTTGGGATGGATCCACATGGTGGAGGAGAGAAGCAGCTACTGCAGGCGTCCTCTGACCTCACACACACATACTCTCTCTCTAAACAAATGCAATCAACCATCACAAAAACACTCCAGGAAGGAGGTATTTTGTTTGTTTGTTTTCTTTCCCCCGCCCCCCTTGACAACTGGAGATCACTACCATGAGCTACATCACTGGCTCTTTTTTCCTTTTTTTTTTTTTTGACGAAGGGTCTTGGTAAGTTGTCAGGATGGCATTGAACTTGCTCTATAGCCAAAGCCAGCCTTGAGCTCACAATCCTCCTAAGATTACAGGCTGTACCACCAGGTGTGGTGCCTGTCAAGCAACTGAACTTGTCACTTATTTTCTTGCCCCAACTGTAGGGAGCTGTGAAAAGGTTCATAAAGATCTTCTGGGGCTGAGTCTTAACCGATTCTTTTTAAAACTGATTGTTTTTAACTGGTCTTTTTCACACTGCGTGTTGGTGTTAGGTTGGGTTAGCTAGTCTCCCCTGAACCCACCTTGACAATTCCTGTTGGTTCTACAGTGCTGACTTCTGGGCTTCAGGCCATGAGAGCGTCATGGTTTTTCCCCTTTTGTCTATAGGTAACTATAAGAAGTAGTCCTTGAGATGCTGAGAAACTCCCTTTTAATCACAGTTTTATGACTTCCTTTCTCTTTCTTGGTACGCCAATATTAAATGTACCAAGGAAACTGATTTCAATTATCATAGGTGCTTCCCCTTCCCATTCATCAGATCACACACACACACACACACACACACACACACACACACACACACATACACACACACACACTTCCGTGGAAGTGATCCAGTGTAATTTTCAGTGCACAGGAGCACAGACAGGGTGCCAATTACTTAAGAGGTGCTCATTAGGAATGAAAAAGCAAATATAATTACCACATGCCAATTGCATAGGAAATAAGAATGCTTTTCAACAAAGCCAGGCTTATTTTCTGTGGCCCATATTGTTCCCACAGGATGTGTTCTTGCCTGTTTCTCCCCCACTCTACCAGATACTGAACACACATGGAAGAAGCAGGCTTAGGAAGTAGGAAAGACACTAGACTGCAGACTCTGTGTTCAGCTCTCCCGGTTGTCCTTCTAGCACTCATGTGGGCTTGTTGCGGATGCCCTGATCAGACCTGGGGGATCGCTGAAATACTTCCAGTAAAAAGAAAGCTAATTTTATATAACACGAGCCCTTTCTTGCTGACACACACACACACACACACACACACACACACACACACACACACACAAATTCACCCAGAGGTTTGAATGCGCCGGTGTAGTGTTTAAGTTTACAAAAAGCTTCAGAGCTCGTATTTACTTTAGTGATGAACTATCTTGTCCTGATTTCTTGATGGGTAAGATCAAGGTTCTGTATGACAGTGTGGCTCCATGCCAAATAGCCTCTTTCCCAGACTTACAGTCTGCTTTCCTTCCGTCCTTCACTGTAGCTGCCCTACAGGTCAGGACCGAATCAAACATACCACTTCTGCCTGGCCCAGCCTCACCCATATTATTTCCCCTGTCCCTTGCATACTTGGCAATCAAAATATATTTGAGGGTTAGTGACTTGGGTTAATTTGTGTGATATTTTAAACTGATTGTGCAGTTGCTTGGCAGATCATCTGTAGATTATCAAGACATACATCTATAGAGAACACAAGTCGGAGGCTGAGGATGTAGCTCGGTTGGTCTCTACTTGTTTGCTGGGTTGTTTAGCACTCATGAAGCCCTGGTCAATCCTCGACACTACATAAACTAGACCTGGAAACAAGCTCCTGGAATCTCAGCACTGGGAGATGAGGCATGAGGGTTAGAAGTTCAAAGTCATCTTCAGCTATACAACAAGTTGGAGGCTAACATGGGCTACATGAGGTCTTGTGTTGGAGAGAAACGGATTTCCAGTCAAGGTGATTAGGCCAATTCGAGTTAGCTTGGGCTTTGTACTGTTTCTCCTAAGATGCCTGGCTGCCTTTTGAGAATTTAGTAGTATTCAATTAAAGTATAAATATTAGTAATGTTCTCTTCAAATGAAAACATTACACAGAAATATTTGGGGAAGGGTTAGGTACATGGCTCAGTGGGTAAGAGCAGGTGCTTCCCTGGGTGTGAGGACCCACGTTTGGGTCCCTAGAAGCTGTGTAAAAACAAACAGGTGGGTGTGGCTCAAGCCTGTGACCCGGAACTGTGGGAGGAGACAGGAGGACTGCTGGAGCTTCCTGGCCATAGCCTAGCTTCAGGGTCAGCGAGAGGCCCTGACTCCAAGCCCCCCAAATAAGGGACAGAGGACACGTGCTGTCCTTATCTGGCCTGTCCAGGGATGTGCACATACACATGCTCACACACCATACATACATTCACACATAGACAGAGGAAATATCCGAGGGGTAAAAGGTCAGCTCTACATAAATTCTGTGGAAAGTCCTGATTTTCCCATTTCTTTCCTGTTGGCATGAAGAAACATGAACAATAATGAGATAGTTTAGGACTGGCCAAGGATAATGTGAAGGACTGGTTAGTTGGCTTTGGTTTGGTTTAGTTTTTCTCCTGTTGGGCAATTTCCTTTGCTAATGGGTTTCCATGCTCTATCAGGGATCTGTTTACCTCTTGAGTCACAGAAGCAAGTGGGTCAATGCTGTGGATATCGTTCTGTATAAATAAAACACTGATGGTCCAGGCTAGCAGGAATTCGGTGGCAGAGCAGCGCTCTTGATGAATCCAGCCGAGCAAGTCGATGGAAAAGTGCAGAGCCAGGCAAGGATACGTCTGTGTAAGTGAGTAAGCCTGCGACGGCCAGCCCATGGATGCTACCACTAGTGAGTTCCATGGATGCAGTGCCACACAAGCTACACAGAGAAACCCTTGTCTCGAAAAACCAAAAAAAAAAAAAAAAAAAAAACACTGATTGGCCAGTGGCCAGGCAGGAAGCATAGGCGGGACAGGAAGAGGAGAATTCTGGGAAGTGAAGGCTGAGTGGGAGAGACACTGCCAGCCGCCGCCATGACAAGCAGCATGTGAAGATGCCGATAAGCCACAAGTCATGTGCAAGGTATAGATTTATAGAAATGGATTAATTTAAGATGTAAGAACTAGATAGCTAGAAGCCTGAGCCTAGGTCAAAAAGTTTAAATAATATAAGCGTCTCTACGGGGCCTCCTAGTTCTGGGACTGCAGTGGGCTCCACACCTGGCTGATGTCTTCCTCCATGCTCACTTGTCAAAGCAATTGGCATTCTACAGACTGGGCTGTACTCTAGCCGTATTTTGTTACAGTTTTGTTGCTGTTGCTTTACGTGCTGGCAATGATGGTTCCAGGCCCCCAAGCTTGCTGTACGGGGCTCTACTCCTGAGTCTACTTGTTTGGTTTTGTTTGTTCCTTTGTTTTGAGACAGGGTCTCACCCTGTGGGTCTGGCTCTTCTGGAACTTACTATGCAGACCAGGCTGACCTCGAACTTATAAGAGATCTGCCTGCCTCTGCCTCTCAAGGGCTGGGATTAAAGACATGTGCTACCAGTCTAGGCGTTTTAACTTTTAAACCTTGTAGAAATTTGAGAGAGGGTTTTGTAAGTTGCCCCTGTTGGCCTTGAATTCAGTATGTTGTCCGGCACTTCATCTTTAGTGAGGCTCTACATTTATGAGTGTTCAGGCTCCAGCAGCCTAAAGACAGGTCATTGATGTGTGAAGAGAGGAAGCACACTTCCAACCCACCTGAGGTCCAGCCAAGTTCCAGGCACCAAACATCGAGTAAAGCAGACCTAGTTCTCACACCAAGCCCAGTAGGAACAACCAGAACTTCATTAATGTATGCGGTGGGATCAGCTGTCCTGAGCACCAGGATGCAAAGGATGCAGAGGTTAGGCAAGCCTGGGAATGCAGATGGGGCTTCGGTGAGCGGGGCTTGCAGCCTACGGGGGAGGAGCCAAGGCTGCCAGGATTCCCTGGAGGAGCACCTCGGGTCTTAGTCTCCCATCCTGGTCTACACTCTGCTAAAGGCAGGCACACGGAGACCGCTCAGTGAGTGGCATCCTGGAGAGGGCCTGGTTTGTGGCATCAACTGCCCAAGGGCATGACTTTTACTTTTGTTATTACTATTACTGATAGTTTGCTCTCTGCCGACCTTGGCAATGATGTTCCTCTTGTTTCTAAACCTGATTCTGTAACAGGCCATAGACAGAGCTTGGAGGGCATCCAGGAGGCAGTGTGCTGGAAATGTTAGCATTCGGGTCAGCATCCTGTGGCTTACAGGACAATCCAGCCCACTTGGTATTTCATAAGAACCATGGGCTCAGAATCAGTATTTGATTTTTTTGTTGTTGGTTTTGTCATTGTTTTCCTGCCATTTTTAAAATAAGAAATAAAGTGAGGACTATTTGCAACATGAAAATTCTATGAAATTCCACTTTCAGTGTTCATAAAATTTTGTTGAAACATGGCCCCACTCCTTTCCAACATACTGAGCATGGATGCTTTAGTGCTCCATCAACAGAGCTGACAGCTGGGTTGGACTGTGTGTTCCACAAAGACTCAAATATTTATGATTTCATCCTATAAGGAAAAGTGTGCTGATCTTTTGCTAAGAGAATTGTGTGTTTATAATGTTCTGGGGAAAGGGATACTATACAGTCATGAAAAATAGCAGTCTATATGGTCAACATCTGCATTGGTAAGAGCAAAACCCATCTGAATGCCATGCATTTGGCTTCTGTACAGGTAGGATCCCATCGTCCCAAGTGCGTCCTGAGTCTGTGTAGCCCACTTTCGTGTCTCTGCTACCCAGAACTTGGTCATCCACGGCGCATGCTCAATAAATGCTCATTGAGTGAATGATCATAACACAATCACCCGGGGGACAACTAAAGAAAAGATGCATAGATTCGGTTGTGTAAAACACAGGATTTTTCACCACAAACCATCAAGGCCTCCTTTAAAATCTCTGTTTTGTTGTTTGAGACAAGATTTACTCTGTTACTGAGGTAGCCTTGAGTGCAATCCTGTCTTCCTGAGTACTGGGATTCTAGGCATGTGCCCCACGCCTGGCTTTCTTGAGAGCTCTGTCTCTTTCTCCCTTCCTTCCTTCCTTCCTTCCTTCCTTCCTTCCTTCCTTCCTTCCTTCCTTCCTTCCTTCCTCCCTCCCTCCCTCCCTCTTTCTCTCCCTCCCTCCCCTTTTCCCTTCCTCCCTCCCCTCTTTCCTTTCTTCTTGTGACAGGGTCTCATGTAGCCTAGACTGGCCTCAGATTTTCTACATGTAGCAGAGGATGGCCTGAATTCCTGCCCGCCCCCCCCCCACCAGCTTCCACTTCCCAAGTGCAAACACGGTGATGGAACCCAGGGCTCTATGCATGCTAGGCCAGCAGTCTACCCACCGTGGTCCATCCCCATCCCCAAAGCCTGCCTCGTAATGAGTTCCTCCAAATAGTCCTGTTGTGAACTCTATGGACACGTGTGCTAATGATATTAACAGAAGAGCAATTGCAAAGGTGTGTGAGCCTATGGTGACAATGGCCCTGTGCACTCACGGAGAAACCAAATGGCACCATATAAGATGCTGCATTCCCTCACCTCTTGGCCCATGAGCAAACACTGTACTAATAGAATTGTAATTTGGCCAGACTTTCTAGGGAGCACAGTTTGGCCAAATCCAAGCTGTCTAGCCAAGCCAAGAGTACATGCATTCTCTGACAGTCTATAAAACTGTCCTACAGAAAAACACCATCAGAAATGATAGCCGTGCATGCTTCCACATGGAGGGGCTATTCATAATTCCGTAATATCAGGAAAAAAGTCTGTCAGCAGGAGAGATAGATTAATGGATGGCCGACAAAGTACCATGCAGTACCAGGGATGAACAACTTTCCCTGCATAGACTTGGAAGGCCCTTCAAACTCTGTGGGGTAAGTATGAAAAGCACGCCTGCAGCGACCACTTGTTTTAAAAAGCAAGAATAGAAGGATTTATATGGAGTTCCTAGCACAGATGTCTTTAGAGAAATGCAGCTGGAACCGGTACTGGAGTTACTGTGAGTGTGGGAACCGGTCCGCTGGGCACCAGGGAGGAGGGAGTCTCGCTTTTATTTCATATTTTCAATCCTTGTCTAAAGAGTGGCTTGTGTGGCAAGTGCTTTAATCCATGAGCCCTAACATACATATTCCTATACCGTTCAATAGGGAATGCATAGTGAAAACAAAGAAGCCGTGATGAGTTACATGAGAAAAGGGGCGTGGGCTTTTTATTGAGAGACACAGGAGTTAACTCCTTATTTTGACATCTCTGAAAACCACTGGGTCATCTAACACATCCAACACATCGAAGCCTGGCTTTGGGTGTGACTTGATCCCACGCTGACGATCGGGATGAGCCCTGTTTGTCTTTGCCCCAAAAGCGCTTGGCCATGGATAAGTCACACCAGGAAGGTAGACAGGTCTCATCGGATCCTGCCACATCTAAATCCTCAGCATGCCAAGCTGCAGTGAGGTCACTTGTGGGTCACTCTGCACTTACCTCCATCACACGCTGTCTCCTGAGTAAATCAAAATTAAAAACAAAAATAAATCCCTTTTCTGTTTAATAAACTTTGTTGCATTTATCAGACTAGCAATCTATAAAACCGGCTCCAAAGGACCCGGAGGAAATGTCCGTGTCTGTGACAGAGACAGGGTCTTGCTACACAGCTCTGGCTGGTCTGGTTCCTGCTATGTGCTATGAAGTTGACCTCAAACTTGTATCAGTCCCCCTGCCTCAGCCTTCTGAGTGCTGAGATTACAGGTGTGCCCCACTTGGCCTGGCCTGGCAGCTCTTTTTTAACACAGAAGATGGCCGCCCAGTTTCCCCTTCTAATAAATGCCTACTTTCTGGATTCTGAGCTTGACCTGTTGTTTTGTATCCTCAAGGGAATGTGACTCTCAAATTTATGACACAAATTGTAGGCTGTGGGTGTCGCTCAATGGTAAGCTCCATGCTGAGCACTCAGGACATTACACACACACACACACACACACACACTGCTGTGGATATCATTCTATATAAATAAAACACTGATGGCCAGTGACCAGACAGGAAGTATAGGTGGGACAAGGAGAAAGGAGAATTGGGGAAACAGGAAGAAGGAGGAGAGAGACTGCAGCCACCACGAGGACAAGCAGACTCTGGTAAGCCACCAGCCACGTGGCAAGGTATAGATGTATAGAAATGGGTTAATTTAAGATATAAGAACAGTTAGCAAGAAGCCTGCCATGGCCATACAGTTTATAAGAATTATAAGCGTCTGAGTGATTATTTTATACGTGGATTGTGGGACTGCGGGGTTTGGTGGAACCTGGAGAGAAGCCCTCCAGCAACACACACACACACCTTCTATAATGCGGTCTATTTTCCAAAAGTCAATTGGTTTTGGTGCTATCCCAGGAATTTTTGTCAATTTGAGGTCATCCCTGGCGTGAAAGGTCAGGACTCTGAGGCAATACTGTTGGCAGGAGAGTGAGCTCTGAGGGCCATTGACTGTGATGCAATATCACAGACAGAAATTTCTTAAAGGGAATCTGTCCGTGTTGCCCATGACATGAGTGTTGCGCTGTGAAATGTGCCTGCCATAGACTGACATAACTATGACACAACATTTAGGATATTGAAGATGGGGCGGAAAAGGTTAACTATCTTAGTATCAATGTCTTACTGATTATGTGTGGAAAATGAGCTCTGAGTGGGTGTGGTCATGTGTGCCTGTAATCCCAGTGTGGACAGTGCAGGAGAAGGATCGGGGTTAGCTCCAGCTACATAATGATTTGGAGGCTACTCTGGATTGCATGACACTGTCTCTGGGGGGAAAAAAAGTGAAATGACTCAGCAGATGATGTTGCCTGCTGCCAAACTTGACAATCTGAGTTCAGCCCCCCAGGCAGACCCTACAAGGTGGAAGGAGAGAACTGACCCCTGCAAGCTGTCCTCTGACCGCTACGTAGACATGCACTGTGGTGCACTTGCATGCATGTGCGCTCCAACACACACACACACACACACACACACACACACACACACACACACACACACACACACACACTCAAAATAGATAACTAAATACGTAAATGCTAAAAGTAATCTTAAAAACCTTTTTAGAGAGGAGGGATTCTATGAGCAAGAGAGATCGAGACCATGATGGGAAAAAGTACAGAGACAATTAGCCAAACTAGTGAAAACACATGAACTGTGGACCAATAGCTGTGGAGCCCCATTGGGACTGGACTAGGCCCTCTGGATAAGCTAGACAGTTGTTTAGCTTGAACTGTACAGGGGGCCCCCAGGCAGTGGGATCGGGACCTGTCCCTAGTGCATGAGCCGGCTTTTTGGAGCCCAGTGCCTATGGTGGGACACTTTGCTCAGCCTTGGTGTAGGGAAGAGGGGCTTGAACCTGCCTCAACTGAATCTACCAGGCTCTGCTGACTCCCCAGGGGAGACCTTGCCTTGAAGGAGGTGGGAATGGGGAGTGTTTGGGGGGAAGGCTGGGGGTGGGAAGGGGGAGGACAGGGGAATCTGTGGTTGATATGTAAAACGAATAGAAAAATCTCTTAATAAAAAAAAGAACTTTTAGACACACTGGATTAGATAAAAATATATTAACAAAATCATTTTCATTTGCTTCTTGCTTTTTGAGAGTTGACCATAGGAAACTAAAGCCCACATGTATGAGCCTGCACCAAGTTACAGGCACTGGCTCAGCCAGGCATTCTTTCAGCGGTGATCCATAAGGAGATGACTACGTGCCAGGCACAGAGCTGGACCCATGAGGCACCCTGGTGAGAACCAGCACCGCCTGTTTTCAGGAACACTGGTTTTTGTGCAGGAGGCAGACGGGGAGTGTGGAGACAGGTCCTCACAAGTATTTTGAGAGCATGTACAGAAGGACTCCTGACCTAGCCCAGGTGGTCAGGGTGTGGCGACCCACATCAGAGGACCAAGGAGGTCTAGAGGAGATGCAATTCAAGCTGAGAGCTGGGAAGTGGGCGGAGTTAACAAAGTGCCTTGAGGGGAAGGAGCCTCAGGTAGGAGAAGGTACCAGCTGCCTAGCTCTAGTCTGTCAGCTGAGAACAGAGACTATAGCAGGCAGGATTGGTCTCCGGGATGCCTCCTCTCAGCTGACGGCTGCCTATGACTTTGCGTGAAACCTCAGCAAATTTTCTACTTCCATTTTGTTAATTTCTTTTAGTTTGTTGGAACAAGGTCTTACAGTGTAGCCCAGGCTGGACTACAGACTTCTCCTGCTTCAGTGTCCTGAGAGCTGGTATGCAGGAATATACCGCAGCTCTAAGTGTCTTTCTTCCTGTTGTTATCATGTCAGAAGTCGCCTCTGAGAGCAGAGGAAGGGGGCTAGCCAGAGACCCATCGCCCCATGTGCCATACCTAGCCAGAATTGAGGTCTGACGGGAAGAGGCATTCCTTCTTCATTTCTGTCACTGGAGAATGACCTAGCAAGCATGGTAAGGTCACTGTCTGTCTTCATAGTTTACTTCAAGCTTAACTATTCAAATGGAATTCTTTTTGAAAAAATTACAATTATTTAGTGTGTGCGCATGCATGAGCACACACTGTACTTGCCTGGAGGTCAGAAGGAAGCCCGTGGACATCGGTGCTGTCCTCCCAGACCTGTCCAGAGTGGACCTTGGATCATCACGTTTAGCACCAGAGCCTTGACCAGCTCAGCCATCTTGGTAGCCCTAAATGGGATCCTTTTCCATACAAAGAATTTCATGATTGACCAAGATAGAGCAGTCAATCCTGGTGTCAGCAGCTCTTCCTCACCTCCTTAATGAGTGACCTCCAACAACATAATCAACAGGCTGGTGCCTCTTTTTGTTTGGTAACGAGGGCTTTCACACGATGACCTGTAGTTTCCTTTGGGTTTTAACTTTCACAGAGTCCGGTGCATGGTGCACATCCGGCAATGAATTATCTAACTGGGAAATGTCCAGGCACAATGGCAAGAAGGTCAAAATGAGATTTTTATTCAGCTCAATGGCCCAAGTCAGAGGAGTAATTACATATTTTGCAACTATTATTCAAAGTGTCATATTTTGTTGAGTTATGCCGTGTTGGTGCATCTGATATTTTTAAGCAACTGGTCAACGGGAGAGTACCAGCAATCCTTGGACAGAACGTTCCTGATGCTAGTTTTTAAATCTATCGAAAGAAGTGAATTTAAAACTGTCGCATTTCAATGGCAGCGTTTTAATTAGAATATGAACTAAGCAAACATGACTGGCAAAGTGGCCCTTCTCGTGGCACTGGGGTTGAACCAGGGCCTCACACACCCGTTCAACTGCTCTGCCACACCCTCAGCCCAATATTGGGAGAACTCTGACAGCCCTTCCATTCACGTTGGAGCCTTTTCCAAGCCAAGTCAATATTTAGCCTCTGCTGTGGAACTTATTTGTGTGTGGAAAAATCTAGAATTCATCAGGGGCTACAAAGGCACTGTGCTGGGAAATCCTAGAACACAGTGTCGAACAGCAGCCTTGGACCGCTCAGCCTGGCAATGACTTTCCACCAGCAAAAGCCATTAGGGGCTGGTGAGATGGTTCAGAGGGTGATGGGAAGATGGCTAGGGGGTACCAGGGCCTGCTGTGCAAGCCTGGACTGGATTGTGATCCCCTGGACCTGTGGAAGGGGTTCTCTGACCTACCTCCATACACCGTAATGGCATGTGCATCCCACACACACTCACTCACTCATACACACACAGTGTACACACACATCACATACACACGCACACATACACACCATGTACATACACACACAATAAAGAAATTTAAAAAATTTTAAGGCCATTGATTTAATTGAGATTTTATAAAGAACCATTTAAGGTCCCCAAAAGCTTTCATGCATGGATTGTATCTATCAATATTTATTATCTAAAAAAATGAATGCTGAGAAAACATTGAAAGATATAGTTTTAAAAATATTTTGAAAACATCATATGCGCGCATGAGTTTTAATGAAATTGGCTTTTATTCATACTTATTTTTGAAACCAAGACTAGATAGCTATCCCAGGCTAGCCTTGACCTCACAATCCTCCTGCCTCAGGCTACTGAGTGCAGGGATTATAGGTACACACCATGTTTATCTTAACTGTGGCTTTTATTTTCCAAAACAATAAAAAAAAATACAGTAGGAAGTGTGACATCATGTTATGTTTTCCCTAAGTCTCTGCAGTGTCTGATGTAATAAAGACATCAGGGCCCTCATCTCTGCTTCTGCATCGAATCTATTCTGGTGTCACACATGACGTGTCCTCTAGAAAACTGCACTGTACAGTGTAGGACAATAGACCAAAAGTAACAATGGCTTAGAAGAGCTAGGACAGTAATTTGATTGACATAATCCATGAACTGTGGGCCCCAGAGGTGACTCCCATGCCTTTTGTCACTGCAGAAAGAAGACACTGGATACAGAAGATGGACACAGCCTAAACCTATCCGTATGCGTGGGATTTGGAGTAATAAAGAGTGGGAGTAAGAACAGACGTGCTGGGTAGAGTGTTGGTGGCGACAGCCGTACAGGTAGCAGTTGGCATCGGAAACGCGGCAACCAGTGTGCACAAGACACATCCTCAAAGAGTTGTGCCTGGAGACTCCAAAACCACTTCCTCGGCAGCTGGGCTGCTCAAGAGGCATGCAACCACAGGGAGCTGGTAGGGTGGGCATTAGCTGAGACATTTGGACTTTGCCTGAGATAAGAGGTAAGGGCAGAGCTAAGCAAGGTTCTGTAAGTTCTGGGAACCCCACTGCAGCGATCATCCAGCCTATGCAAGGAGCAAGCGCCCTTTTGTTCTCAACAAGACTCAGACAGAAGCCCCTGAGAGACATATGGTGGGGAAGTGGGTGCCTTGGCCCAAGCAGGGAAGTGGCACATGGCGCTTGGTTTACTGGCGCTTACCAATGTCCCTGTCTTGACCTAACCAACCCTGAGGCTTGGCCTCAGATCCTAGACTTCAGGGAGGGTGGGAAGAAAACCATTAACTGCAAACCATCCTCAGAGCTTCAATAAATAACCAGGTTCTGTCTCCTGGGCCCATTGATGGAGATGCTTACAGGAGTCAGCTGGCAACCAAAACCTCTCACGCCATCCACGGATTGCATCTGGGACGGAAATAAGAGAACGAAGGCAGCAGAGGTGACGTTCGGCTTAGGGCTCCAATTCTGAGTCTTAGATCCTGGGTTAGCCATTGGCCACATGAGAACATTAATAAAGAGTGAGGATTATAACAATTAGCATTAATTGAGCACTTATTATATACTAGGCATTCTGTGATGAAATCTCCAAGTACGACCTTATCTCACCCTCACAAAAATTTTATAAGGTTTTATTCCTGTCCCCCACCCCCAATTTTACAGAACCAGAGAAATTAAGTAACTAGAGCAAAGGGTACATGGAGGAGCAGGCTTTCTGAATTTTTTTAAGTAGCTATAGGGCTCATGAGATGGCCCAGTAGGTAAAGGGGCTTGCTACCAAGCCTAGGTTTGTTCCCTGGGGTTCCAGATGGTGGAAACAGAATCAACTTCCAAAAACTCTTCTCTAACTCCTCCTCCGTGTGTGCCACATAGTTGTGTGTGTGTGTGTGTGTGTGTGTGTGCACGTGCACACACACACACACACACACACCAAACACAAATAAATAATGAACATAATTAACATTTTTTAAAATGAAAACTAGCTTTAAAAACTCGGTTTGGATTAAGCAGACTTGAAAGCAACATGCTAAAGATGCATTCAACATGCTTCAGGCACTGTGGTAGCTACCTGCCTCCTGGCCAGCCTCCCTTCTCCCTTGTTAGCTGAGCCCCAACCTCATTCTTGTGTCCAGTGCCTGGTTGTGTCAGACAAGGTTCTCTTCTTCTCTAGACACAGTGGGTAGAGATGAGCTAGCAGAAACCCAACAGGGTGGTCCACCTCCTTGCCAGAAATGGACACACAAGATAATTCTGGCTCTTGGGGCAGATCTTAGAATGCGCTATGCTATGTACTCCTGTTAATAAAGAGTTCAGTGGGAGGAAACAGCGGCTCTTCTCTTGTCATGGAGCCAATTACACGTGATACTATTTCTGTAGTAGTTCTCAGTGCTGCGGGTTGAACCCAGGTCCTTGCACATGCTAGGCAAACACAGCCCACTGAGCTCCATCTCTGGCCCAAATGTTGTCTCCTGTACTCTTACCTGCCCAGCAGCCCAGCACCACCACAGTCACGTGACCCGTGTATTGCACTGCCCAGCAGCCACCCGTTACTAGGTGGCAGAAGGATCTATGTCAGCCTTGTGAGCCTGAGGAGAGTTGATATGAGAGGGTGAATGGAAAGATGTTATGGTTGAGCTGCTGGTGTTTTTCATTTATTTGTTTGCTTTCTTTTGAGATAAAAACTGTGCTATGAAGCCCAGGCTGGCCTGAAAGTCACTATGTAGCTCAGGGTAGCTCCAAACACATGCCAACAAACTCCATAAGGCCTAGCTCTGAGCTACAGAACTACCAAATTCTGGAGTGTGTGTGTGTGTGTGTGTGTGTGTGTGTGTGTGTGTGTGTGTGTACTCACAAGTGCATTTGTCTGTATGAGGCCTGATATCTTCCTCAATAGCTCTCTATCTTATTTTTTGAGACACGGTCTCTCACTGAACTGGGAGATTACTGATTGGGCTAGACTATTTGGCCAGCAAGCTCCAGGGATCCCCCTGTCCTCTTGTCCCCTCTTCCTCCTGCTCACAGTGCTGACAAACTTCCCTGAGCCTGGATTTTATTTGGGGCCTGGGAATCTGAACTTGGGTTCTTATGCTTGCATATCAGACCCTTTACCAATTGAGACAACTCCTCAGCTGCTCTGTCCTTAAGTAACAATAAAGTTTTTCTTGTTCATTAGAAACAGTTTCAGCCATTTTTAACATTCCACTCTTTTCAGCTAGAAGCATCCTCCTTGAGAAGATACTTGATCAAGCAACACTTCTCGATAGAGGGCTGTGTTCAGCCGCAGTCTCCTGTCCATGCGTCAGGCCGTCCCTTCTGTTGCTGTTCGCAGAGCCATGTTAACGGCCACCCTAGCAAGCTCCCCTCCTTCGGTCCACGATGCATAGTCTACTATAGGTAGAGATGGCTGTGTGCGTCCTGAGCATCCCTACCTCCAGAACTCTGGATGTGACACACGTGGAAGGTATGACATTAATCACGTCGTCAGCAAATGTTGACTGAGCCACACTGTATCTCTTCCAGGGACTCATTTTAAAAAGGAATTCACTTAATAAAAAACAACAGTTTCCATCTAACGGCCATACCAGCACATGCTAGTTAACTTCTTATTGGGTTGTGTCGTCTATTTTCTACACTAGAGGGAATAGAAAGCACTTCAGATTCGATCGTGTATTTGAAAATACCTTGAGAACCTATTTCAATCCTTTTTGCACCTCTTTTAGGGACCACCTAACCATCTTTCACACGGTTCAAGGTCTCCTGACCCACGTAAAGAGGTCCTGAGCTGGGATTGGATGTTGAGTCTACTTGACTTTGGAACACAGTCACGAGTGCCACACTCTGCCGCACCTTCCAGAATTATCCACCCCCAGCCATCCCATAAGCTGCCCAAGCGATGCACATAAGGAGTGGGCAGGAAAAGACAGCAGAGGCAGCTGGGCCGATCTCTAGACACTTTAGCGCCCTGTCTAAAGCGATAAAAAGAAAAGCCTGGGCCCAGAATTGTTTTCCCCAGATGATATAAAACCACAAAACATTCCGTTACCATGGCTACTCCTTCTTTCACTTGAGAGGCAACTGTTGGCACCTGTGCATATTCATGGTGCCTTTTGCCGCGTCTGATAGAGCCGTGTGCCACCTGCCAGCCACAGCTATGGTGGTGGTTCCGTCCGAGCAGAGCTAACTGACCTCTGCCACCTAGAAACAAGTAGCTGCTGGGCAGGGCCGTACACGGGTCACGTGACGGTGCTGGTGCTATAAAAGCCTACTGTGCTGCTGGGCAGGTAAGAGTGCGTGAGACAACATTTGGGCCAGAGATGGAGCTCAGGGGGCTGTGTTTGCCTAGCATGTGCAAGGATCTGGGCTCAACCCACAGCACTGAGAACTACTACAGAAATAGTAACGATTTTTTGAGACAGGGTCTCTAGGGCAGGCCAGCCTGAAACTCTGTGTGTAGCTGAGAGTGATCTTAAACTTCTGATCTTCCTGCTGCCGCTTTCCCAGTGCTGGGATTGCAGGTGTGTGCCAGTATGCCCAGACAACGTAGTGCTGAGGATGGAATTCAGAGCACCGTGCACACTAGGGCAACATCTATTCTTTTTCAAAAAAGGACAGCACATGGGATTGTGCACAATACACACTAATTGATGATGATAATAAATAACCATGTGGCTGCTCTGTATATTTGTTATGCTGTGCCTTTTAATTTTTATCTGAGCACATACTCATCCGGAAAGGCTAGTGTCTAGCAATGTGATGCCGACAGCCAGCAGCCTCCTGCATCTCTGCAGCTCTGCAGTGTTTTAAGGGGTCAAGTCGAATGACTGACCGAAAACCATGTAGGCCTGTGCATGCTCTCTGATGTTCCCCCCAGCAATGACACTCCCCAATGACGGATTTCTCATTGCCTGTCCCCGTTACTAAGGGATGAGCACCTGTCCTGCCTCATACGGCCTGCTGGCTGCACAGGAGTACCAATGAAAAGGATTGAGTTCTCAGTTCCTAATCTTACAAGTTGACTGTATGATTGATTGATTGGTTGGTTGGTTGATTCATTGATTGATTGATTGATTGATTTGAGACAGGGTCTCACTATGTAGCCCTGGTTGGCCCAGAACTCCTTGTGTAGATCAGGCTGGCCTTGAAGTCACAGAGATCTGCTTGTCTCTGCCTCCCAAATACTAGAATTAAAGGTGAGGACCATCACACCTGGCTGACTTAAATGATTCTTAAAACCTATCCTTTAAAATAAACGTTTACAATATAAAACGGTTTCATTTACTTTCATTGGACAGCAAAGGTAATTCAAATAAGCTTTTGAAACCATTCAGTTTTTTTTGGCAGTGAAGGATATGAAGACGCTCGTGGCCCTAGGATGGCTCATTTGCAGTGGATGATGGTAGCCATCATCTACCTGTGATGATTTTGTGCCCCGTATCTCATTATTACCAACTCTTCTCCCAGCATCTACTCTTGGCTTTCTTGCCCCAAATCGCTCTCACCTGGACTCCACCAGCCTCCAACGGGTCCCCCCAACACGAGACCCATGCCACTTCCATGCCCACAGCGCCGGCTTTGCCTTTTCCTGCGCCAACTCTGCCTCTTGGAGCTTATGTATTATAATCCCCTTTCTATGCATTGTCCTATTTCCTTCTCTGCTCGTGACCCTGGAGGCAGCTGAGTAATGAAAACAAGTAGAAAAGAAAGGACAGTTTTAGCAGTAGGGAGATCGTCTAGCTGGCCATGTGACAGGCACATTCTTCATGCGTCTGAACTCCCAGTGGGACAGAGGACTTGTCGGGACCCTGAAGTGGGCTTCAGGGACTGGAAGCGGCCGGCGGCACACGTCTCCCACCCCTTGCTCTGCCTCACACCCACTCTGTTCTCAGGTCTCCAAGCCTAGGCTGGTCTTTCCAGTCTCCTGACTCCTCTGGTGTTCCTCTGCTTGGTTTGGGTCAGCCCCAACCCTGGGACAATGCAATTCTCCCACGGTTCACTCTGTGCCCAGCTGCCGGAAGCATTTCGCTGGCTGGGAAGGCCCTGGGTGTTTGGTTTCAGAATAGGTCAGGTAGAAGAGGAGGAGAAGGAGGCTGGGAGGAGAGAAAGGGAAGGAGAGGGGGAAAAGGAGGAGGAAGGGAGAGCAGAGAGGATGCCCCATGGGCTCCACTGTGATTTTTATGTGTCTCACAGTGATGGTCATCATAAATCTTATTTTTCACCTTTAAAAGACTTTGTTAAATTGAAGCTTTTTGATTTTTAAGAGATCCTAATAAAATTCACTTCTCAGTTGTGTATGGTGGTATCCGCCTGTAATCAAGAACCAGGAGACTGAGACAGGATAGTGAGTTCAGGGCCAGCCTGGGCTACACAGCAGGGCCTTTCTCAAAACAACACAGCAGCAAAGTCAAATAAAACAAAAACACCCAGACCGGAAACCTCTCCAGGTGGTTTACAAACACCAGCAATGACTGGGTCTGAGCATGCGTGCCAAAATTTCACCCTCACTGCTGAATAAATGTGCATTCGTCGTTGGCTGAGCAATCATCCCAATCCCATTTACACGAAGCTCCCTACTCTGACTTGGGCAGCACTTGACCTTCTAGAACAAGGAAGGGCCGACTAACTCGGCAAGCTAGTGGAGTTCTTCCTGTAGTGGTAACACCAGGGCTGGGGCTTCCCATAAAGATAGACACTCCCGTTCCTGATGAAACTCTTGCATGTTTTCAAGTATCCTTTTTATTGTTGAGTCATAAAAGTTATTTATGTATTAAGGATAAAAAGTCTCTTATCAGATCATAATTTATATTTTCTTCTACTTTATAGATTGTCTGTTGAGTTCTTGATGACAAGGTGTTAGTGAATGAGTGTGTGTGTGTGTGTGTGTGTGTGTGTGTGTGTGTGTGTGTGTGTGTGGGGGGGGGCTCCTGTTGCTATGTAGCTGAATGACCTTGAATTCTAATCCCTCTGTCTCTGCCTTCTAAGGGCTGGGATTACAGGCATTTAGTGTTGGGGAGTCTCGCCCAGATCTTCGTGAGTGCTAGACAACTCGTGAAGTTACATCCCCAGCCCATGAGGATATCTTTTGAAAATGTTTTTAATTTTGGGGAAAGTCTAATAAAGCTAATTTCCTTTTGTATTTGTGGTTTGGGTGTCAACAACAACAAATATTACCAAATCCAAGAGCGTGAAGACCTTATGTCTTCATCTTCTTCTATGAGTTTTACTGCTTACTTAGCTGTTCAGTTCACCTTTGTACATGGTGATTTTGCACGCGGTATCATGCATGCCTTTCAGTTCTCTTTCCTGTCATGTTCTCTTCCTCACGGGGACATAGTTGTCCCATTTGTGGAAGATAATATCCTGCCCTCATTAGACTGTCTTGGCATTCATACCCATTCAACGGACAGCAAAGCTGAGGGCTCTGGAATCTCGGGTCTATTCCATATTCACCTACCTGTCAATCTGTATTAGTCATTTTCTGTTGCTATGACAATAACAGCTGAGAGACAACAGAAAGAGGAAGCATTTACTTGAGTCATGGTTTCAGCCTGTGGTCCCTTGTCTCCTCTGCTTCTGGAAACGAGGTCTTATGTAGCCCAGGCTGCCTCAAACTTGCTAATTGGCTGGATGTGAGTTTGAATTTATAGGCTTCTGCATCCACATCCTCATGCTGGGATTAGAGGTGCACAGTGCCGGGAATCTAGCCCAGATCTTCATGAATGCTATGTAAGTACTCTGTGACCTGACTTACATCCCTGGCCCATTGTACCATCTTGTGGGGGAAAATAGTGAGACAGAAAAATCATAGGGCACATTCAGTAGAACAGAGTGGTTCACCACATGGTAGACAGGGGGTGGAGAGTGAGATCACAGACCAGATAGGCTCTCCCCAACAACCTATTTCCTCTAACCAGGCCCCACCTCCTAACAGATCATTCAGCTATGAATTCCCCAATGGGCTAATCTCTTGATGAGGTCTCCTCTCAACAGTGGGGACCAACCCTTCCACATACCCAGCCTGAGGGGACATTTTCTCCAAACTATAACACAATCTTTATGTCAGCACCCAATGTCTTGATTCCTGTATCCTTGCAGTAAGTTTTGAAATTGAGGAAATTGGGGTCTTCCAATTTTTCCCCCCTTTTCAAGGTGGTTCTGTGGAGGATTAGGAGGCTCTTGTTACTGGAACACTTGCCTTGTGTGTGTAAGACTCTGGCTTCAACACTCAACATTGAAAAGTTTGCTCATTGTGATGTTTCAAATTTTCCCATAAATGTCAAGACCCTAATGTCAGTTTCTACAACAGTTGGGATTCTCACAGAGTGCACTAAATTTGCACATCAGTTTGTGCCACCATCTAAACACCTTCCCAACTGTGAACATGGGACACCATCCCTGTTTTTTCTCTTCTTTCATTTCCTTCCATGTCATTTGTAGTTTTCAGTTTACAAGTCTGGCTTTTCCTTCATTAAAGTTATTCCTAGGTATGTTCTTCTTTTTGATACTATCACACATGAAATTGTTTGGGGTCTTTTGTCTCTTTTATTTGTCCTTTCTATTTTTTAGCCCAGGCTACCTTGAATTCTCTGTGTATCCCAGATGGGCCTTGACCTGGAGGTGAGCTTCCTAAGTATAAGAATTATAAGTGTGTGCCACCACTTCTGACTACATGAGACTGCTTATTGTTTTAATTTCATTGAACTAACTTATCACTGTTAACATATAGAGTTGTTTTAAATATGAAAATTATTATTTTACAACCCTCCAGAACTTTTTTTTGGATAACTTTTTAGTGGATTTCTTGGTGTTTCACACACACACACACACACACACACACACACACACACATGCACACGCATGCACACGCATGCACACACACACACACACAGTGGCATCTGCAGTTAGTATATCTTTTCTAATCCAGGTACTTTCATTTTGTTTTCTTTCTTAACTAAAAACTTAAAAAAAAAAAAAACCTTTAATTATGTGTATGTGTTTGGGTGGGGGTGGGCAGGGGCTTCTTGTACTGAGTGTAGGCACCTGTGGAGTTCAGAAACGCTGGGTCCTCCTGGACTTGGAGTTACTGATAGCTGTAAACAGGCTGACATGGGAGCTGGGAACTGAATCCAGGTCCCCTGCAAGGAGCAGCAAGTGTCATTAGCTCTGCAGTTTCCAGAAGCTTTTCAAAATGTATGTGTTGGTGCTGGAGAACGTTCCCAGTGCCTAAGAGCACTTATTGCTCTCATAGATGACCTGGATTTGATTCCTAGTACCTACATAGTGGCTTACAACTGCTGTGGGATATCTTTCTGTATGCTGTGAATATGTGTTGCTCTGATTGGTTGATAAATAAAGCTGTTTGGCCAATGGCAAGGCAGAATACGGTTAGGTGGGACATTAGAACTGAAGAGAAGGGAGAAGACAGGAGAGTGAGGAGACACCAGCCTGCTGCCCAAGGAGCAACAAGATGCTAGCAGACCTAGGTAATGCCATGGCCACATGGCAACATATAGATTAATAGAAATGGGTTGAGTTAAGTTATAAGAGCTAGCTAACAAGAAGCCTGACCCATAGGCCATACAGTTTGTAAATAATATAAGCCCCTGTGTGTTTACTTGGGGCCAAGCAACTGCAAGACATGGATGGGAGAGATTTGTCCTGACCATGGGGCCTGGCAGAACCAGAGAAACTTCTGGCTACATACAACCATCTATAACTCTAGCCCTAGAGGATCTGACACCTTCTTCTGATCTCCTCGGGCACCAGGCTTACATGTAGGATGCATGCATACATGCAGTCAAAACATTTATGTGTATAACACATAAAATAAATAAATCTAAACATAAAGAAAATGGAAATTAGAGGCAGAAAAGTGATCTATTTCATAAAATAAATAAAGTGTGTGTGAGCATATGTGTGTGTGTGTGTGTGTGTGTGTGTGTGTACTTGTATCTGTAAGGAATGTGTCATTTTCCTGCCTTGGATGTCTTCATCTGAACAATACCAGAGTGATGTTATTTGTAGGCTAAGCTGGGAAGCATTGTCTACTCCTCTCTATTTCCTAGAAATGTTTGTGAAGTGTTGGCATTTAGTCATTTATGCTTAGGTAAATAAGCAGTCAGCACAGCAGGGATGTATGTAAAGGGTCTTAGTATCAGGTTAAGTGGTCTTGGTCACTCTTTCAGGTTCTCTTCATACAACTCCAAACCTTAGGCTTAAAAATCTTTGTATCTCCGTGGGTGTGGTAAACCCACCAGTTATATGGAGAACTCATAAAAACAGTCTTGGGTTGTCCTAACAGCTCAGAGAAGGCTCACACATGAGCAGGGATCCCATGCTCAGGACAGTCTATGAGCTTCTCTTTTATCTGAATTCAGGAAGTAGGCAGGCAGTCAAGAGTTCATATGGTGGCTTTTTGGAACCTGGACTCCCTCCAGATTACATGCTATTTCAGGTATTGATTTTATTCTCCTGACCCCCAAAATGGATGATCATGTTCCAGGAAATACGACAGTGGAGAACATGGCCAAACAGTGTGCTCAACTCTGGTTTAGCAAAAATTCAGGAAACCACCACATGACACTTGGCTGCAGCCCCACTGACCAGAGTGTACCTGCACTGTGTTGGTAACCAAATCCATGACAGAAACGACTTTAAGTAGGTGAAGGTTTATTTTGGCTCACAGTTTGAAGGTTGCTTACATTCCATGGTAGTGGGGAAGACCAAAGTATGTGACAAAAGCTTGTCACATGTTGTAGACCAGAAAGCACAGCACTCTGACCAGAACCACAAGCAAGAACCTTCAAAGTTCTGTCCCCAGTGACCTGTTTCCATCAGGCAAACCCCACCGCCTAAAAGTTCTATGGCCTTCTAAAGCTGGGGACAGAGTGTTCAAAGCACAAGCCCACTCAGGATACTTGAAGTTCAAACCATAATATATGATCTTGCTTAGCTGCAAGAGAAGCTGGGAAACATGCCCTCTGTTCTCAGTCAACATTGCCTGAGGTGTTATAATGGGAAAAGAGGAACAGCAACAATGGGCATACTACACATTCTTCCCCTACATCCCCAAATTCAATTAACCCTTCCATGTCCACGTTTGACTCCCTGGCACAAACATTTATCATTCCATACCAAAATTAGCACAGATTTCTCCCCTCTTCAAGGCTGGGAATGGAACCCAGGGCTTCATACTCTTAGAAAATGTTCCATCACTGACCTATACCCAGGGAATTTCTTAACTGTTTTTTAAACTCCAGTCTCTTCTGGGATGTTTTCTTTATAACTCTTCTAAAATACAGATGTAATCATCCAATCCTACAATGATCTTGCAACTGCCTCCACCAACTAAACCCTAAACTTGCTCAAGTCTCACCTGGATCCCATTTTTATTTCCTTAAATAAGTTTCTTTGACATCTTTGTAACTGCTGCAGACAGATCACCCATCCCAGTTTGTAATGTGTCTTACTTATTTCAGTTGAGTGATAAGGCCTATTTCGTCACTCTGTGGTTGACCCTGTGACTTGCTTTGTCTAGTCAGGTATGTATAGAGCTGAGTACAGGTTTTGAGTCTGGGTCTAAAGAGGCCTCGTGTGGCCCTGCAGGCTCTTAGACCACTGTCTCTGTCATTAGCACAAGCCAGAGCTGGCCTTCTGGACCACGAGAGAACAAGAACTATGGCTGAGTCAGCCCAGCCAAAACCAGCTCCGATCATGCAGCCCTCAGCTGATTTGCCTGTTGACCCTAGGTCTGGGAGCAAGTCTGCGTGAGATAGACCTGGCCAGGCACAGATCAGGGATGGCCTCGCTGACACACAGACCCTTGAGACATAATAAATGGTTGCTGGGTTAGGCCACAAAGCCTGCCAAGGCTTGTTAAGCAGCATTATGTTTTGTGTGTGTTTCTCCTTTGCCTTGAAGGCCTCACCCCATTTCTTCCATCTTAGTACATTCTTAAATTTATCTCTGAATCAAGACCCAGATCAAATTCGACAGCAGTTAGGCAAGTTTCTTGTCCGGGTCTAGTTGCTTCCTTCAATGAGCTCCATGGCTCTCTCTGAGCATGTGACTTCTGGTTTCTCACATGCATAGCCATCTCTCCTCTAGTCAGAGGAAGCTGAGTGCAAGGATCACCTCTTGTAGGGTGTGTACCAAAAATACTTAGATGAATTAAAAAAAAAAAAAAACTCTCAAATTGTAGGTTGTGGAGCAAATTTAAAGCCCTTTCCTGACTGGCTTTGTCTTTGGAACCGAAGCCCATTCTCTGCACTGCAGGTCTTCCTTCCTGTGGTGTGGGGCCCCACACTTATCTGCTAGTGATTACATACTGGCTGGGGTGTCTTTCTTTTCTTAATCCATTTTGTGCCTCTGTAATAGAATCCCATGGATCAGGTAATATAATAAACATAATGAACAGAAATGAATTTGGTTCCTGGTTCTAGAGGTTGAGTTGTCCTAGGACAAAGGACTGTACCCTGTGGGGGCCTTCTGGATGCATCCAAAGAGAATAGAAGGCTTGGGAAAGAAAGATCAAGAGAGGTCAGTACTTGTTTTTAGAACAAACCTCCTCTGGAGAGAGAAGGAGCACATCACCACAGTAATGACAACAATCTACCCCGGAGGACAGAACACTGGTCACCTCTTAGCAATCGCCTGGCGCTGCTGCACAGGTCAAGGCTCCAATACAGACTCTCGGGACCACTTAAGGCATCTTCCTGAGTTTCATGAGGTTATGCAATGTCATGTTGTTTTTGATTGGCAATGTCCTGTATTTG
The DNA here is from genome assembly GCF_004664715.2 of Peromyscus leucopus. Lineage (NCBI taxonomy): Eukaryota > Metazoa > Chordata > Mammalia > Rodentia > Cricetidae > Peromyscus > Peromyscus leucopus. The sequence continues at coordinate 5,971,212 of NC_051079.1, forward strand.
GTAGTCATGTGACTATGAGACTTTCAGGTTCTTAAAAGTGTCTCAATTGTTCCCCTTACTTTCCAGTTCTACTCCCTACGGCAGCTGAAGGTTGTACATTGAATGCATGAACTTCCACTTCCGGGAGGGTCAGTCACGGCCGTTCTGTTTGATACCTCAGCTTATTCAACTCACTAATTTTGTACTTCCCAAGTAAGGATGCTGTTCTCGCCATGGGCCTTTTGGAAGTCAGGTGGAATTCTGTGTCCTATGGCTTTCAGTTCTTTAGAGTTGTCTCATTCACTCAAGTCTCAAACGTCAGGCCTTAGTGAAAAATGACAAATTGTGATGAAGGACCTGAAGAGAGGCCCAGATGATGCTCTGGCTAATCACTGAAGTATTCTGGAAGGAGTCTGTGAGAAGACAGAAGCCCTCACTCCAGTGGCCAACTGTCCATGCTCTGCATTGTCGCCCCCGTCCACCGCTCCCCAATGCCCTCTGCACTGTTTTATGGCAGCCTCAGAATGTCTTAATTATAATTACAGCTGTTCTTCAGCATCTACTGAGGGTGGGCTCTGGTCCCCCGAGAATGCTAAAGTCCAAGTATTTGTATATAATCTATGAACATCCTTGTTTGTGCCACATAATCTCCAGATGGGCATGATACCTAAAATAATGAAAATGCTGGGGAAGTAGTTATTATTGTTGGAGAAATAAAGACAGGAACAATAAATTGTATTTACATGCTTAGTACATACGGATTAGGGGATATTATCCATTTGTGAGTGGTTCTATCAGTGGGCATGGAACCCCAGGCTGACTGAAATCATGTCCCGTGTCTCACTGTGCCCAGCGATGCTTCTCTGGCTTCACAATAACACGGGTTTTTAATTATCTTGGAGAAGGAGATATAGGAACAAGATGTGTGTTGCAAACTTCCATTTCATGGAAAAGCTTTTCTGTCTTCTGAGCTGGCTGTTCCTGAAGTCTAAGTTAGCAATCATTTTACAGAATAATACAATGAAAAACATTTAGCGCCTTTCATCAAGCCACTTTGCAGACACTAATTAGTTACACTTCATGGTATTCTGGTGGGGCTCCAGCAGTTAGGATGCTTGCTTTAGAGATATTGAAACAGAGACAGGAGACGAGTTGCACTTGCCTATGGGTCCAAAGGAAGACGTCACAAATGGGGTCATAAATCTTGTGTCCTGTCCACTAGATCTCTCTGGATAAATTTTTAAAACAGTAGCAACTGTTCATACAATGTAACAAAGAAATCCTGCTGTATCAGCCATTGCATTCTGTATACTACATGGAAATAAAAATCCCTCAGCATTAATTATTTAAGAAGAAAAACATTTAATGAAAAGAGTAAACATCTCAAGTGCCTGGCCATCATGCACCATGGCCTAATTCTCCCTAATAGGCAATGAATTTAATATGATTCAGCTCTGGCCTCACACAGCACGCTGCCATGCTCCTTTTACAAGGTTAATGGAGTCGTAGTACCAGGTGTCTGAAAGTCTCGTCTTAACCACAGGTCAGGGGACAGACAAGCCTTTCTGTAAAGTTCTTTGCTGCTTCTAATTCTGGATTCAATTCCTGTTTTAAACAATCGATTTTCCTGCCCCTCTTTGAACTCTGAAGAAGATTGTTTGGCCTAACCAGCCCCCAGATTCCTACCACCCTTGCTGTCCTCGCCACTAATGCTACTTCCTGTTGTCTCAGTGACATTCCATGCTTCAAATTCTGGAAAGGGTTTTCAAGACATGAATTTTACAAGTGCAAAATCAATTATATTTCACAGGGAGGGGGGACATTTGTTAAAATTTCACTGATAGACTTCTAAAATGATGTGGCTAAAAGGGAACAAAACTTTTGCCTTGACATACACAGTGTCACATCATTGTTTTGTCTGTGAGGTGCAAAATGAGAGTTCACACTTAAACACTGCCTGGGTTTCTCTCAACACAAACCAGAGTCACTTGGGAAAAGGGACACTTTGATTGAGAAACTGGCTCTGCAAGATTGCCTGTGGGCATGCCTCTGGGGCACTCTCTTAATTAATTATTAACATGGGGGGGGCTTAGCCCATTGTAGGTGGGGCCAGCCCTGGGCAGGTGGTCCTGGGTTGTGTAAGAAGACAAGCTGAGCAAGCCATGAGGAGCAAGCCAGATGCAGAGTTCCTCTGGAGCCTCTGCTTCAGTTCCTGCCTCCAGCTTTCTGCCTTGGTTTCTATCCATGACTGCAACCTGTAAGCCGAACAGACCCTTCCTTCCCAAGGCAGTTTCTGTCAGTGTTTATCACAGCATCAGAGGAGCAGACTAACATCACACTGTATCTGTCTTGTGAGGAATTTATTTACTAAACATCCAACCATGCATTCAAAATTGCTTCATTTGCTGGGCGGTAGTGGCTCACACCTTTAATCCCAGCACTTGGGAGACAAAGCCAGGTGGATCTCTGTGAGTTCAAGACCAACCTGGTCTACAGAGCGAGATCCAGGACAGGCACTAAACTACATAGAGAAACCCTATCTCTGAAAAAAACAAAACAAAACAAGACAAACAAACAAAAAACCTGCTCCATGCAAAATTCTCCTTTGAGGAGCAAGAGAATGAGGCCTTAATATTTATGAGAACAATGTAGGACATGTATGTATCTATGGTAACCTTGTAACCACATCTATAAGCAAATATTTTCACATTGGCAAATGTCACAGAAGGAAGTGCAGTAGATGAGAGAGGATCACAGCTTTTTGTGTGCGTGTGTGCGCGTGTGTGCATGTGTGCGTGTGCGTGTGTGTGTGCGTGTGTGTGTGTGTGTGTGTGTGTGTGTGTGCGTGCACATGTGAGGGTGCACACACCAAGTGTCCTGCTCTCACTCTGCCTTCTTCCCTAGAGACAGGGTCTCTCACTGAAGTGGGCGCCGGCCTGGCAGGCTCCAGCAATCTTCCTGCCTCTGCCCTGCTGTGGCACACGCTCTTAACCAGTGAGCCATGCCCCCAGCCCCAGCCACTGCCTTTTATTCTTCCTCTCAGTGGAAGGCAGTGTTGCTCTCCTGTGACGTGAGTTTGATCCAAGCCCCTGGCTAATTTTGTCTGAAAGAATGCTGTAGAACCTGATTCCGGTCTCACACTGGCCATCCAAAGCCTGTCGTTGGGTTGGTTGATGGCTCTTGCTCTCAGGGTGTTCACACTCACACTCCAGCTGCCACGTGCACACCACAGGATGCGGCTGGTGGTCAGGCCTCAGGAAGCTCCCTGCATGTGCGGGTACCATCTTGAATGCCCTGCCCAGTGGCTACCTTCCCAATGTCTCAGTCAGCGTGGCACAGGGCAGAACCAGCCACCAAACTCACAGAAGCCTGAGTTACAGCATGATGTTTCAAGGTATTAAGTTCTTTACACAGAATCCGATTGAAAAAACAGAAGGAGAAAGAGGACTGTTTATGAAATAGGTATAAGGCCACAACAAAATGTGAATTACAATGCTATCTTTAGGTAGGCATGTATATTATACCATCTGAATCCTATGAAGATAATGAAAATTATCCACCGAAGACCTCCTCAGATAAGGGGGACTATTGAATATACATGATTTGCAAACACTATCCTCCAGTCTGTGGGTTGTTTATTAAGTATCTTATTTGAAGAGAGCAATTTTAAATGGTTTTCAAATTAATTTATAAATTTGCTCTCGCACGGGTGAAGCCATGGATCCACTAGAAGTTCGTTTTAATTTTCCTATAATCCACTTTGAGGACTTTTTATAGATGGTGCAAGGAACGGCTCAGTGGCTAAGGCACTTGCGTGCGCCAAGCCTAATTCCCGAGTTCAGTGCATGGGAGCCATGTGGTGAAAGGAGAGAAGTGACTTCCATAGTTTGCATGTGAGCACACACACACACACACACACACACACACACACACACACACATCTGTACAGGTAATGCAATAACAATAACAAAGGCAGCATCTGTTTGGGGTTTTGTTGTTTCAGGTGGTAAGGTAGTTCTCATTTGAATGGTGTGTGTGCTCATGTGTGAGGGGGCATGTGTACAGATGTGTAATCACACTTGTGTGTTTTTGTGTGGAGGCCAGAGGTCAGCCTTGAGTGTCATTCCCAAGATGCTGTCCATCTGTTTCCTAAGACAGAGTCTCTCATTGGCCTGGAACTCACCAAGTCCACCAGGCTGGCTGACCAACTGACCCCAGGAGCCTTCCTGTCTCTGTGTCCCCAGCAGTGTGGTTACAGGAGAGTGTCACAATGCCTGACTCTTGTATGTGAGTTCTGCCGACCAAACTCAGGTCCTCATGCCTGTATTGCATGGACTTTATTGACTGAATTATCACCCCCCTCCCTCACACTCATTTGATTCTAAATTTGTGATGCTGAGTATTGACCAAGGCTGCCATACTGGAACCTTGTTTGGGCTTGTGTGCTCATTACTCTTCTTGTCATGTGACAGGTACCAGACAAAAGCAACTTCAAGGAGAAGAGCTTTGCTTTGGCTCACGGCTTGCAAGAGTTCTCAGCCTGTGGGTCTTGAACGACCCTTTCACAGGACTTACACTTCGGCTATCCTGCATATCAGATGTTCACATTACGATTCATAACAGTAGCCAAATTACAGTTAAGAAGTAGCAATGAAGTACTTTTGTGGTTGGGGGTCACCACAGCATGAGGAGCTGTATTCAAGGGTCACAGTGTTAGCAAGGTTGAGAACCACTGAAGAGGATGCAGCCTATCATCGAGAGAAAGCACGGCCGTGGGAATGGCTTGGTCTGTGGTAGCGAGAGCTTGTGGACTGGCTTGCTCACATCTCGGCGGACAGGGTTCAGAGAGGGCTTGGGCTGGAAATGGAAGCTGGCGTTCCTATCAATCCACTTCTGCTAGCAAGACCCTACATCCCAAAGATTCCACAATCATCTAAAACAGCACCAAGAGCTAGGGATAAGTACTCACATCCAAGAGTCCGTCAGGGACAGTTCACATTTAACACCAAACAGCATACCAATGGGATTGTAAACTCTGAATCAGAGGCCATACCTAAATAAAATTCCTTGTACCAACCACCATGTCTGTGCTAGCAGACATGTGCTCACAGTCAGGGGACTGAACAACTCTGAGCTGAACGTGTATTTTCGGTTCTTTGGACTCAGCACACTAAAGATTGGCTCATGATGAAAAATCAAAGGATAGGAAATTTTTTATTAGACTTGATACTTTTAGAGCATGAAAAATAGCTTGAGGGCAGGTTGTGGTGGCCCCCGCCTTCAATCCCCCTCTCAGGAGGCAGAGGCAGGTACATCTTTGTGAGTTCCAGGATAGCCAGAGCTACAAAGTGAGCTACCCTGTCTCAAAAAAAAAAAAAAAAAAAAAAAAAAAAAAAAATAAAAAAAAAAAAAAAAAAAAAACAGTAAAAAGAAATAGAGGGAAAAAAGAAAGGAAGACTGTGAACCGAAATGAAAATACTTTTGTTCTTCTCTTGTTTTCAAAGAAGCGGCACTTTATTTCCTTTTAAAATGAACAGTCACGTATGCTACGGCACAGAACCTGAAGAAACTCTTGGGTCTCAAACCACGCAGACTGCCAAGCAAAATGACCAGCCTGCTGGTGTTCTCGATTCCGCACCCTCGCTGCTGCCCCTTTAAAGAAGCCTGTAACTCTGTGGTTCCTGCCTTCCATGATGGAGGTACCGAGGACACTGCAGACGACCTCACTTTCAGTTTTATTCTGAAGCTTCCGGTTTTTATAGGATTGCTAAAGAAAAGCACCCACTGAGACCAAAGCCTTGCCAAACACAAGCTTTTAAGATTCATAAGTGGGGCTGGAGAGGCAGCTCAGTGTTAAGGGCACTTGGTGCTTTTGCAAGGGACCCAAGTTCCTAGCAACCATATGGCAGCTCATAGCTCCATGGTAACTCCAGCACCAGGGGATCCAATGCCGTCTTCTGTCCTCTGGGGGCACCAGGCGCACACATGGTGCACTATGTAATACAGGCTAACACAAAAAGGTGACAAGTGAGTGTTATGGGTGGAATCGTGATGTTAACACGTGATTGATAAGGTGGGCATTTTTGTCCTACTTTTATCAAAGAGGGGAGATTTTCTCTCACAGAAGCAAACTGCTGACAGAACAGAGCTGGGATGTAGCTCAGTAGGGAGAGGGCCAGCCTAGCACACCAGCAGCCCCGGGTTTGACCCTCAGCACCCCCTAACTGGGGTGGTGGCAGCAACTACAGGGCTGTCATCTCGGATACTGAGGGTGGAAGCTGCAGGGTCAGAACTTCCGGCTCACCGTGGGCATTGGCAGCTCAAGGCTCATCTGAGCTCCATTTTACCCCAAGTCAAACAACAACAGAGTGTGCTAATATCACTTTGTACATTTAACCAATAATTATGAGGCATGCTCCTGTCTCAGGGCCTCACATACTGCACCACATTTTGAAAGCACACAGGCGGAAGGGATGAGGAGATGTGGTTTTGTCCCAGAAGATGATGGGCAGGGAAGAAAGGAGTGAGTCTAGCCTGAAGGCACAAAATGAGCAGCTATTTGGAACCCTAGGAGTTGGAAGAATGTTTTAGACATGGGGGGAGATCTGTGTGGCTGGGTCCAGGAAGACAGAGCAGGAGAAAGGTTGCATTGGAAGCTTAGGGCATGATCGTGGCCACGGTGGTTGGTGTTTAGAATTTATCTTAAAGGAGTTAGGCAAGGTAGTATTTTAGATCCATGCCCAGCTCCCAGTCTCTGATCTGGGATTTAGGAATGTCTCTCAGTGCCCCATTGATCATAAATTCGTTAACATGGTGCCTAGCGCGTGTCTTGATCCCTTAAGTACACTTATGGGTGCTGCTTCTCTAGCAAGTTACCCTCACGCTGCTGTAGCCAACTGCCTGGCAGGACATCTTAAAGGGATGACGATTCAGTGTGTCTTACGGTTTTAGAAGGTTTGGTCTGTGGTTGCTTGGCCCCAAGCATTGGCTCAAACTGCGGAGGCAGCCATGTGTGGCAGAGGTTGGTCTTCCCTTCTTGGTAAATGAGAAACAGAGATGGGGCAAGGCCTTCACCCAGCTGGTTTTCCTCTTTTTTCCCCTTTCATCCTGTTCAGGACCATGGGATGGAGACACCCGCATTCAGGGTGAGTCGTCACCGCCTGTTACTTTGCTCTGAAAATATCACTTTGGCGGGAGTTTGGGGGAGGTTGCCACTAGTCTCCTAGGTCATTCTAAATCCAGTCAAGCTGATCATGAAGATTGATTGTCCAGGCTGGTACACACATAGAGAGCACAACACTCTACGTATAATGAGTAGCTTTCACTGATGGTTTGCTCACTGGATAATTAAAAAAAAAAAAAAGATATAAATTTTCATTTATGTTTCTGTTTAAAAATGAACCCAGCATTTATTTGAGGAAGCTTCTAGATCTGGTTATGTGACCAGATAAATCACAAAAGGCCTATGGAAAGGCAGAATAGTGACATGGGCCGTAAATTACAATATTCTCCCTGTCTGAGCAAGTCTTACAAAACTTTGTTGACCAGCTTACCATAAAACTTTGCCAACAGCTTCCCAGCCCATCTCTTTATCCCATCTAACTCCACCAAATCCCTACACTTCACAGTGGAGAAGCAGGGTTCAGCCAGTTCCAATGGTGCCCAGCCGCCTAGAGGCTGGACAAAACCTACCTATCAGGTGACATCTCTCTTCACCCCTCATGGTATAGAGGGCACGAGGCTCTCATGCTCATGGAGAAGCACTAGCAAAACCAGGAATGATAAGCACGCATGCCTGTCTCTTCAAAGAAGGGATAGCTACACCTGTTTCCACCCTGGGAGGGGACGTCTCTGATAACCTGGCAACCTTTGCTACTCTGTAGAGCCAGGCTTCACTGGAATCCCCCAGACTTCTCAGCTAGTTTCTCAGTCAACAGAACCCATCCTTATGGAAGAGGTCCCATGTACATTGAAAAGAATTTACAGTTATGCTTATTACACACCCTTCCTCCCTAGACCCTCATCCTGAGCATTGCGTCTCAGTCAACAGAACCCATCCTTATGGGAGAGGTCACAGGTGTTTTGCAAAAGACATGTTCTTTGCACGGGAGTTTTGATGTAGTCGTTTCTTAAGCTTTGCTGTGATAATTGTCAAAGGAACTGTCTTCCAAAGTTGTACTTAAATATGTCAAAAATAAACTGCCTGGGCTCAGACTCTAGAAGTTTGAACCGGTACCAACTACCTAAGTCATGCTGAACCGGATTTCCATCTTGCCTCTCAAGGATCATTCCTCTGCCGGCCATAGCATTTACAGGGACCTGCACATCCTGACTGTGAAGAAAGGGGCCATGTCAGGGCTACTGGAAGGGTCCCAGCACCGTGGTAAACACTTTGCTGGTTTGGCTGAACCAGAGTTTGGGGAGAGAGAGTGGTTAGCGGTTAGCAGAGTTGGATGGCTTAAGAAATAAGTAGTATGGAGTATTGCAATGTCCCAGTGAGGACTATATAGAGTGTGAAGCCAAGACTGACCTTCAGGTTGGAGCCGGAGATGTCCGGGAAATGTTTGTTTTGGGGAAGTCCCTCTACTCTCAGTACGACCGCTTTCAAGTACTGCACACTTGCACAGCCTGGGGCACAGCATCCTGTCCCATTTGGAGTGTGAGTGTACACCTGTTTTAAAGTGACAGTGTTTGCACTGACGGAGACAAAAGAGAATTCTAAGCAGGGAACCTGGGCTGTGGAGCATCCATTGGATGAACGCACATGTGCATGGCATCCACAGCCCAGCTCCAGAGGCAGGAGCTATGGCCCTGGTGCCTTTCGTCAACATGGGGGACAACAGTCGGTTAGTGGTTTTGCTCGTTTGCTTCTTTTTCCTAGTGGACCTCAGATAGTGACTGGAGCTAGTCAACGCTGCCATCCACGGCTCATCACTGTCGCTGGTTCCTGTTTCAGGGACTGGTAGACTGAGTGTCATTCGTCCATGTTCTCCCTCACTCCCCCATCAGAGGCAACCTTGCTCAGGATTTGTCAGGGGGATATTTGCATGTTTTGTGTGCTGCTACCAGGTGTGGGTCACGTTTTCTGTGCCTCTTTCTTTTCCATTCTGTATTACTCCTTCTATGCTCACCCAAGACATTATCTTGATGTTTAATATATTATTTTGTTTTTGAGACAGGATGTCATGTATCCCAGGTTGGCATTGAACTCATTAGTTAGCCAAGAATCACCTTGAATTTCTGAGTTTTCTACCTTTGCCTCCAGACACCGAGATTATAGGCTCATGACTCCATGCTTGACTTTTAATAGATGCTGGGGATTGAACCCAGGGCTTTGTGTAAGCACTCTACCGTCTACATCCCCAGTTCTAATGCATCACTTCTTGTTTTAATTAATCATAGCATTTTGATTGATTTTTTTTGATTAATTGATTGTGTCTATGCACACGTGTGCCATGCAGAAATCAGAGAGCAACTTGCAGCTCTCCTCAGGTCCAGCTTTTTGGGTCCCAGACATTGAACTAAGGTTACCAGTCTTTTTGGCAATCGTCTTTACCCACTGAACCACCTTGCCCTCCTCTTCAAAGCATCATACCTAACATAGCCTAGAGCTGCTTGTATTTTCTTATCCACAGTCAGAGAGATGGTCATGGAGATTGGCTTGCTTGGAGGAGAATATCTTAGAGGGGTAGACTTTGATATGCAAGTTCAATATTCAGTATTTTGTTAATGTGGAGAACAAGCAAAATCTGTCATTATTTAGATTGTTATTGGAATATGTATTTTCTCTGACCTTGACTGAGCACAGTCAGAAAGGAAAAGGGGCCAGGACTTTCTGGGCTTGTTATGATCTGCTCACTTGACACCTCTAAGTGGTGGAAACGACCAATTTAAAAAATCGGTCATTCCAAAATAACCCCCAAGGTCACCTCTCTAGCTAAGCGCATTCAAGCACTCAAAGCATAGATTATGTCTGGGTATTGCTAAACTCAGGGTCAACGAACAGGCATTGCTATAATCCACCAAGCTAGTTATGTCAGCCAGGAGGAATGCACTGTCAACCACTGTACACAGATGTGTATCGTCCATGGGGCTCCTCAACATACTTCTTTCCCACGTTTCCTTGAGAAGAAATAGCTTTCTAGAAGTGAGGGAACCGACAACCTAGCTTCTGAAATATGAGACAGGAAAATCAAGATAAGCAGGATTCTTTTGCCCTGCTGGATACTTTTATTATTGAGCTAAAAATAGGAAAAAGGCAGAGGGGGATCATGTTTTATAAATGACGAGAGGTATTTTAAGTTAACCAACGGTATCAGTTTAATGCTTTTAATTTTTCAAACTATGCCATAGCCGCCAATGCGGCGCAAGATGGTTTGGCACTTAGAATGTGGTATGCAGATCTCCTGAATGTTATCATTGAAATGAACGTTGCACACACACACACACACACACACACACACACACACACAATGCACACACACATATGATGTATGTATATATGTATATAGTGTTAGATGGGAGAGATAACTTAGCTTAATGTATTTGTTTTTATCTCTAAACTACAGCTCTGAGCAATAATGGACAGGAAAGGAGAAGAAAAGGAAGAGAAAGAAGGAAGGAGAGGAAAGAGAAGGAGGGGAGGGAGACAAGAGAATGAAAGGAGACAAGAAAGCCAGCTGGCCATGTGAACTTTTAAAGGATGACGGCTCAGAAAATAACCCTTCCTCTGTTGTCTGTTCCCCCTATGCTGGGCACCAAGACTGCAGTCATGAGGTAAAAACACGCACTAGAGCTGAAGGAGTAAGAAGTTAAAAGGTTGGGGGGCGGGGGGACACTCTACCACTGAAAGCCATATGACCACAGGCAATCCATTTTATCTTTTTAAATCTTATTTTTCTCATCTGCAAAAGAGGTGGCACAAGCCTCTTCAAAGCAGCTGTGCAGATGGGGGGTGGTGCCCTCGGGTGTGGCCCAAGTGGAAAGGCCCAGGGACTCGAGCTTACAGAGGCTAATGAGGTGCTCTAGAGAGCTCTGAGCTCACCGTGCGTCATCAGAGCCCCTGCACGGTAAGCCAGGCGGTGTCGGAGAGCCCCACCATGTAGCACTGGACCAGCAGACCCCACCTCCATCTTCAGAAATCACAAGTTAAGGACTGAAGGAAATTAGAATAGAGTGCCTGCATCCATCTTACTCAGAAAAAGCCCCACGACAAGGAAAAGTGTGAGCAGGCAGAGACCTAACGGCAAGAATCATCAGTTTTGTGTGGATCTGTGCAGAACGTGATGTGCTGCAGACCCAGTAAACGTTCTCTTAAGGCGGTTTTCTGTTTTGCAAATCAGGGCTCTTATTGCCCAGCTATAATCGAAGTAACAGTGTACCTCTCAGAGAAGTTACACAGGATGCATGCCGTTTTGGGGTGGATGTGTGTGGATGTTTAATCCTGGGCATCAAACACAGCCCTGCCCACATGCTAGTAAGCACTCTGCTGAAGAGTACAGGCCATCCCAATGCTCTGATTTCCAGTAGAGTGGACAGAGTCCAGTCTAGACATAAGTTACATGCATGTCTCTGCTGTTTCCAAACCTTTGGAGCACCATGCTGTACTAAGTGGGTTAACCAGCTCCTTCTGGTTAAAAACTAGAGTTGATGCTTTGGGGATGCCCAGTGCAAGCCTCCTGTGCAAGCATAGCCCTAACAATACCTCTAGCACTAACAATCCCCCAGTACTAACAATCCCCCCATAGCACTAACAATCCCCAGCACTAACAATCCCCAGTACTAACAATCCCCCAGCACTAACAATCCCCAGCACTAACAATCCCCCAGTACTAACAATTCCCCCAGTACTAACAATCCCCCAGCACTAACAATCCCCCAGTACTAACAATCCCCAGTACTAACAATCCCCCAGTACTAACAATCCCCCAATACTAACAATCCCCAGTACTAACAATCCCCAGTACTAACAATCCCCAGTACTAACAATCCCCCAGTACTAACAATCCCCAGTACTAACAATCCCCAGTACTAACAATCCCCCAGCACTAACAATCCCCCAGTACTAACAATCCCCCATAGCACTAACAATCCCCAAGCAGTACTCATTTCTTGTCTTTGTGTGTAGATTTTCCCTCTGCTTGTATAAGAACGACCGTGTACTCAGTTTTTGAAATTGACAAGGAAAATAACGAAAGTGAAACATGTCCATCACTCTTTCTCCTGGTGACCTCCCAGTCCCACTTGGGAGCATGCGCTGTTGTCAACAACTGCAGGCTTCCCAGCACAGTCATTTCTCCCCATTTTCACTGCTACTAGGACGTGGGTTTGTGGGGTGGGTGGGGTTGAGTGTGAATACCCACCACCGGATCCCGTGTTGAGCACTTGGCGACCTGCTGCTGGCACGGTTTGGGAAGTTTCCGGAGCGTGCCAGGATAGGAAGCGGGCTGGCACAGGTGGACCACGGGGTTGGGGTGGGCCCTTCACGGTTATATCACAACCTGCCTCTGGTTGAAGCTCTGTTCCTCAGTCACCAACTGAGTATAGGACATTCTGCCAGCTCCGGCCTGCTGTCATGGACTAAGCTGCGTCAGTCCCCATGCCTTCTCTACCATGACACTGAGCTAAACTAAACGTGTTCACATACAGCTCAAGTTCCTTCTGTCCAGTATTTGGTCACATCAGTGACACCCACATCAACGCCATCGTATTTTCCTGAAGCCGTTTCTCTAGATGAGCCTCCTGGGAGCATACTGTTTCCTCCTCGTCGTCTGGACCCAAGGCCTAGAGTCCTTCCACTCTGGTCTGAGTCACTTTGGTGAGTGCCAAACAGAAAAGGAGGATTCTTACTGGAAACAATGGGTGTGTGCTAACTTGGGAGTGTGGCAGATTCTCAATGAAGGTGGCATTTAAGTATGACCTGAAGCAGGTATAGGGGCCCACCAGTTGAGAGGAGACAGGTGGTGGCATTTGGGAATATGCCTGCAGGGTCTTGGGTTTGTTAAGACCCCAGCTGAGTAGCTCAGGAATGCAAGGAAGGTGGGTGTGACCTGGAATGAGAGGGGCATGGGAGGAAGGGGCCCCCAATGTCTCCCAGGCCCTCAGCAGGTGGTTTATCCTAGGAGACGTGTGCAGCTTCTCTATCTAGTTCTGGTATTCATCATCCCGTATCCCGTCAGCCCTCACACTGGTTCATACTAGTTTTGAACACATCTATGGGTTGTTGGCTTTTAAGACAAGGTCTCAGCTCCTGCCTTTACCTCTCAAGGCCTAGGATTACAGGCATGTGCTATGCCTGGTTCATGGGGTACTCAGAATGGACCTCCAGGTCTGGAGTGTGCTAGGCAAGCACTGTACCACGTGACCACATACCCAGCCCCAGCTGTCTTCTACTTATCTCACCCTTGTGCTTGCTTAGACTGTTCCTTGATAGGCCTCCCTGGCTCCAGACTTTCCCTGTCCCCAACGATCCACCCTGCCCCTCCCCACACGGAAGTCTCTTCTCACTGAGTCTACGGACATCTACCAACGTTCCCCACAGCACTTCATTAATGAGATTAGGAGGTAACCAAGGCTTCCTGAAGTGCTCCATCATCTACCGAATGATGGCTAGACACTCCCTCTACGGTCTACAGCACCAGCTGGATGTGGAACCTCACCTGTGATCCCTGCAGTTAGGAGGCTGAGACACGGTTGCCAGGAGTTTGAGACCAGCCCAGCCTAGATAGCAAGACCCTTTTGAAAAAAACAAAGAAAAGAAAAAACAACAACAACAACAAAAACCCGGCATCTTCACACTGAGCCCCCACACTCAGGTTTTCAGCGTGGTTAGCGAGTGTCCTCTACGGTTCAGGGTCCTACCCGGGCCCAGCGTTTCCTTCTTGTTTTAAATCTCTACATCTTCCACCCTGGCTCGGGCAACTCAACATCCTCTCTCTGGACCCACTCCTCTGGCTTTGGAGCGAGCACATGAAATGACGCCAGTCGACCCAATCAGAGGCATTCAAGATTCCTCTTGAATCCTTGGAAAAAGTTGCTCTCTATCCCTGAGGATGTCATATTAGTGTGAGGCCTGGCGCTGTGGCAGTCATTTTACCACTGTGAGGTACAAACTGAAGCTGACACTGTGGCGACCAGTGGAGACAGAAAGAAACTGGATCTTCCTTCAAAGATTTATGCTATCAGTGGCAAAAAAAAAAAAAAAAAAAAAAAAATCCTGCTGGATCTAGTTCAAGTGGGGTTTCTGTTGCTTACAACGTAACTGCCTAGGCCTGCGCTGGGCATGCCCTCTCTCATGCTGCTGAGTTCTCCTCACAGGGCTTGGAGGAGGCAGTTCATATACTGGTGATGTCTGGGAGGAAAGGGCTGGAGTGGGGGAGGGCTGCCTGGCTGGGCAGGCAGGAGCTCGTTCAGCGGGTGATGCTCAGTGACAAACAGGAGCTGAAGCCGATGGGAAAGAACCTTCGAGCAAAGAGAGCAGCCAGCACGGGCCCCGGAGTGGGGAGTCATTCGACAGATCCCAGAAACAGAAGGAAAGCACCATGGTAGCCACGCGTCTTCTGAAGATCTCAAGGCCTAATGTATGTCCCACCTCCTTCTGCCATGGTTCCTGGCTGGTCTCAGGGTCCCTCCTTCGGGCTACAGTGTTTCCAGGCTAGACCAGCTTTGTACTTCAAACTTCACAGGGAAAGACGTATATTGTGTACCGTCTTTATTGCCGCAGGTTTTTCTCATGATTTAAACTTTTAAAAATTTATTTACTTGTGTGTGTGTGTGTTGTGTTGTGTTGTGTGTGTGTGTGTGTGTATGAGTGTGTGTGTGGAGAGAGAGAGAGAGAGAGAGAGAGAGAGAGAGAGAGAGAGAGGGAGTACACTTGCCATGGCAAAGGTGTAGCGTTAGAGAACAATTTATTACTCTCCACCTACCAGTGGGTCCTAAGGATTGAACTCAGGTTGTCAGACTTGGCAGCAAGCTCCCTTACCAATGGAACCATTTTGCTGCCCCCCTTTCCTTGTGGTTTTATTACTTTTGGGTCTTGGAGAGCATCTCCTATTTTTGGTTTGTTCATCACAAAATCTTAGTGTATATCATCCGAATTGCTCTGAAAACACCATGTATGCAGGGTCACCGGTCCCCTCCCAGATGCACACGACACATTTGAACGATACAGATGCAACTGTAACGTGCTTTCTGGTCAAAACCGCTGGACACCGTGCAGCACTGCTCACGATAGCCGAGCTATGGTGCCAACCTAGCCGCTGGGGTGGATAAAGAACACGGGGTACGTTATACACACCGGAACTTTTCCAGAAGAGTGCAGTGCATGTAATCAGTGTCATCTGATGAAGGACCAGCATGGCGTGCTTCCCCCCATTTGTAGGCCCTGGATATTACAGATGTACAAAGCCATGTAAACACACCTGTCAGGAAAATAGAAACAAAACTGTTTGGGGAAACGAGGGAGTTGACAGGGGCAGAAAAGGAGTAGCAGGCGTGGGTACGGGCATCAGTGTGCATTGCACATTTGTGTGAAAATGGCCTTACGTAACCTCATGTGACACAACTGGAAAATATGAACGAAAATGCTTATCGTTTGATCCATACTGTAACATCGTTTTAAATGTCACATGGTCCAAAGTTACCATTTTCTCAGCTTCTGAAAAACTCTCTATGGAAATGTTGCCCTGTGCCCTTGGTCACCTGACTGCCCATTAATTAGTTGTGGTCAGTAAATAGAAGAACCACAATGGAGCACTCCAACAGTATGCAATTTAGCATTTGTTTCAATTTAGGTTTATGTCTCTATCAAACTTTTAGTGATCTAGTCAGACAAAAGGGGGGGTTACTTGAGCCTGGGTGAACTGGCCATAGATTGATCTATCTATCTATCTATCTATCTATCTATCTATCTATCTATCTATCTACGATCTATCTATCGTCTATCTGTTTGTTTGTCTGTCTATCTATTATCTATTTATTATAGATAGAGTCCCACTACTCAGGCTGGCCTGGAACCTGCTCTTAAGCTCAGGCAGGCTTTGAATTTGGAATCCTCCTGCCTCAGCTTCTTGAGTAGATGGGATTAAAGTCTTGTGCCACTAGACCTAGCTCTTGGACATTTTAATTTTGTTTTCTTTCTTTTTTGAGACAGATCCCATGGGATCACGGGCACGAGCCACTCTGAGGGAAGTCACGGCTGCATTTACTCATACAGGAAGAAGCACCTGCTCCCCCCCAGAGGCTGCTTTTCAACAAAGGGCTGGAAGAAGGCAAACCAGTGCACACAAGACAGGCAGGCTGCCAGGAAGCTGGCTGGGCCCTCCAGTTCCCCTTACATGATCTGCCAGGGCCAGTACATCCCCCTTGTGATTGCCAGGATCTGTGTGATTATAGCCTTCTCCTAGGTAAGGGGCCCTCCCAAATCCGCTGTGTTCTCTGTGAAGCGCCCATTTCATCACCACTCACGTTTCCATTCAGGCCAAACCACTCATACAACTCTTTGGATGTGAATTTTCTCACCTGTAAAACAAGGACCTGACCCTCAAAGACTTCTGAGGTCATTTTCATACAAAAGCCAAGTAGCTGACCAACACACACACACACACACACACACACACACACACACACACACACACCTTTTATCATAGATGTGATTTTGTCATAATTCCCCATGGACCATTTCTATGCTAGTTGCTTTTAAAAAGTGGAAATGAATCTCTATCCAAACAACATACATTTGGGAAACAACTTCATTACAGTTCAACAAAATTTCTTCATACATGCCAAAGGCACCTAGAAAGGTAACTTGAAAGTTCTTAAAAAATCATTTTGCATTGAGCTTTTTTTTTTAAGTAAAAAATGTATCTGAGTGATTTCTTAAGTGGTGAAATCCCCCCCCCTGCCCTTTTACTAGAATTTTTAAAATAGCCTAAATGAAATCTCACTCAACGCTCTACAAGAAAATATACCTTTAGGCTGAGAGGCAGCATGAATTTCATCCTACAGAATTATTTTTGGGGCTGGGGTGGGGTGGGGTTACAAGTGCCTAGAGACAGAGGCTTCTAATTAAATTGCCCTCTCGGCCAGAACTGCAGAATCCACACTGCAGTCACCATAACTGGGCTCAAATCTGGGGCAGAATGATAATTCTGTAAGTTTAGAGTGGTTGTTTTTTAAGTGTAGCTCATAATGGCTGGAGAGTTTCTGATGACTTTTCAAGGTTTTGCAAAGTGTGTGTATTTGCTGAGGGACCAGGGGACTTGCAGCCAGTGAATAAATAAGAAAGATTTTACAGTCTCAGGAAGTCTGAGGCTGTCCCAGATGAACAGGAAGAGCTGGGGTTGTCTTTCTGGCTCGCAGATGATGAGAAGCCCGAGGCAAAGTGTGAGGCAGGAAGTTTGGAACTATGTCCCATCAGAAGATGCGTCTTAGTCACCTCCACCCCACTGCACTGGCAGTCAGAGCTGGAGGAGTGAAAGACGGAGAGAAAGGGGGAAGCTGTCGTGATTGATTTTATTTATTTGAACACTCTTTAGTACGTTTATTTACGTCTGTGGTGGATGTGTGTGTATGCGGCACTCAGGATGGGTGTGGAAGTCAAAGGACAATGTTCTCAGGACTCCCTGCCCAGGCACAGAGACCATTCATTGATTTGTTCAACCCATCCACTGAGGACACTATGCTCAGCCATGTGGGGAATGAGGAAGTATGAAGCAGAAGAAGTGGGTGGGGCCAGAAGTTTATATTCTTTGAGAATCAGATATCAATGGATAAACACACAGGAACTACGTAATTCAAGTTTCAGTAAAAGCTGTGGTGGAGATTCAGGTGTTTACCGGAGGTCCAGAGCACAGAGCACTGTGACTTTGGGCACTGACCTGTGAAAGAGATGTTTGAACTGCCAGGAAAAGATAGCTCTGTAGGAGAGGTCCAGTTGAGGGACCAGCCTGTGCTGGTCCTGAGGTCAGAATGACATTGGCTTTTTCAAAGGGCAAAACAGGAAACCATTTGTCTAGAACAATGGTTCCCAAAGTGTAACCCACAGTGTGGCAGGAGCCTACACAAAATGATTTCAAGCTTTCATGGGTGAAGAGATGTTTAAAAATAGCACAAAAATACTGGAAAGAAATAGCAAAAAAACAGAACTGACTCCCCAGACCTCAGAGTACACTATAAAGCTGATATGAAATAAGGGTTATGTGGGCATGAGAATAAGAATGCAATGGAAAAGAAAAGAGAATCTAGGTGCAGTCTTCTGTGTGAGAACTTAATATACATTATACATCAAATGAGCAGTTCTGTTTTGTGGGAAGACAAATTATGCACAGAACCCCACCAGTGTAACTGGCTATCCACCTAAAAGAGAATACCCTTCTGCAAACACATATCCCCAGAGACTACAGTATGAATCATGAACAACAAAACAAATTATTATAGCAGTATCTAGGAGAGTTCACAGACGATGTAGAGACCAAGAAATTTGTTTAAGATTGGAAAACGCAGAGACCATATCAATATAAAAATGCCATATTAAAAATTTATATGATCCCATAATACATACAATAATTATTTGAAAATTAAAATAAAAATTTAAAATCTACAACCCATCTGTGTGGTAAAATATATAAACAAATTCAAGCCACAAATGATAGATTTGGGGAAAAATAAAACCTTATAATTAAAATGACAAAAAAACCCTTATATAACATAGGAAGTGGCTTTGGAAACTGGTAACAGAACAGAAAAATAAAGACAAAGGAACGAGAGTTTATAGAGCCGTAAATCCAGACAAGTGTACAAAACGATGCTGTAATCTGCCACAGTCATGTAAAGTAATGACACTGGACAGTAGGTCCATCAAGCCTGCCAAAGTCAAAACTTTCTACAATTTATGTTGTTGATGTTTTGTAGAAATGCGATGTTTATAGCATTTGGGTTAAGATGCAGGCAGAATCTACTGAAATAGATATGTTTATGTAAAATAGACATAAAAAATAAGCAATGGCATATGTGTACAGTGGAAGACCACTCAGCAATGAACAGAACTATTTTATACACAACAGTGTGGCTGTGCACTGTAACTGTTCATTTGATCAGATTTATGAAACTGCTCTTCTGGAATGTCCACGAGGGATGATCTCTGTTGGTGAGTTGAGGTGAGAAGACAGCCCACCATTGGTGGCACCACTCCCTGGGCTGCAATCCTGGACTACATAAGGAGAAAATGAGCTGAGCACAAATATGCACCGCTGTCTGCTTCCTGACTGAGGGCACAATGTGATCAGCTGCCTGAGCTCCAGCTCCTACTCCATGGCTTCCCTGCCTTGGTGGACTTTCACCTCAAATGGCAAGCCCAAAGAAACACTTTCTCCCTTAATTTGCTGCTTTTGTGAGGCTATTTGATCCCAGGAACAGAAAAAGGAACCAAGATAAACATGGTGATTCACTCTAAAAAACATTACACTGAGAAAATAACCCAGCCATAGCCGAGTCCTGGCTGTGCGAGATTCCATTTGTATCCTGTTCTAGACCTGGGGAAATGAATCTACAGCACCTGAACCTCCGATCAGTAACTGTGGCATTATTTTCAAAAGTGGGATCAAGTACAGCCTTGTCCACTAAGAATGGGAGGTTGAATCTGTAGAGGACCAGTATACTGCCACTGACAATCAGGCAGGGACACAGCAGCCAGGGTTTCCAGGTTATTATCCATTGGTAGAATTCAGAAAAGTATGACATCATCCTATTCTATGGAACAAGAGTCCTAACCTTCATAGCTGAGTTATACCTTGTTATGGAAACATGGAGAGATATAGAAAAACATACATATTGGGTTTGCTTTTTTGTTTTTTTTTTTTTTTTTTTTTTTTTTTTAAAAAGTGTAGTTCTTCAAATTATTGGTGCAGAATTTTGTCATGGAGCCCAGATTAGCCTTCCTCCATATCCTTTTGCTTTGTTAACCCATCACTAGAATTACAGACCCATGCCATGTCCAATTCAGGGATGTCAACTTGGACCACAAGGCACGGGGATGGAGGGAAAGAGGAGGAATAGGGCCTTGAGCTGAGAGGAAAGACTGAGCTAAAACCGTGATATGTTTGTGATTCAGAGAATTAAAACTTGTGTTGATAGATCATCTGCATCTGAACTGCGGTGCTGGGTCCTTCTTTGGCAACCTACGGTGACCCTCGCTCCTCTCAGTGTGACAGAGCTGCAGGAGCTGTGGGCTGTGGCTTGCCCTGGAGAACACGATGGGCAAGTATGGACCCCAGGATTTAAAGCCAGCCAGCACGAGTCCTCAAGCCGCACACCCAACATCCTCTGAGAGCTGAAGCAGAGACGACAGTGGCAACATTTAAGGGGGTTCCAGAAAACTCAGGAAGCAAGAGGGAGAATTTGAAAACTATACAATTATTATTATGTTTTATATCTATGCTGAGCTGGAGAGATGGTTCAGTAGTTAGGAGCACTGGCTGTTGTTGCAGAGGTCCAGGGTTTGGTTCCCAGCACCCATATGGTGGCTCACAATGGACTGTAAATGTAGTTCAAGGGGATCTGACACGCTCTGGCCTCCTAGAGCACTGTGTGAATGTGCAGTGTGATGTGTATACACACATGCAGGCACTCACACATACACTGTGCTAAACAGAAGCCCTGTCAATGGAGAAAGAATCCTAGAATTAGGGTCTTGGCTCACTGCTTGCCTTCCATGCCAGAGGCCCTGGGTTCCATCTCCAGCATGGCAGAAAACTGGCCGTGGTGATGCACACCTATAATGCCAGCACTCTGGAGGCAGAAGCTGTTGTGGAATATTAGTTGAAGATGTGTTACATTTGTTTATGCTGCAGAACATTTGTTTAATGATGCAAAGATGTGTTGCATTGTTTTATGTTACATTTGTTTAACTCTGTGAAGCTGTGTTACTGTGCCTGTCTAAAACACCTGATGGTCTAATAAAGAGCAGAACAGCCAATAGCAAGGCAGGAGAGTGGGATAGGTGGGGCTGGCAGGCAGAGAGAATAAATAGAAGGAGAAAAAGAGGAGGGTGAGCAGGAAAAGGAGAAGAGGAGGATGTTAGGGCCAGACATCCAGTCACACAGCTAGACATGAAATAAGAAGAAAAGAAAAGATACGCAGAAATAGAGAAAGGTAAAAGCCCAGAGGCAAAAGGTCGATGGGATAATTTAAGAGAAGCTGGCTAGACTGGTGATAGGAGGGGGCTTTTTGTAGCCCACCACCTACGGTGGGATGCTTTGCACAGTCTTCATACAGAGGGGAGGGGCGTGGACCTGCCTCAACTGAATGTACCAGGCTCTGCTGACCCCCCCGCACCATGGGAGGCCTTACCTTTTCAGAGGAGGGGATGGGTAGGTTGCGGGGGAAGGCTGGGGAGGAGCGGGAGGAGGGAGGCGCTGTGGTTGGTATGTAAAAGGAATAAAAAAATTCTTTTTTTTTTTTAGAATACACTACAAATCTTTTTTTTCGAGATTTATTTATTTATTATGTATACAGAAGAGGGTGCCAGATCTCATTACAGATGGTTATGAGCCACCATGTGGGTGCTGGGAATTGAACTCAGGACCTCTGGGAGAGCAGTCGGTGCTCTTAACCTCTGAGCCATCTCTCCAGCCCCTAAAAAAATTCTTAACTAAAAAAGAAAAAGAAAAGAAAAGCTAGCTAGAAACAAGCCAAGTGGAGGCCAGGTATTTATAAGTAATACTAAGTCTCCATGTGTTTATTTGGGACCTGGATGGCAGGCCCCCAAAGAGCAAAAAAGTAAAAACAACAACAACAACAACAGGAATTGGGGGCATCAGAAATCCCAAATCGTCTTGGACTACAAGTGGCTTTGAGGCCAGTCTGAACTACATGGGACCCTCCCCCTTCTCTTGCCTCACTCCTCTCCCAGAATCGGCCACCCTAGACCCTATCCTTATCGGCTGTTTCCATATTTTGTTCCCCATAGCTTCTGTGCATTAATTTTGATCCCCAAAAACATTGCATTAAACTATTGCTGGAGCAAGATACAGTGGTGCATTCCTATAGTCCCAGCTACCAGGGAGGCTGAGGCCAGGAGGACCATGAGGCTAAGATGGGTCTGGATGCCTCCACACGACCTTGTCTCCAAGTTAAATTAGGAAAGGGCTGAGGACGTGCTCAGTGGTAGTGTTCTTACCTAGTCTGCGCGAGCCTCTGGGTTCAAATCCCCCAGCACTGATAAAAACATTTTATTACTTATCTCAGTTTCTGAGGGTTTTGTTTTTTCAGACTTGAAACTTTGTCCCTGGTGGTTAGTCTATATCACTTGTTTCATCCTGATCTCTGACCCATTTGTCTCTACATAGCGACACCCAAGGGAGACAGAACAGAGCCTGACACATCTCTGAGGCTCCGTTTTCTCATCTACAGAATGAGAATAACAACAACAATGAACTCCGTGCTGCTTCATAGGGCTGGGCTGAGAAACTACGAAGATGTGGACATGAAATTGCTTCTGCCATTTCTGTTTTTGACGCTGGAACTGCTCATGAATGGTAGTCTCACTTGTGCATGTAAGGTCCCCTAGCCTTGGACACACTCCCTGAGCAAGCTTGGCTTGCCTACACCAACTCTGGGAAATCCCCAAGAATCTGGTCTTGGCTTAGCTGGCAGCAATCTCTTTAATCACGCCCTCCACCCCAGCCTGAGCACGTGATAGGAGGTGGGTCTCCTTTACCACATCAGTGCTTTTCTTGGATGTAAGAGAGACTCCCTCCAACAAACATACACCCACAATCTTGTTAAAAAAGCTCTGGGGGCTGGCAAAATGGCTCAGTGGTTAAGAACACTGGCTGTTCTTGAAGAAGACCTGGGTTTGATTCCCAGCACCTACATGGCAGCTTGCAACTTTTTGTAACTCCAGTTCCAGGGAGTCTGACATCCTCTTCTTACCTCTGAGGGTACCAGCAGTGCATGCAGTACACATACATGCAGGCAAAACACTCACACACAAAGTAAAACTGAAAAATCATTCAAAAATTTAAAACTCAAAACAAAACCACACTGGGAGCTGAGAATGTGGATCAGGTGGTAGAGCACTTGTGCCCATGCATGAAGCCCTGGGTCCAGTCCCCAACACTGCCCCAGCTGGGCGTGGTAGCTCACACCTATAACCCCAACATTGGCAGGAAGAACAGAAGATTAAGGTCATCTTGCTACATAGTATTTGAGGCCAGTTTGGGGCATATCAGATCCTGTTTTGAAAATCAAGAACAAACACAAAATCAAACCCCTCAATGGTAGAAACATAAGCTTAGCAAGCGAGAGTCTGGGATGGGACAAAAGAGTCTGCATTGCCAACAAGCTCCAAGTGACATCCTGGCTATTTGTCCCCAAGGCTCTCTTTCTTTGTATAATGAAGAGTTATTAGTATTATTAGAGTTATTAGATGAGTAGATTAGAAAGACCCCAGAATATCCCCAACAATGGCACGCCACACACCAGCCAGAGCTGTGAGCTATTTATCTTTACGGGAGCCCTGCTGCTGTCCACAGACTACCAAGAACACACCTCTTACTAAATAGATGTATTCAGCCTGCTATGGCAGGCAAGGGTGTAGAAGAAGAAAGTTGGGGGCAGGGGGTTGGGAGGATTTATGGGGTGGGACTGTGGGGGTGTCTCAGCGGGGTGAAGGAAAAGAGAAGCTAGTGTTGGGACTGGTAAAAATGCAAAAGCAAGGTCAACTGAATGGTAAAGAGCATCCTCTCAAAATGTGTGTGTGTGTGTGTGTGTGTGTGTGTGTGTGTGTGTGTGTGTGCAGGTACATAAGTATGGTAGGCAGAGGACAAACTTAGCTGCCGTTCTTCATGCCGTGTGATTGGACACATCACAGGACAGCCTGGCAAAGCTCACTATCACCACCGTCCACAGTACAGTATTGCCTTTGAGGACCCTGGGGATTGCGTTGGCATAATGGTTCCAGAGCGACAATTTTGAGTGACTCAAATTGTTTATAATGGGGGCTGGGAGGGTTGCTCATTTGGTAAAATGCTTGCCACAAGGTGTTGAGCGCCTTGACTTTGAGACAGAGTTTCCCACTGGCTTGGAACTTGTGACGCAGGCTAGGCTGGCTGGCCAGTGAGGCCCGGGGATGGGCGTTTGTCTGGAGGGTAGAGGTGATGCTGACGCAGAAGCATGAGTGTGATTGGCCACAGGAGGGACGTCTTTGGTCCTGATTGCAGCATTCTTCTCTCCTGCTATCCATGTCTGCCTGGGGTTTGTTCTCACGTAGCCTCAGAGTGACCTTGTCTGGTGGCTGTTTTGATTCTGAGAATGAAACCTATGTTCTTCGAGGAAGGCTACAGCCAGTATTATTTTCTGACCTGGGGAAATCAGGCCCCTGAGACTGGAGCAACTTCCTTGGAATTTTCTAAGTCCTTTCCCAGTACCAGGATGGGCTAGTGGTGCAATGTGTCCCGAACCCCAAATGGAACTCACACAGCTCCAGGCCTTGCTCTCCCTTCAGAGACTGAGCACATGGCTGTTCTGGGCTCTGTTTCGGGATACTTGTAGGAAAGCCTAGCAACCAGACTGTTCCCACTATCCACCAATACAGGATTTGGGGACATTGAGTTGGTGGAATGGTCCCAGCTTGCCAATTTGGAGTGACTCAAATTGCTTATATAGGAGCTAGGGAGAGGGCTCATTTGGTAAAGTTCACTGCATAAGCATGGGCCCCGGAGTTTGCCCTTAAGAACGCACATTACAAAGCCAGGTGTGGCAACCTGTGCCTATAATTTCAGGACTGGGGAGGTAAAGAGGAGCAGATCCATGGGGCTTGCTGGCCAGCCAGCCTAGATGACATGATACGTTCCAGGCCAGTGAGGGACCCTGCTTCACAAAACAAGGTGGACAGTGCCTGAGGAATGATACCAGAGCTTTTTCTCTGGCCTCCAGATGTATGCTACTGGAATCCACAAGCATACATGTGCATGTGTGTGCGCCACCCCTGCCCCACACACACTCACTCACTTTATAATAGATAAGAATGCCACAAATATTCTTTGCTTGAGACAACACCACCCAGGATTGGACCCCATGTCCATTATTTCCTCTGCAATGATCAAGAAGAAGAAACTGAGGTTCACAGAGGTTGAGTAAGTCCCACCAGGTTTCTGAACTGAGGAGCCTGCCCCTGCTCTCCTTTCCCTCTCTCGCCGACTGCACAGGTCCCCATGTGCCTCCAGACCCCTCCACCACAGCTGACACGCCAGCCCTCCTCGGAGTCTGTCAGCTGACGAGCTGACCCCTCACTCTTTCCCTGCACGGCGTTTGGAAAGCTGCACTCATCTCTCTGCACCGCTCTTCTCTCACTCTTTCCGTCTCCCTAGCCCTGCTTCCAGCTGGGGCTTGGGGGTCCCACATGCTCCAGCTGAGCTCCCACTTCCCCCGAGTCCCCGTTTGCTCTAGATGACAGCTGCCCTTCAGAGCTTCCATCTTGGCTCTCCGGCCACCAAAGCCTCCGAACATGAAGGCAGTTCTCTCACACGGCAGGCAGGCGGGCGGGCGGCCGATCCAGATTGCTGGGGGTGGTGCCGAGGTTAGCTGTGAGGAGGAGGTGGAGAGCGTGTGGGCAGGGCTGTGAAATGTGCTAAGTCTTCTATTATGGGGTCAGCCCACTTAGTGTGGCCACCCTCCACTCAGGAACTGGAGACAGAAGGTGAGCTGTGATTAATCCCATTCATTCGCTCACCAGCTTTTCAGCAGACAAGGAAAACAGTCATTCCTGTGAGGTGAGGCCTGTTTACCTCTCTGGGAAGGTTTCTAGAACACAAAAGCATTAGGAAGCTGTTGTGGAATACTATTCTAACATTTAAAAGATGTGTGACATTTGCTTATGCTGCATTTGTTTAACTATGTGAAGACGGGTTGCTGTTTCACCTTGCCTGCCTAAGACACCTGACTGGTCTAATAAAAAGCTGAACAGCCAATAGCTAGACAGGAGAGGGACAGACAGGGCTGGTGGGCAGAGAAAGTGAGTAGGAGGAGGAATCTAGGTATGAGAGAGAAGAAGGGAGAGAAAATGAGGGAGAAAGAGAGGGGGACACCCAGGGCCAGCCAGTCAGCAGGCCGCCGGCGGACACAGAGTAGGACATACAGAAAGAAAAGTAAAAAGCCACAAGACAGAACATAGATGAAGAGAAACAGACTGATTTAAGTTAAAGAAAAAAGAAGAAGCTGGCAAAAGCTAAGGCTGAGCATTTATAATGAATGTCTCCATGTATTAATTTGGGACCTGGTTGGTGGCCCGAAAAAAGCCTGGTAGAGGTAGCTGCTGTGTGAGACCAGTGGGCAGCCCACCCTAGATCCAATATCCACGTGTCAGTTAATCCTGATTATCAAAAGAGACAAGCCTCAGGGAGTGCTCCTGAAGAAGTGTTAAGGAAACGGAGGCAGGAAGACCCACCCAAAATGTGGACAGCACCAGTCTGAGGCCGGGGTCCTGGACTGAGTAAAAGGAGGAGATGAACTGGGACCAGCATTCACCTCTCTCTGCAGATGCGATGTGACCAGCTGCCTGGCACTCCTCCTCCTCCTCCTTGCTGTGGTCGGCTGTGCCCTCAGACCCCACCCCACCCAGGTAAACCTTCCATCCTTTGCATTTGCCAGGCGTTCTGTTGCAGCAGTGGGTAAATAATCTGTCCTCTGATCCAGCCTCGGAGGCCACTGGTCTGCACTCTCAGCTCCGCTGTGGTCTGAGCTGTGTGACCCTATGAGAATGGCATGTGGCATAGCTCTCTGTGCTTCCGTCTCCTCATCTGAAGGGCAGGGACGGTGACCCTTAAGTAGCGCTGTGGACAGTGGATGGCACAGGATGCTGACTCCAGGGCCAGGACAAGGTCTCGCAGACTGCTGCCATCACTATGAAAATCTAACTAAGGACAGCTCGAGTTAACGGGCCACACATCCCTGGCGTCATTTCAGAAAGTTGTAGAAGTCTCTCTCATATATATATACATATAATATTTTGAAATACTGTTTGCAGATAATTCGCCCACTAATAACACCCAAGATTTCTGTATCCACCATATACTTTCCTCCCTATCATCCCACAAGAGATGAAGTTCAAAGGCTCTCCATCCCTTGTGTAGTAGAAGCTTCTGTGATTAATCCTAAACCCCCATTCGCCACAGTTAATAGCAAACCATTCCAAATTCACTCTAATTACACTTTCCCAAGGTCCCGCTGTGTTAATTCCTTTTCTATTGCTGTGATAAAACACCATGACCAAAGAAGAAGGTGTTTATTTGAGAATATGGTTCCAGAGGGTCAGAGTCTATGACGGGAGAACAGAGGCGGCAGGCAGCAGAGCAGGGAGCTGAGGGCTCACATCTTGATTGAACCCTGTCTTGGTTAGGCTTTCTATTGCCGTGAAGAGACACCATGACCACGGCAACTCTTATAAAGGAAACACATTTCATTGGGGTGGCTTACAGTTTCAGAGGTTTAGTCCGTTATCATCATGGTGGGACAAGGCGGCATGTGGGCAGACGTGGTGCTGGAGAAGGAGTTGAGAATTCTACATCTAGCAGGCTACAGGAAGTGGACTGAGACACTGGGTGTGGCTTGAGCATATATGAAACCTCAAAACCTACCTCCATAATGACACACTTCCTCCAACAAGGCCACACCCACTCCAACAAAGCCACACCTCCTAATAGTGTGACTCCCTTTGGGGGCCATTTTCTTTCAAGCCACCATAAACCCCAAGTATAAAGCAGATAAAACAAACCCAAAATGCTACAAGTTTTTAAACTCTCCATGGCACACTTCCTATAACAAGGCCACTCCTCTTAAGCCTCCCCAAACAGTGCCACCAGCTGGAGACCAAGTATTGGAATGTCTGAGACCGTGGGGTAGTTCTCATTTAAACCACCACACCTGGGCAGTCAGTGATCTTCTAGTCTCGTAAATACTTTGCTTGTCTCCACGGTGTTTCTGGTAACTCTGAGAGAGAGATTCCCTTTCTGTGACTTGATTGTATGGTTCTGGGGCTCTACAACATGAACGTGGAGGACGACAACAGCATGCCACCATAGCACATGGTTGAATCTGCAGAAAGTTCCATGTGTCTCACCATCACCACTGCCAACGACCTCTCAACTGACTTCCTGACCTCCTCACATTATCTACTCTTGTTACACCAGCCCTCAGGACGAGATGGCTCCCCATCAGCGTGGACAGAAAGTCTGCGGCTCTTGTTGAAGTCAGCCCTCGGGACGTGATGGTTCTCCACCAGCGTGGATAGAAAGTCTGGGAACATCGCTTGGTAACAAGCATGTGCAGACATTTCCCCCTTAATACCTTCCCCTAAATGGCACAGCACGACCATTACACCACACTAAGTGTTATAAGAAATTTAGATGGGAGGACTGTGAAGGCTACAGGAAGACACCAGGCCATACAGGACTTGGGTGTCTGTAGACTTGGGTGTCAGCAGAAATCCTGGCGCCTGAATACAAGGGACAACTGTACTACCAACCCATACTTCTAGTCAAAAGATCTTCCCAAATCCTCTCTGTCAGTTGGTCACACTCTCAGGGAAGCCCTCCCCTCTCCTTGGCCTCTACTCCCCATCTCTGGTCCTCTTCAAACACCTGAGAAATCTGACGGAAATGAGGAGATGCTAACACAGTTGCAACCCAAGCTCTCCTCCACGGTCGGCACGAGAGACCTGGGCTTGAATCTCTCGGCGCATGAGGGAGCGAGCAGCTGGTATCTGTCCTGTGTCTCTGAGTGTGCTCAAGGGTGTGCCTTGCAGTACTGAAGCCGAAGGAGATGAGGGTCCCTGAGGAAGGACACTGTAGAGAAGACAGCCGGACACAGCGGTTTGGGACCAGGAAGTCTAGAGAGGCCTTAGCCTTGGATATAAGTGGGGTAGTGGGAGGGGTCCCCAGTAAATCTGGCCAAGGCCAGTGGATGTAGGGATCCTAGGTCGGGCCCAGGCTTTTCTGCCATGTCCAGTAGGCTGTGGGAGTTCCTTGGCTATTTGAAAGCAAGGACAGAACGCCAAAGAAAAGAGCAGTGTGATGGCTGGGAAAGGACCTCACAGCCACTGTCAGGCGTGGCGGTGCATGCCTGAAATCCCAGCACCGGGGAGGCTGAGGCCGCCTTCCAGTGTGCATGTCAACGTGCCCCACACGAGCGTGGACCACCTGCACGTACATCTGCCCTCGAGTCGCTGTGTGTCTGGGGGAAACAGAGGGAAGAAAGACGCCACAAGGGTATCACACTGGGCACGTGGCCGGATGGTAAGGCCACTGCAGGAGAAGCAGAGAGAGCTGGAGGGCAGTGGGCTCACCTGGAGACCCCACAGAAGTGTCTGCCGGGTGAAGGTGTGCCCTAGGCGGGTGGAGACACAGGAGGAAAATAGTTCTTACGCTAGCCAAGGACACGATACCCTCTGGGATGGACAGACAACATCAAAGGGAGACATCTTCAGAGGAGGCTCAGGGAAACCAGAGAAGGCAAGAACTGTAAGTTAGACAAATTGGGGGGCTCTAGAGCCTAGGAAGGAGCCAACAGCATCTCGGAACCCACATTGCCTTTCTCTGTGGCAGCCACGTTTACCTTGGGTCTGCTTTACTGTCCCAGCTATGTGGGACTCGGAGCCCTCACCGGTCCTTGCTGCCTCCAGCAAGCCGTGGCCATTGCTGGGCTTCCGCCGAGTGGTGGGTGGCCATCAGCTGCCCCTGATGCCATTTACTCTCCTCCCCCCAGATCCTAAGCTGGAGAACGGGGACCGTTCTCACAGCCCAGCCATGCCAGGTGACAAGACGCTGGGGAATCAGTTCCTTGTAACTGACAGCATATATAAAACCCACTTGTACAGTTTGCATTTTTAAAAATACACCCGCACCCTACACCAGAAGCTCCTCTGCCCTTTTTAGCTTAGTCACAGCTTTGAGAATTCTTCCCACGACAGACCCTTTCCCTGTCGGGCTGGCATTTGGTAACTCGGGTAGCTGGAGCTGAACCTCATTTTCTGCTCAGTTTGCTTTTTGAAAAATTTCCCTACTGGTCTCTGTCAGAGTGATTTCCCCCAAGTCTCCTTGCCCCTGAGTTATGAGAACCCTCCTCCCCAGAGTTCAAGGTGCATTCCTTCTGGCATGCCATGTCTAAGCGTGGACTCTCCATGTAGGAGCGCATCATTCTGATGGTCAGGTTGCTTCTTCTGCTCAGTGCCTCTTTTAGACACAAAATGAAGTGGCTTTTCCCCAGCTTTTCCAGCAACTCTGATAGGTACCAGTTCGTGATACATTTATCGCAACTCCATCCTATGTTTCTTTAACAACTGGACTGTCAATGTAGCTCACCTGGTTGAGTGCTTGCTTGGCATGCATGAGGCCCTGAGTTTGATTCACAGTACCACATAAACCGGGTGTGGTGGCTCACACTTGTAACCCTAGCCAACAGCATCAGAAGTGGAAGGTTATCCTCAGCTATGGAGACTGACATACACCAAACAGACCAAACCAAACAAACAAAACTAGACCAGTAGGTTCCATTTAGAAGCAGAAAGGCCAGGCTGATGGTACACACCTGTGATCTAAACACTTGGAAGGCTCTAAACACAGAGGTAGGAGGATTACCACCACTTTGAGGCCAGCCTGGGCTACGTCGTCAGACAGACAAACACACCTCACTCATGTAGAGGTGCGTGTGTGTACCTGAGCACGTTTGCAGACCTGATGGGTACCTCACAAAGGTTGGGGTGATATCACTGCCGTTGTCTGAGCACTCACCAGGATTCAGGCGGAGTGCTCGCCAGATGTAGCTTCTGCCCTGCAGGTGCCTTGCCTGCCTGCAGAATCTGGGCCCTGCCTTTGATTCCCTGTGCATGGTGCGAAAAGGGATGAGTCCTGCCGGAGTGCTGGGGGCAGCTGACCAGCATGGAAGCTGTAAGTCACCCGCTGCAGCAGAAGTCAGAGAGCTACGGTCTCATCTCTACCTACTGTTTCCCATAGACAGTGACCAGGAGTTGCTGTCACGGGTTGACTTGGGAAAGTGATGGCATGTATCCTAGAGATAAACAGGACCTTGCAGGCATGTGATGTGACACTATTCCATTAAATAAACAGTTGTTGGGATTCTAATTTCATATATAAATCTTGAGGTCACACACACACACACACACACACACACACACACACACACAGAAAGGGGGGG
Source organism: Peromyscus leucopus (assembly GCF_004664715.2). Lineage (NCBI taxonomy): Eukaryota > Metazoa > Chordata > Mammalia > Rodentia > Cricetidae > Peromyscus > Peromyscus leucopus. Next base: position 6,002,397 of record NC_051079.1, read on the forward strand.
CAGCAGAGTGTAGGAGGAAACATTTCCTTAAACCATCTTCCCAAATTTGATTCCAAACTTGCATTTCTGCTCCAATTGGAAAGAGGCAGACAACCAATGGTACCTATGTGGAATACTAAGAAATTCAGTGATAGTTCCCCATTTTTCTAAATCGCTTGGGAAAATACATTCAGTTAAAGAAAAAGACAGCACTGTATCAGGAAAGGGACTGAGATTCGGGGACAAGCAGAGACCAAAGTGGCCTTCAAGGTCAATTAAGTAGCACAAAATACTGGAAGGCAGCAGAGGTTTCCACTGGAAGAGAAGTTAGGGAGAGCCCTGTGGAGCATGCTGCACCCGCGTTTGCGATCCTGTTCTACTCCGCCATGCTACTAGGACAAAATCCACGAGGAAAGGAGCTGATCTGAAAAGAGCAGTCTGTGGGAAGGAAGAATCAGGAGGGAGAGGAAGCCCGGCGGGCGGGCGTGTGTGCGTGCACGTATGCATGCGTGTATGTGTATGTGTGTGTGTGTGTGTGTGTGTGTGTGTGTGAGAGAGTGTGAGTGTGCCAGAGTCTTTTTGTTTTTAAGAGTGTGTATTATAGCCGGGCGGTGGTGGCGCACGCCTTTAATCCCAGCACTCGGGAGACAGAGGCAGGCGGATCTCTGTGAGTTCGAGGCCAGCCTGGTCTCCAAAGCGAGTTCCAGGAAAGGCGCAAGGCTACACAGAGAAACCCTGTCTTGAAAAACCAAAAAATAAAAAATAAAAGAGTGTGTATTATATTCAGCTTGGCTTTTATAATAACTCACTTTCAGACAAGTTGGCTTTAAACAACAAATTTATTTCTCCTGGAATTCCAGGAATTCCACCATCAAGGCACTGTCCAAATCAAGTGCTGGTGAGGGGTGTTCCTGGTGCTCAGACAACCACCTGTCTGCTGTGCACTCCGCAGTCTCTGGTGGGTAAGCCTCACTGACTGGAGCCCCATGGGTGTGTCTCTGAGGGTGTTTTCTCGGAGATTAATTGAGGTGGGAAGACCTACTCTGCATGTGGGTGTGCCATGTCTGAGGGCTGAGGTCGCAGGGAGCCAGCAGAGCACCAGCCTTCAGTGTGCTGAGCTCCCTGACTGCAGGTGGAGCATGACCAGCCGCTCACCCTCTGTAGGCCGGGCCACTCCCGCTACCACAGCCGCTCACCCTATGTAGGCCAGGCCATGATCGCTACCACAGCCGCTCACCCTATGTAGGCCAGGCCATGATCGCTACCACAGCTGCTCACCCTGTGTAGGCCCGGCCAGGCCTGCTACCACAGCTGCTCACCCTGTGTAGGCCCGGCCAGGCCTGCTACCACAGCTGCTCACCCTCTGTAGGCCGGGCCACTCCCGCTACCACAGCCGCTCTGCCACACTGAACTCTAGCTTCTTGAGCTGCCATGAACCTTCCTGACCTTCAGCTGCTCAGTCAGGTAGTTGGTGTGTAACAACAATGCCCAAAGTAACCAATGCCGTCTCTTTTTGATGCAAAAGCAGGTCTTCGTTGCTAACCTGACCAGGTAAGGACTCTAGGCCCTTATGACTGACTCTATTTTCCCTTAATTATATGCCCAAAGGCCAGATATCCAAAAATAGCCACACTAGAGTTTAAGATGAAAAATTTGAGGGGCGGGGAGGCACACAGACACAGGGATTGTTTTTGTAGTTGTAAGCTAGGGTCAAGGGCCACTGAAGAGAGGAAGGGAATTTTTTATACCAGAACCTCCCCATGAAGAATGAGGTAAGACAGTAAGAGGGTCCGCCAAGCACAAGCCGTACCGAGGGACCAGCTATGCCCAGTGACGGGTGATGCCATCCAGACACTGGCCTGGGCACCACACCCAAGCACCTGCTTTAATTGTTGCATAGCACTTAATTATACCCAGTTAACCTCTTTGTATGTGTGCCTGCATACATGTTCATATGCGTGCATGAGTGTGTGTGCCCAAGTGTATGACCCAGGGGTCATTCTTTGCTGTCTTCCTTAGTCACTGTTCGCCTTGCTTCTGAGACAGAGCCTCTTACTAGCCTGGAACTCTCCTACTAGGCTAGACTGGCTGGCCAGTGAGTCCTAGACATCCTCCTGTCTCACCTCCCCAGCGCTGGCATTCCTGTGTGTACCACTGTGGTTGGCTTTTAGTGGGGTTGCTGGGGACCAAACTCAGTTCCTCATGCGTGTATGGCAAGCACTTTACTGACTGGGCCATCCCCCAGCCCTTGATTACCTTATTCTGTTACCCCAAGAATGAAAACGAGACCCTGGATCACTGCCTTGCCCCTCACTGTTTAGGAAGATTTAGGGTCATGCCTGGCACACACAAGACAGACAAGAACCCACAAAAACAAAAACAAAAAAAAAACATATAAATCATGTCTAAATGAACAGATGACTTTAAAGCACATTTAAAACTACATTCATTTATCTGTTAAGAGGAGCTGGCTGCACATGCCATAACACGTATGTAGAGATCTGAGGACAGCTTGCAGGAGTGGATACCTCCCTCCTACTGAGGAATTGTCCTGAGAATTGAACTCAGATCCTTGGGATCGATGGCAAGTTCCTTTACCCATGGACCCATTTGGTCAGCCAGGAAGAGAAAATTTTTTAATGGCACCAATGAGGAGAAATATGTGACAAAGTACCATTATCACTCATGTCCCTAGGTTGAAAAGGGAGCCTTAGAGAGCCAGGAAGGACCAAGGGGTCCAGGAAATGGAGGAATAAGGCAGGGGGCGTGGCCTGTTGAAGAACTAGGCTGCAACAGCCAGGAGCAGGAACAAAAGCCATGCTCACTCATCTTCAGCTCACTATGTAGCCAAGGATGACCCTGAACTCTTGTTTCTGCCCCCGAATCGCTGGCATCACAGGCAGCACTAGCATGCTGTAGTTTCTGCATCTCTACACTTTGAACCCAGGGCTTCTCCTCGTGTGTTAAGCAAGCTCTATATCAACTGAGCTACGTCCCAGCCCTGGGAGACAGAACACTTGCAAACTGCATTATTAGCTCTTGAATAACCACAAATGGAGCCTATGTATGACTGCACAAACTCATAATCTGGGGTTAAGAACAATTATATGCAAAGAGCCTTGTACATCAATCAGCTAGAAGCATTATACCATCTTCATAAGGTACTGAGTTAACACAGAAACTTAGCAGAAGATAGCTTTTGTTTTTCAGCTGTTAAAACAAAAAAAGAGCTATCTGTCTTACTCCTTAGTGGGGTAATTTAGAAATGTTCTTCGCAGGCATTTATAGTTTGCAGAAGAACTGTCAAAAATAACTGAAGTACATGAATATTGCAATTGTACAATGAAAGGAAAAGAAAAAAAAAAGAAATCTAGGGCCACATTTTCCAAAGCAAAATCTGAATCTATGTCTGAAGTCTGAAATGCATTTAAATTGTATTTTATTTTACTTACTTATGTATTTAGGTGTGTGCACTCATGTTCCCATGTGGGAATTTTCTAAAGTTCAGAGAACAAGTGGAGGGAGTTAATTCTTTCCACCCACCATGTGGATCCTGGGAATTGAACTCAGGCCACCAGGCTTGGTAGTGGCAGGCACCTTTGTCCCATGAACTGTTTTTCTTGGCCCTGAAATCTATTTTGACTAACACATTCTTTAAGGTCAAGGGATGACCATGGAAGCCCCTTGAGTAATTATGCAGAATGAACCAGTTCAGCCTTTTTCCTTTTCCTTCCTTCATTTCTTCTTTCTTTCTTTCTCTCTTTCTTTCTTTCTTTCTTTCTTTCTTTCTTTCTTTCTTTCTTTCTTTCTTTCTTTCTTTCTTTCTTTCTTTCTTTCTTTCTTTCTTTCTTCTTCCTTCCTTCCTTCCTTCCTTCCTTCCTTCCTTCCTTTCTCTCCTCTCTCTCTCTCTCTCTCTCTCTTTCATTCTTGAAACAGACTGGGTTTCTGGCCATTCTGGAACTTGCTCTGTAGACCAGGTTGGCCTCAAACTCAGAGAACCCCCTGCCTCTACCTTCTGAGTGCTGGGATTAAAAGAGTGTGACACCACCAGCCTGGCTTGGTTGCACTTTTTAAATGATTTGAGCTTCTGCTAGAAATATTCATAGTTTCTCATGCATTTAGACACAAAGACACATCAGAAGGAAGAGAATAGCATTGTGCAATGATTTGCATAAACACAAGAGTTTAATTGCAGGGACACAATGATAAGAAATAGCCCTGATTGCTTAAGGTGGAAGTTTGTAGAACTTACTCCATATCACGTCCTCAGCTCTGACTCATCTACCAACATACATGATTGGCAGGGTCGCCACGATTCCACCGGCTGTGAACTCTCATGCTTTTTCTGCTTAGCAGTGACACATGAACTGGGCAAAGGTTAGATCAAGTCCTGATTTTCTTCAGAAAACCACCTGCTTTTTTATACAGCTAGTGTGACTTACACAACCTTGGAATGATTCATCACTGCTTTCCTTCAGATTTCTGAAATATTTCAACCACTCAAAAAGAAGCCTTAATTCTGAAATTTTGGCTTTCCTTTAGAGACTGATGTGTCTAACCACTTCATGTGATGATAGTACAGGCCACAGAGTCCAAACCCATGAAAGCTCAGCCCTAAAACTAGTCTTACCTCCCCAGCAAGGCTGCAAAGGGCATTTGCTTTGTCGGCCTGTTTATTTTTGAGAGGGGTCTCGATAAAGGTAGCACAGGCTGGTCTTGGACTCAGAATCCTCCTGCCTCCATGTCCTAAGGCCAATGTCCCATGTCCTCCGTGTCCCAAGTCTGGTGTCTCAAGTCCCACGCCCACCCCTGGGTCAAGGAAGGGCTAAGTTAGTGCATACTGCATGTGACTTTCTTTCACCATTGTGCGTTGCCAGAACTCGTGTGTAAAAGAGTTGTTTTACTAGCTGTCCCTCGTAAGGGATGAGAAGAGCTTGTGGTGGAGTGTGCCTGCTGTCTGAAACTTGGGAGGCGGAGGCAGGAGAGTCAGAAGTTCAATCATCTTTGACTATGTAGCAAAGAAAGACTTAACAAATCACCTGACTCTTCCTACTTCCTTGGGAGATCACATGTGGCAAGTCTAGGAGAGAAGGAATCTCCCAGGGAGTGGAGCCATCCAGAGCCTCTCAGGGAGTGGGGCCATCCAGGGCCTCTCAGGGAGTGGGGCCATCCAGATCCTCTCACAGGGTGGGGCCATCCAGGGGAGTGGGGCCATCCAGAGCCTCTCACAGGGTGGGGCCATCCAGGGGAGTGAGGCCATCCAGAGCCTCTCAGGGAGTGAGGCCATCCAGAGCCTTAGCTAACAGTTCAGCTTCCTGAAAATGGCTTAAAGGCTATAAATGTCTAAAGATCTCTCATTAAAAATGTAAAGAGAAGGTTTTTTTAATGCTGACATGATTTATCACACACAACTAGAACATAGTCCCCATATGCTCTCATTGTTGATTTCCCCGTATCTGTAAATCAAGGCCAGGCTCTCAGAGGACCCAGCGCGTAGCGCTTTACTATACAGTAGGCTCGCCATTCACTCGTTTTCTGGGTCTGGGTATGAATTATAGCCAATGGATTTATGCTTCTTTTGAAATTTCCTCTCTCCCCCACCCCCTATGAAGTTTCTTGCATCTCAGGCTGGCTCGAACTCCCCACGTAACCAAGGACGACCTTGGAGTCTAATTCTCTTGCTTCCACCTTCTGAGTGCTGGGATTACAGGCTGTGCCACCCTCCCTGGTTTAAGATGACCAGGGGACCCAGTTCATGGGTTCCTGAATGCAAGGCAAACACTCTGCCACTGAGCCACATCCTCAGCCCCGGAAGTGCCTTCTCGTGTTTCTTATAGGTCAAGACATAACTATTTCCCCCATTTCACAGAGTGGCTGGGAAGAATTAATATCTGCAAAACACTTAATGAAGCCAGATTTAAGGTCATAGAGTTAACAGAGGACTCAGGGTTCCAAGCAACCGAAAGACCAAGTTTCCAGTGCCCTACAAGACAGAACCATGTTCAGTGACATGTAGAACGTTTCCCTTCATGGTGGCTCATGAATACTTACAACTGAGTTATCATCTTTATTAAATTCTAGATTTCTCAGGAATAACTGATCTCAAGTCTTTTCAACGGAGCATGTGATAATATGACTCATGCGGGGTGATAATAGCACTTTCCTCTTGATTTCATGAGGCATTCAGGACCCCACACCCACCTCCACCCCAGTCCCAGACAGTTCCGATCTCTGGGAAACCACAGCAGATGCTAACAATTTTATCTCTCCTCCCTGCCCAGGAGGAAATGGGCTACTTGGAGGTGCTGATGCTTCGAGCTTCGAGCTGTCCCTCTGAGCCTCAGTTGTTCCCATGGAGGAGCCAAGGCAGGTTTTAAAAGTTGGCTCAACCCAGAAATGCCAGAAAGTAAAAAACCCGAGGCTTGGCAGACCAGGAGTGTGCGTCACCGCCACCTGCTGGATGGAATGGGCATCGCACCAGCTCCCAAGCCCCTCTACTGTGTAAAATAAAAATCTTCTGGTTCAGAACAGGGTGGGGTCAGAACACGGTGACTTATTCGCCTTCTTCGAACACCATCTAATTGTCTGCAGTGTCTGGTAACCCTATGGATTTGCACAGGATGGATTTCCTGTGAGCAATCAAGCAGTAAATGGGGACTGGGAATGCAGTCTAGCATGGATGAAGCTGGGTTCAGTCTCCCAGCACGGTTTACACCAGTTATGGGGGCACACACTCGTAATCCCAGCACCCAGCAGGTGGGAGCAGGAGGCTAAGAAGCTCAAGGTTCTCATTAGCCAAGCTCAAGGCCAGCTTGAGCTACAAGAGACCCTATCTTTAAAGAACAAAACAAAACAAAAAAGTAAAAGAGGACTGTCTTTGAACGAAAGTTTGTCTGTCCCAAATGATTGATCTAGTTAATTAGAAAAACCCCATAGCCATCAGGCCAGGGCATCTGACAGAACACAGATCTTCTTGTCAGTAGTAGAAAGGATTTACAGGAAGGTAAAATCAGCATCTGGCCTCCGATTCTGTGTTCATGTATTCAGATTTACTGGGCATCGATGCTGTATGCCTCGCAGAACTGGGTATGGCAGTAAACACGGGCAATCCCAGTACTTGAAAGCAGAAGCAGGATGATAAGGAGTTCAAGGCCAACCTTGACTAGTAGCAAGTTGGAGGCTAGCCTGGGCTATGTGAGCCCTGCCTGACTCAAGAAGAAACAAACAGGCAAACGGGCTGCAGCCATGGCTACACATTTAAGAGCATTCGCTGTCCTTGCTGAAAACCTGGATTTGATTCCCAGCACCCACATAAAGGTTCATAACTACCTGCAACTCCAGTTCCAGGGGATTTGACACCCTCTTTGGGCCTCAGAGTAATAGATACCCACATAGTGCACAATACTTTCATTCTGGCACTCACACATACACACAAATAAAAATAAAACTTCGAAAGAAAAAATTTAAAAAAAAATGGGAGCTCACAGGTTGGGAACACTTGCTGCTCTTCAGAGGACCAGAGTTTGGCTCCCATACCCATGCTGGGTAGCTCACAACCGCCTGTAACACTAGCTCCATGGAGTCAGAAACCCTCTTGTGGCCTCTGTGGGCGTACACACACATTGACACACATAAATAAAAAATAAAAATAAATATTTAAAACAAAACACAACCTAACAAAAAGAACTAAAGAAGCAAGGAAAATAAATACAGTCTCTATTCTTAAAAGAACGTGCTATCTTCTGAGGGTCAGTGTGTGATGGGCATATGCACCTCCTTAATTCTCAGAATAATCTTCAGGCTATTGCTGTCTTATTTATAGTCATCTCATACTGTTACCTCAGTCACAGGGCAGAAAACTACTGCCATCTCCTATACAGTTCTGAACACCAAGGCTCAGAAAAATGAGGTCAATCAGGACGATACAGTTAGAAACTGATGGAGGCGGGTGTGAATACGGGATCATGGAGCAGGTAGGTTTGGGAGAGAATTGTTAATGCCCAGGACCGACATAGTGCTTGATTTCTTTCACACAGAGATTCTTGGTCTTTAGTTTTACATACATTTTCTGTTCCATTAGCTACAGATTTCCAACAAAGTGAAACTGGTACCCAAATAGTAAGTGATGATGACAATAGATGCTTAGGAAGGATGCATCCCTAAGAGTTTCCCTGCCTCTAGAGAGCATTTGCAATCCATCCAGTTAACACTCTCTTCAGTTCAGAAGGCATTGTCCTAGCGACAGCCTGTGGCAGCAGCAGGGACCACTGTCAGCTCGCTCTCGCTCTCCGCAGAAAACAAATCCACGTTTTGACTGGCAGGACAGAATATGCACTAGTATACACTTTGCTCGGCAAGAGCTTTACAGCTGGGTTGTTCTGAGGGCAACAATCCCAAGCCACTTTGCTGTGTGCTTGTATGTGAGGGTCGCATACACGGGTGTCTGCATGAGTGTGGACATGTGTGAAGACCAGAGGTTGGTATCTGGTATCGAGCTCAATGTTGCTCCATCTTATTTTTTTGAGACAGGCTCTCCCACTGAAATCTGAAGCTTACTGTTGTGGCTAGATTGGCTGGCCTGTGAGCTCCTGGCGTCTGCTTCCCCCCACCCCCCAGTGCTGGAGTTACGGGTGAGCACCACCACACCAGACTTCTGTGTGGGTGCTGGGGACCCACACTCAGGCCCTCATGCTTGTGCAGAAAGCACCGTTACCACTGAGCCACCCCTTAAGCCGTTTCCATTCTTTCCCTTTTCTCTTATGAATGGGGCAGTAGTGGGGGGAAGTGCGGGAGAGAGTGAATGGGAGCTGCTGAGTTCAGAGAATGAATGGGAGCTGACTGTCCGGCGGGAACACTCTGCACAGTGCCTATCAAAATACTCAGAACCGGGTGGCAGAGGCAGAAGGATCTCTCTGAGTTTTAGGCTAACCAGCTCTACATAGTGAATTCTAGGTCACCTAGGAATTTCACATACTGAAACCCTCCATCTCAACAAACAACCTAAAACAAACAAAAACAAACAATCAAACAAAAAAACCATCCCATTAACCTAGATTGGATAGTGAGCTAGGAATGTGCATGAAACAATGAAGAGATTAATGCTACGGTTTGGCTGTGGTGATGCATTATTATGAAAATACCTGCTACACCCAAAGGGACAGAAACTTTTGCTGGACCCCATAGACAAAGTTAATACTATACCTTAGAGCCACTTAAGACTTCAGACTGCTATCCTACTGCATACTAAGCCTGTTTACAGAAACTGCTTTTAGGAGAACAATGTAAAAACCAACCTTACTTATATTTCCCATATAATCAACTTTTATAACCTAAGCTAATGCATAGCTGTAATCTTAAGTTATATACTCTTCCATGGCCAGACCCAAGAGCAGTGTGTGTGTGTGTGTGTGTGTGTGTATTATGGTAATAAATGTTGGAAACAGAAGACAGGCTGAAAGCAGCCTTATCAAACGAAGACTCCCCACAAATGCTGGAAACAACATTTGGGTAGTTCTGGACAGTGTTGGTTTGTTTGATAATGAGGTCAGCTAGAACCAGTGACTTATGAAACTCTGTTAAAGATTTCTGTGAGGTACCCCATTCCTTCCCCATGTGGTGCTTCCGTCCTGTTAAGTAAACACAGAGCAAGGGAGGAGCAGACACAGACATGCAAGGATGGACATACACCCACAGAGAAAGAGAGAGAGAGACAGACAGACAGACAGAGAGACACACACAGAGAGAGACAGAGACAGAGACAGAGAGACAGAGACGGATGGATGGATGGACTGACGGGCAGAGGGACAGACAAGACACCTTTCAGGCAGGCTCAGATTCAGACTCATACAACAGATAGGAATGACAGAAGGCAGAGGGAGGGAAAGAATTCAAATCTAGCCTCACTAACTTGGTGAAATTACACCAAGAGGAAGCTTAATAATTTCTTTCCTTTAGTTCAATACTAACACATTATTGGTAGCTCTAAGTTTACCATGAATACTTTCCACCTGACACATCTGATAGTTGGTCTACTGGCTTAGAATCCCTGCTTTGCCACAGCCCCAGACTTACACATATAACCTTTGTGATTAGTGTTTTTTGAGGGGTTCAGTGAGGTATGGTGGATTTGCTCCTCTTAGCCGTGGACATTCCCAGTGTCTGGGCACTCATGCAGCCCGGACACAGTGGGACTCAAGCAGCCAGAATTGGGGTGGCTCCTTCAAGAGGGCATGCCTTGGGGTACTCTCAGCAACCACACAAGGCAGGGTGGAGTTGGAACTACAGGTGACATGGCTGAACTGATGGAGATTGATCTAATTAGAGCCCATGCCTTAAGGCTACCTGCATGAGAACCATCAGGAAAAAATGTCTTAGGGAATCCAGTTGTGTATCAAACTCCCACAAAGAGAATTCACGTTGTTTCCTGGAAATCACTGAAGCCTGAATTTTCTGGAAGGAGCCCCAGCCTGGAATTTTCTGGAAGAAGTACAACCAGAAAAGGCACATATTATTATAAAAGATCTGTAGCAGACTTCTTTAGTGGAAATTCCCTTCCTAATAAATTTTATGTTGAAAGCAAAACCACTTAATGCCCAATTCTAGATTATTTAAAAACAAACAGTCAGTACTTAAGTGCTGCTTTGGTGGTGAATAGCAGGCTGGACAAAATGATCTCCCAGCTGTTTTGTATTTTTGGGAATCTAGACATCAAGGAATAAGTTTTGGAGACATAAGAACAAATTAAAAGAAGGAACCAATATCAGATATCAGAAGTACCAAAATGTTCACTTATATAGAAATGTGAAAAGGTTGCCTGGAGACCAGGCTAGCCAAGGGTCAGTAGAGAAAGTTCAAACTGCCTTAGGGATCATATGGTTTGAATTTAAAATGTCCCCCAACTGGCTCATGGTCTGATGTTAGTTCTCCAGTGGATGACGGTATTTTAGGGGGCTGTGGACTGGCTAGGAGGTGGGTCTCGGTGGTAAAAAATAATGTCTGTACTTCCTGGTTAGTCCCCACAGGAGCCTGGGCCTGAACCCAACCTCTCTACCAAGGCGGTCTTCCGTGTCTTTCTTGTCCTAAGCTGAAACCTTCTGAAATCAAGAACCAAGACGGACGTCTCTTCTCCTAATCGCTTCTCTCGGGTATTTTGTCACGGCGACACTGTGACACTGTGGTGGCAGGAATGCTTGGTCATCAGGGAGCAGTACTGTTAGACAAGGATTAGGAGGTGTCACCTTGTTGGAGGAGGTGCAGACTTCCTGGAGGAAGTGTGTCACTGGGGGTGGGCTTTGGGGTATCAGAAGCCCAAGCCAGGCTTCCTGCCACCTCTGGATCCAGTTGTGGAATTTTCCACTCCTCTCCAGCACCATGTCTGCCTGTGTGCCTCCATGCTTCCCACCATGCTGATAATGGACTAAACTTCTGAAACAGTGAGCCAGCCCCAATTAAATGCTTTCTTTTATGAGAGTTGCCATGGTCATGGTGTCTCTTCACAGCAATAGAACACTGACTAAGACAGATGCAAAAAAAAAAAATCTATCTAGGCAGGAGACAATGATTACATACAATGATTATAGTTTGTATGTAAATGACATTAAAAGGCAGAGTTGAACAGTTAATTTTTTAAAAATGCGTATTCATTTATTTTATGTATGTGTGTGTGTGCCTTGCCTGCTACATTTTATGTGCACTACATGCAATGCAGGAACTCACAGAAGCCAGACATTATATGCCATTGTGAGGCAACATGTGGGTGCTGGAAACCAAACCCAGGTCCTCTGCAAGAGCAGTAAGCAGTCTTAACCATTGAGCCATCTCTCAAAAGATTTTTCTAGTAATTTAACACCTTAATATTTTTAAAAATTACTAGGATAAATTTATTATACAGAATAACAGATTTCATACATGTACACAATATTCTATTCACCCCATTTCCTTCCTTGTCCCCTAGCTCCTGCTCGTCCTCCTCCTCTTCCCACCCAGTCCTCCTTCTCTCACGTCATTTTAAAGGACCCAATGAATTGAACTAGACTGACTTACAGGGGCATGGGTGCAGGGTTATTTATAGAAGCATGGGCAGCTTGCCAGTCACGACACCACTGGCTTTATGAGATTCTTGACACAATGTGTGTTATAGGACACAGACCTGATTTTGTTCCCGTAGGTTAAACACAAGTGTCTCTCAATGATGACTCCCAGCTTATCAGGAGCTAGTTAAACAGACCTCACAGGGCAGCTCACAAAGAGAGAGGGGGCTTGGAGAACAGGATGTGAAGGGCCGGCAGAGGAGGGCCTGATGCGCTGCGGGCACCGCATGGACCGTAGAACAAATGGAGCCGTTGAAGAATGACCGGACCAAACGCCTTGGCTGCCTTTGTGACTTCAGAGACACTGGGTGTGAATGAGGCTTCTCATTGCCAAACCCTGCCCACCAAACACCACCCTTTATCTGATCAACAGGCCCTGTATTCCTTACTTCTCTTGCTGCGACCGAATGAACATACAGGAGTAACCGAATGAACATACAGGAGTAACCGAATGAACATACAGGAGTATTACTTAAGGAAGCAAAGGTTTGTTTAGGCTTACAGTTTGAGGGGGCCAGTCCGTCCCGGAGGGAAAGCCACGGTAGCAACGGCTTTATGGCGGCAGGGGTATGCCCACGGACTCCCCCACCCTTACATCTTGCTTGAACTGCCAGCAGAGAGAGGACAGGAAGCTCGGAGCCCATCCTCAGTGACCTACTTCCTCACGCAAGGCTCCGCCTCCTAGGGGTTCCATAACCGTCCAAATCTGCAGCGCCAGCCGCCATCTACTCGGAGGACATTTTACAGTCAAATCAAAACACGCCCCAAACAGTGACACGCAACAACTCTCTCCTCCTGGTGACCCGTAACCAACCTTCCCTCGACTCTGCGATGTTTACCTGCTAAGTGGATCTCAGATTCTTCCATCACTGCGTCTTCTGCCACAGTCCCATCTGCTCTTGCCCCACCCACTGCAATAGCCCATTTGAGGGTTACATATCCCCCAGCTCAGGCTGCCTAATCATCTGCCCATGTGCTTCCAGAGCTGTCCTTCCAGTGCACACACCTCACCATGGCTCTCCTCGTCTTTCTCACCCACCCACCCCTTGGTGTTACTCTGAGGGTGAAAACCAGGTCTCCGTCCTGCAGCCCGGCTCTTTCACCTGCCCCTCAACATTTAGATTCAGTTTCTGGAGCTTTCTCTGGAAATCTGACCCTAGGCGTGGCCATTTTCCCCCCTCTTGGGTTCATTCTACTAAAGTTTCCCTTTTCTTCCAAAGCACTGATCTCTTATCTATTACTCTGTGAATGTCTGTCTCTGGAATCAGGCAATCACGGCTCTGGATGCCCTTCCCCACCATGGTGTCTCCAGCCGTGAACGGGGAGTTTCCTGTACAGCCAGAACAAATAAATATTGGTTGAATGAATGGATGAGCCTAATGAGGACAGGCTTCAGAAAATAATTCTTTTTTTTTTTTTTTTTTTTTTTTTTTTTTTTTTTTTGGTTTTTCGAGACAGGGTTTCTCTGTAGCTTTGCGCCTTTCCTGGAGCTCACTTGGTAGCCCAGGCTGCCCTCAAACTCACAGAGATCCGCCTGGCTCTGCCTCCCGAGTGCTGAGATTAAAGGCATGAGCCACCACCACCCGGCTAGAAAATGATTCTTAAAAGACAATCTCATCTTACTCTTGACTGAGCTCTCAAATCAAACTCTTCAAAAGCAAAGCATTAGCTATGACTAGTACATTTTTATGAATGAGAAGTCAGGGAGCTGTTACTGTTTTCAGGGAAGTCCAATTGTTCCTCGAGCCTGCATGAGGAAGCTCTCAAAATAAGCACACAGAGCCAAAAGTTGGTATTCCCAAGGCGTTTCATCTTGAGGATAGATAAATGTTTTGTTTATTGGGATAATTTATAGTTGGAAAAAGGTTCAGAAAATACAGTTTAAAAAGCAAATTTAAAAGAGCCTTTGAGTGACTCAAGAGGGATGCAAAGGGGAGATCTGAGCAAAAAGCATATTTCAGGATGCTACACTGTGCTTAGAAATGTCAAGACCAGAAAGCATTTGTACAAGCGCTATTTGTTAAATGCGGAGTCAAATGGAACTTTAATTTCAGAACTCTCTCCAACGAATACAACTTTCACTTTTTATGTTTGTATTTTAAAAGAAATTGCTTTGGGTAAATAATTTGGTGTAGGTAAGCCTAAAATGCAGGATTCAATGCAAACTGACCAGTACATTTTCACCAGTCAGTAGAAGTCTTTCTAACTGTAGTTATTTTCCAAATGCTTGGGTAGCATAAAACGGGCAGTAATTACTTACTGAATACTCTCCCCCAAATGCATGCCTCCCATTAGAATATGAAGAATAACCAGGAAGACAAAATTACTTATGAAGCAGGCCTTTACTGAACACCCTTACTACACAAGGTCTGGCAAAGAATTACAAACTAACAATTGTACAGCTAGAAGAGAGACCTCTAGTGTGTGTTCGGGGAGTTTATACTGTGCTCCGGGCATAATTAATAGAGCAAAAACCACTGCAGTCATTTTGTGTGCTGTGGTGGGAGATTTTCCCCCCAACTATCCTTCATACTTAATGCGTCTAGAGATTTCGTCCCAGGAAATCTCGACAGTTTTGCCTCGACAGTTACATTCTCCTTATACACAAAAGCCCCATCCCGTGAAGTTTTCTCTGCGATCTGGAGTTTTAAAGTTCCAGGGTCACCTTTGTCCCCTCATTAGGAAACACTTAGCCGGCTGCCGTCCTCACAGTCACCAACAGCTCTTCTCAATCTGCATCAGCAGGACTCCTAACACAGCCAGCCCCTTCTCCGAAGCCACATGCCACCAAAATCTAAACACGAGGAATAAAGCGGCATCTTGCCCATTATCCTCGAGACAAATGGACTCACTGCTTTTTAAAATTCGCCAAGCCGGCTGGCTATTAGCTCCCACAACCTCCCATACGGGCAGGTAAATTCCTTGATGTCGGCTCAGATTTAATGAATCATTCCATGGTATCAGTCTCCGCCTTTAAAAATCCTTTATTTTCTTCTTTCCCACATTAAAAACATTTGAGATACACACAGAAAATGCTTCCCCCGAAACGCACACACATAACACACGAAACAGGAGGTCTCTTAAGGAGTCTACTGCTGAGAAGGTAAAAGCATTTTGCTCATTTTTAATTTGCTAAAACAATCCAAGCATGCTTGGTACCCAGAGGGTATTCTCAAATAAACTTGTATCTCTGGCTGCCAGCTTAGTTGATTGAAAACAGAAGGCAAACGTTTCTTAAAGAATGAGTATGCTAAACTATTGTATCTCCCTGAGTGCCACCAAGGGCACACCACACCACACACACACACACACACACACACACACACACACACCCCACAGGAGGGGTGAGCAAAGATTTGCTTGAAGGCAGCCAGTCCTACGGTCTAAACGGTAGTATAATATTTGTACAATATTTGTATCAAATTACTTCTGCCTACTGCGGTGTCCCTCTTAGCCAGGAAGCCAGAGCCAAGAGGGTCTCGGACAGTTCCCGCGTGCGATTCTCCACGTACAAAACCGACCGCCCCAACGTAACTTTGCTAACTTAGTCCGCTCCGGCCCAGCCGGCCCCCGAAGCACAGTGACGGTGAAAACGTGTTGACACTGGAAAATCATTTCCACGACAGCCTAAGTGTGTTGGAAAGCACAAAGGCGATCCCTGTCGGCCAGCGATCGCTAGGAAGTTGCTGTATGCGGGACGCCTGTGCCAGGCCGGCGTCCAGGTAAGGAGTCCCCGCACCACAGCTTCGCCCTCCCCTTCTTGGACATTCAGGGGCTCCACCTCACTTTGGAACCGATTCACCACAACGCGTCACCCACCCCGTTCTTTTTTCCAGGAGGTGAGGACTCTTTTATTTTCCAGCCAGGTCCCTCTTGGGGGCAGAAAAGGAAGCGCACTCCACATTTCCATCAAGAGGGGAGGCAGGCTGGGGGGTGGGGAGGAAAGAGGTCAGAAAGGAGCCAAACTGCCTCCCTTCCTCCCACCTCTGCGCCCCGGAGCGCCGGTTCCGACCGCGCACACCGGTGGCGACCAGGAAACTCTGTCCCTTTAAGGGAACAGTGGCCGCCAGAAGAGGAGGAGGGAAGGACGGCGGCTCCGGACTCCACGCCGCTGGCTCCGGGAGAGGGGGCGAAAGCCAAAAGCCACCGCCGTTACCTGCGGCGACCGCAGCCTTCCCCCACCCCAGCGCCCCCAGCCCGCGCCGGCCTCCCAAGGAGACTTCTTAATCCTAGCTCTCTAACCCGGGAGGAGGTGGGGAGGAAGAGGAACCGGCGCTTTTTAAAAAATAAATGAAACATTTGCACCCCGGGAGGGGGGAGGGGAAATGGGAGGGGATGGGAAAGGGCTTTAAAGGCGCCCGAGTGGGCGGAGGCGACGAATCTGGATCAGCCCGGGTTGCACGCGGGCCGGCTCTCGGCACCAGCCGCCGCTCACAAAAGGGTTCAGCCCGGGAGAAAGGGGAAGGGAAAAATAATAAATAAATAAAGCGCCCCGGGGCCCGATCCGCTCGGCAGCCACAATGGCGTCTTTGAGCGGGTGTCCCGGGGGGCGCCGCCAAGGCTGGCTGCCAGCGGGGCGACGGTCCCCACCCCCACGCGATCGGCGCCGAGCCCCGGGGCGCCCCGGGAAGAATGGACGCGCGCGGCTGGCGGGAGCAGGGACGGGGCGCGGGGGTCCGAGAGCCGCGGGGCTGAGCTCGGAGACGCAGGACCCGGCCGCGGGGACACCCCCCAACCACCACCACCCCAGCCCGGTCCGCGCGCCGGCTACCGACCCCGCGGAGCCCCGACCCAGGCTCCCGCCGCCTCGGCCGGCACCCGCTCGGCTCCCTCTGCCAGGAAGAAAACCGAGGAGCCGCAGCGGCAGCCGGTGCGAGCGGATCCCCAGCCGCCGTCCGCGCCCGGCTGCGTGTGTGCGAGTGTGCCGCGCTCTCGCCCCATGCCTGGCACATGCGTAAAAGCGAGTTGCGCCCAAAGTCCCAGCCATACCCTCCTTAGCAAATAATAACAAACCCAAACCGTCAGATCTTACCTGAAACATTGAAGCACAAAGTCTCTCTCCAAGTCCCCTTTTCCTTTTCCTCTCCCCCCTTTTCCGATTTCTCTCCCAGCGATCTGCTCGCCTCGCCACACCAGAGAGAAATGCAATAGCTTGGCTAAGGTAGACAGAACAAAATACAGAGGAGAGTTGCTCCAGGGCTTTGAAACCCCTCAAGGCAAGGATCAGGATACAATTAGCTCGCGCCTCTACCTCTAGTCCAAATCTCCAAAATAAAACTTAAATCAAATTAACCGATCACAGGGTGCACAGTTGATTTTCAAAAATAAAGCCTTACATAGACTATAGAGAAATATACATATAGGAATTTTCCCCAGATTTTTTTTTGTTGGAAAAACAGTCTCATTCCATCCTCCAACTTGCTTTTCACTCTCCTCTTGCACAGAAAAGCTGATTTTAATCGTTGTGATTAGTTTTGATGTAACGTGTCCGCAGGCGATTTCTACAAATGGATGGAGTGTTTCTTTGCCAAAAGAGGGAAACGCAGCAGATGATGATAATTATAAGGATTGTTGGTTGTTTCTTTTTATTTGTGTTTAGAGCTCTCGCTTCACTTTCTCGAGTTGACCTGACGTTGCTGTTACAGGAAGGTCCCACAACTTGTTGATGAGGCTCACCGCCCTGTCTGCTCAAAGGCTAGGTGATAATTTGGCAATAGAACAGCATGGTTTTGGTTCCTTTGGCGAAATAAATGTCCCAAATGACGTGGATAAAAATAAGCACATGCAGTCTGCTTTGCCCCAATCAAGTCTGAATCAGTGCCTGGGGGTGATACACAAACTCATTTCAAATGTTCAACCATGCAGAATTGTAAAAAGATTGAAGGAGTTACACTGCATTTTTTTTTTAGTGGCAAAATTAAAAGAAAACAAAACCCAACATACCTACCATTTAGGTTTATTTGATCAACCCTCTGAACATACCTCCTGTATTCTCTGCTTGCCTCCCCCTGATACCTTTGTAGGGGTTTCCTAGGGCTCATGTAGGGAAAGAGACAACACAGACACATCTCCCCAGACTGCAGCTCTGGGTTCGGACCCTTCCCCCATAAGTTCTTCCTCTCTAGGTCTTTGTTCAGACTTTTGCTGAAGACTGTTCTTTATCTTAATTCTTTTCGGTTAGAGCGGGATATTTGATTGTAAACTCAGGGGTCACCTCCCATTAGTGTTAAATCCTTGCAGGATGCTTTTTGAAATGGTATGCTTTTGAGTACTTCACAGTTCATTAATTCAAAGACTTTGCTGACATTTCATATATACTTGTGTATACACACATAACACACACACACACACACACACACGCACACACACACACACGAGAGAGAGAGAGAGAGAGAGAGAGAGAGAGAGAGAGAGAGAGAGAGCGCCTGAGCAGGTTGTACAGCCAAGGATACAGAAACAGGAAAGCCTACCCAGAACCAGATATGCCTTGCAAATACTTGTAGCTGGCAGCATTGTACAGGAAGTGATTTTTACCCATCATTTTACCTTCAAGGTGAGGAAGCGCTACAATGTCAGTAGAAAAAGGAAGGAATTAGTTTGTCTTTTTAAAAATAGGATCCAACAAACTAATCTGTAACGACTTAAGAGACTGATTTATAATAAGAGTCAGAGGTAGTGGTAGGTTTTTATTTTTAGTGGGGAAGGTGTATTAGGGCATGGGCATTTGCTTTGAGGACTTCATTCCCTTGGAAGAAAACAAAAATATCTTAAAAAGCAACACAAAGAGACTCACAGTTCCTTTGCATATCTCTTTGGTAGATATATTCTGTGACCTGCAATAAAATGTTTAAAGTGACTACAAAAGCTAAATTAAACAGAATGGATGGTTCACTTTCCAAATGACATGAACATAGAGAAGTGAAAAAACAAATCCAGTCATTTGATGTGGTAATTCAAGCAATGTGAGGATCTCTTCCCTGAAATGCTTAGAAACAGGGAGTTCAGATTTTCAAAGAAAACATACATATAAAAAGACCTGAGTGGATGGGACCCAACTCTGAACATGACGTTCATTTATATCTTATGTAATACCTTCCACACACAACCTGAATGTAAGCACACACATTTGTGTGGGGTGTCAATGTATGTGTTCATGTGTGTGTGTGTGCATGTATGCAGATGCAATTTTGTGTGTGTGTGTGTGTGTGTGTGTGTGTGTGTGTGTGTGTGTGTAGGCCAGAGGTCAACATCTAGTGTTTTCCTTTTGTTTTAGTTTTTTGAGACAGGATCTCTTACTGAAGCTCACTGATCCAGCTAGACGGGCTGACCGGCAAGCCCCAGGAATGTCCCTATCTCGGCCTCGCCTCCTCAGCTCTGGGATCGCACAGGTATGCCGCTGCACTCACTCTTGCAAGGCAAGAGTATTGACCGAGCCTGTCTCCATGTCATTGTGTAATGTATTTGAGACTCTTGCGCATCAAGCCAAGTCTCCCAGTGTGGAGTTTTCCACTTGTGCAGTCAATCACAATGCTACTCAATGAGTTTCAACTTTTGGGGCATGTGATAGTTTTGTCAGTTTATGTAATCTAGAATCTTCTAGGAAGAGAGTATCAATGACAGATTGTCTAGATCAGGTTGAACATGTCTATGGGTGATTATTTTGATTACATTAATTGAAGTGAGAAGACCAACACCCTGTGTGTGGCAACATTACAAAGTAGAGAAAGCAAGCCGAGCACATGCACCCTTGCATTCATTTATTCGTTCATTCATTCATTTTTTTCTGTTTTTAACTGTGGATGATTTGACTTAATGCTTCAGGTTCTTCATGGTGTGACTCCCCTCCCCACCCATGATGGACAGTACTTGGAGCTGTGAGTAAAATCAATCCTTCCTTCTTCAGCTGCTTCTGCATAGCATTTTACCACAGTAACAGAAAAAGAAACCAATGCACAGCATTTCAGAGTTTGGGAATTAGGGATGCTCAACCTGTCTGTTAAAGCCTCGATCTATAGAGACTATTAATTAAAAACAGAAACACCCCCCCCCCAATCTCAAACCCACATGTCCTGTGGAGAACAATGCACTGCTGTCCTGGAATGTTTGAGCTGAAAGCTCCTTTGCAGACTAGTCTGTCACCATCATTTCAGCAATGAAGGTAGGAAGTGAAGAAGCTTGCCTGCTTATTTTTAAAGGTTCCGTTTCTCATTGGTTATTATTGCGGGTGTGCATGGTGAATGAATGGGAGAAAGTGCTTGTGTGGAGGTCAGAGGACAATTGGGTGGAGTTGGTTCACTTCTACATTTACATGGGTTCTGGGAATCGAACTCAGGTCATCAGGCTCAGGCAGCAAGCACCTTTTACCTGCTGAGCCATTGTGCTGACCCAAGATGCTCTTTATAAAAATTGGTTCATTGATATGTTGAGGTGGTCCAAGTCTGTGGTAGTTCCAGTGGCAGGAGGTCCACACAAACTTCTCATTTTCACTAGCTTGAAAATGCATTTTGTTTTATGCAATACAAATAGATGAATGAACTTCAGGCTCTCTAAATAGTGAAGATGATGAACTTTAAGTTTTAAATTTTAAAATAGGTGGCATGAGAGTGCACCCGTAATTCAGCACTTGGGAGGTGGAGGCTGGAGGCTTGCCAGTTCTAGTCATCCTAGGCTATCCAGGGAGTGCTAGGCCAGCCTGGCTACAGAGACTGTCTCCTAAAATGAACAGGCTACTCATCAAACAGCATGGGAAGAGCCAGGCCCTGTCTTACCTCAAGGCCAATTTCAATTCTATTTGCAATCACAAAATGACTTGAAAATAACTTTTTCAGCTGGTGTGGTACATGCCTTTAATTCCAGCACTCTGAAAGCAGAAACAGGTGGAACTCTGTAACGAGACCAGCCTGGTTCACAAAGGGACAGTCAGGACTAGAGAAGAAAATCCTGTTTCAAAAAAAAAAAAACACGAAGAGAGAGAGAGAGAGAGAGAGAGAGAGAGAGAGAGAGAAGAAAAAAAGAGAAAAAGAGGGAGAGAAAAGAAAAGGAAATACTTTTTTCCCTAACTGATACCAAATATGAACTTCAACCACTCTGGAGTTTGTGTAATGTGTGTGAACACCTGTGTTTTAATTACAGGATGAAAAAAGGAGTACATTCAAACTCTTTCTAAGCTCTTACTGTTCACAAATAACTAAAGACCAGCAGTCTAACACACATTAGCAACAGCTAATGGTTATAGTTTTTGTCAGCAAGAAAACAGTCAGGGTGTTGTTGGTGCACACCTGTAAACAGTCAGGGTGTTGCTGGTGCACACCTGTGCACAGTCAGGGTGTTGATGGTGCACACCTGTGCACAGTCAGGGTGTTGTTGGTGCACACCTGTGAACAGTCAGGGTGTTGTTGGTGCACACCTGTGAACAGTCAGGGTGCTGGTGCACACCTGTGCACAGTCAGGGTATTGTTGGTGCACACCTGTGCACAGTCAGGGTACTGGTGCACACCTGTGCACAGTCAGGGTACTGGTGCACACCTGTGCACAGTTGGGGTGCTGGCGCACACCTGTGCACAGTCAGGGTGCTGGCACACACCTGTGAACAGTCAGGGTATTGTTGGTGCACACCTGTGCACAGTCAGGGTGTTGGTGCACACCTGTGCACAGTCAGGGTGCTGGCGCACACCTGTGCACAGTCGGGGTGCTGGCGCACACTTGTGCACAGTTGGGGGCTGGCGCACACCTCCGTAATGCCAATGCTCAAGAAGCCAAGGTCCGAAGACTAGAGGACTGCAGTGAGTTTGAGACACCAGCCTGGACTGCCTCAAAACACAAAACACAATAAAAGATACAAAGAAAAAACCAGCAGGACACAAACTCAGCGTTTTCCGTGAATATTCCAAGATTTCAGAGTCATAAGTTCTACTAGTGTTGAAAGGCATCTAAAAAAAAAAAAGGATATTTTGAATTTGCAGCCAGGAGCTTGGCTGGAAAAGTTGAGCATGACGATGGTTGTGAAAGAGAAAATAACATGTCCTTCCAGGAGTGTGTGCTCCCTCTTTCCTGTGTCACTGTGGGGCAGATCATTTGGTCGCTTCGCAGTCACTGAACCCTCAAATCGCAAGTTCCACAGAACATCTCAGTTTTGTCCAGGGCAGCCCTGAGGTGCCTTCTTGGTGGCAATTTGACAAGATGTGGACATTAGTTGCTGAGATGAAATGTGAAATTGAAGAGCCCTCCAATGAAGCAGCCCGACACCCAGATGGAATTGAACAGATCAGCTGCATTTCGTATTAGAAAATGCAAACAGACCTCGGAACTTGGGTTCAACCTGGCTGTGCGGAGACCTCACTAGCTGAGGCTGCGTGGCCAGTCTTTCTCACTGGCGTGGTCTCTGGATGAAGATCTTGCCATGACGGCTCCAGCAGCTTCCACCTGTGACGCCACGAGAGGTCCTGCCACACAGGAAGGGCAATTATGCTGTTTTATTTTATCCCCCGTCAGTGAGGCAGTTAGGGGCTGGGGGTTGGAAATCACCTGTTTTTTATCAGCCAACCCGAAACTCCTGTAATGCTATGGAATGCGCATTTTTCCTGGAGTTGAATAGAAGCATTAATGAACTGAACAGAATGCGTTTGTGATTCCTGGAGTTCGGCCCCAGCCACCACCTGTTTATAATTAGCCTTTGCAAGGCATCATAGCTTTCTGCTTCGCTGTGGATGTTATGCACGGGTTGGTGATATCTTCTCTCTGACAAGACGGATCTTCTGTCACTTGCAAGTCCACTGATGGGTGTCATTTTCCACTGGTGTGTGATTCTGACACACACCAAGTCTTCCTACAGAGGCCCTCTAATCAATGTAATCTTTTGCCAGAGATTCTTCTCTGTCTTCCCAGTGTGAGCACTCATTATAAAACAATACAGATAACGCAAGAAGAAATCACATGCAATCATGGTCAAACCACCAACTGTAGTAGTTGTATTTAATGGGAAAATATCCGTGATCACGAGGGAGAGGTATAATCAGGGAAGGGGTCATGTATCTGCAATCCCAGCACTCGGGAGGCTGAGGCAGGAGGCTTGTCCGGAGTTTGAAGCTATCCTGCCTGCATAGCAAGCCTTGTCTGAAAAACAAAAGAGGAGGCTGGGGGAGGGTGGCTCAGTGGTAGAGTGCTTAACTAGCATGTGCAGGGCCTTAGGTTTCGTTCCCAGCACTGTAAAACTAGTAAAATATTTACTCATTTATTTTTGAAACAGAGTCTCACCATGACTGCTATGTTCTTATGTTTTGTTTTGTTTTTGTTTTTGTTCTTTTTTGAAAGGAAGCAAAGCCTGGACAGGTGGGTCTGTGTGAGTTTCATGCTAGCCTGGTCTACATAGTGAGTTCTAGGTCAGCCAGCGCTGTATAGAGAGACCCTGTCTTTAGATAGATAGATAGACAGATAGATGGATAGATAGATAGATAGATAGATAGATAGATAGATAGATGGATAGATAGATAGATGGATAGGTAGGTAGAAAAATGATAGATAGACAGACAGAATAGATACATAGATAGAAAGATAGATAAAAAGAAAGGGAGGAAGGAAGGAAGGAGAGAAGGAAGGAAGGAAGGAGATTATGTAGTACTATGATGAATAAAAGGATGTGTATCTTTCATCAGCTTTAAAAATTCTTTGTGAGGACCAATGAGATGGTTGAGTAGATAAAGGATATTTTGATGCCCATGTTTGATCCCTAGGACTTACATGGTAGAAGAGAACTGATACCTCCAGGTTGTCCTCTGACGATCTACGCACACACATGTGTACATGTATATGCGTAGATACACAGATAAAGGTAAAACAAATTAAAAATAAAAGTCTTTGCCCAAGAATCACTAATTTTTAATAATTACTTGAAAATGTTTCATGACTCTAAATTACAACCGTAACTCTTGACACCTTAACTTGTCAAGAGAGAGCCTTAGCTTCTTTAGCCATAAAATATAAATATAATGTATCTATAAATATAAAACTTTGAAACAATTAAAAATTCTATTTGAAGGGATTCTATTCAGTGGGATTAAGATGTATAAATTGTTCAGAACTGTAAGCAGCTTGGTGTACTCTCTCAACCAATGACAGAAATTGTTCAGTAATTAACGCTGTCCCAGCCAAGTGCTACAGTTTAAATTAAAATCACACAGGAAGAATTGTCTTTGTCGAGTTATTGTGGCATCTCAAGGTCATGATGATCTTTCACTTTTTTCGTATGAAAAATAATGAGGAGTGAATGAGATCTCCTCACCTTCTGGAGGTAATCCTAGCCATAAGAAAATGTACATGGCAGTCACGGTGGCACACGCCTATAATTGTAGCACTCAGGAAGCTGAGGTGGGGGTTTGTGGGTTTGAGATCAGCCTAGATTATGTACCAAGACCTATTCAACAAA
This sequence comes from Peromyscus leucopus, assembly GCF_004664715.2. Lineage (NCBI taxonomy): Eukaryota > Metazoa > Chordata > Mammalia > Rodentia > Cricetidae > Peromyscus > Peromyscus leucopus. The sequence goes on from NC_051079.1 coordinate 6,026,886, forward strand.
CCAAGAGCAGGAATGCGAGGTAGGGGTGGGGTGGAGAGGTGAAGGGGTGAGGGAGTGAGAGGATCCTATTTTTATGATGCTGCCTCCTAGCGAGCACACTTCCTGTCTGTTCCTTTGAGCATACTTCATTCTGACAAGACGGCCTCATGCACATAAAACAATTAATTAAGCGTTTTGTATAATTGAGTAAGAAGCAAGACTTGACTAGAATTCTTTCACAATTTCTTCCTTCATAATTATTTGCTTTTGCCTTTCAGGAATTACAAAGCCCCTTAAAAAAAAGAAAGAAAAGAAAAGAAAAGACAATCCAGTTTTGAAAATAGGAAGACATGAACTTTGGGACTGATTTCCAGTGTCTAAGGTGTCCCATCAATCGTCACATCACCTGTGTTCCCCCTCCAGGTTTATGGGTATTTCCTTTCCTAACCTTTAGAACTCATCATGTTCCGATTGTACCGGGTAATCTGTTAGGGTATCCATTTTCAAGTTATGCAGAGGCTGTTTTAAAAGAAACCTTTTTAATAAGATAAGCATTTCATTAGATGCATACGCTTTCCCATTTCAGTGCCTCACAGGAACGGGCCAGCATCCAGGCTACTTCCATTTGCCCATAATTCGGCTCATGGACAGCTCATCCGGTTCAGAACCACTTAGCTTTGCTTGGCTGTTCCACTGAAGCTAGGCTGTTCATGAGAAACCCCGCAATACAATTGTGGCCCCTCGGGGGACCATATACATTTATGTAAGTTATCTCCGCCTGCGCCCTGTGGTGTCAGAACCTCTCAGATTTGCTAACCATAAAAAATCTGCCTTAAGCATATTACTAACTTTAAAACCCTAATGATATGGATGTCATATTTCAATTTTTAAAAAACCTCTTCATACTCCACCCCTGGAAGAAAAAAAAAAACCCTGTAAAACTTATCCAATGGAATCATGCTAAGGTTAAAAACACAATTTATTTAAAAGAATGGCAATGCACTCTAGTTTAAAACGCACACGCACACATATATATACACACACACACACACACAGATGTGTTGATGTACACACAAACTGTTTGGTCAAAATGTAATACTTAAATAAGAAATAAACGGATTACTCCCAAGCTGAAGTAAGAACTTTAATAAAAATAATAAAAATCGCTAATGAAAGCAAGGATCTATGTAGTTTCTTTAAAGTGAAGAGAAAAAAAAAAAAACATTTCTATGGGGCTAATGAGTCTAAGCCTGATTAGTTAAACTGATCATGGGCAGCAGGTCCATGGGACTTTTTAAATGGTTCTAGCAAAATTGTTAATAATACCATCCATAACAGCCAGAAGAAACAATTGGGAGTGATGGTAGGAACCTCCACTGCATATAGACCATCTGGTTCTGAAAGGCAGATAGGAAATTCTAAAACGCAGCCCTCAGCCTGTCCCTCCAAGGTTACTCTGTAGATAATGGATTTCTTAATTTTTTAAAAAGGAAAAAAAATCCATTGTACCAAGCATGCTGCAATTCCTACTGAGAAAACACAAGTCTGCCTATGTATTTCTAGAACCTTCATGGATGGCTTAGAAGATAATGATAGTAAATCATTAACCTTTTATTTTGTTATTCTGCTTCTGAAGATTTTGATAGACTACTATTAGAACCTTGTTGCTTGCTGGGCATAGTAGAACATTTCTATAATTCCAACTTTGGATGTAAAGGCCAAGAGTCAGGAGTTCAAGGCTATCCTTGCCTACATAGTGGGTTCAAGGCCAGGCTAAGAACCTATCTCAAAACCAGGACTATAGAGAGGGTTCTGTGGTTAAGAGTATCTACTGCTCTTCTAGAGGACCCATGTCTGTGGCTCATACATCTGTAGTCCAGTTCTAGGGAATGAGATGCCCTCTTCTAGCCTCCGAAGGCAACCATGAACTTGTGGCACACACTCACACAAACACACAGATACACATAAATTAAAATAATAAATTTAAAAAAAGTTCTTCAGTCTAGCGTGCTTGCAATCCCAGTACTCAGGAGACAGAAGGAGGAGAATCAGGAATTCATGATCATTCTTGGCTACATAATAAGTTCTAGGCCAGCCTGGGCTACAGGAGGCCCTATCTCTCCTGTCTATGCCTCCTCCTGTAAAAAGTACAGAAAAGGGAGGGAGGCAGAGAGGGAGGAAGTAAGAAATGAAGGAAGGGCAAAGGAAAGAAGGGGTCAAACAAACCCAAAGGGCTAAGAACGCTTCTAGGAAGAATCAGCCTACGGTAGAAACTTAGGAAAAAGTATTTAGGAGATACTTGCCAAGTTAAGGGACAGCACACCTCAACCATTTGGCTTCTCTTCAGGGTTAGGGGGCCCAGAACCAGGGCTGAGTGGTAGTGACTATATGGAACCACTGCTCCCCTCCTGGGATGTTGGATGTCAAAGGTTCTTACCTCTGGAGAGGAGTAGATGAAGCCGGCGGGGACAAGCGCGGCTTTAGACCCAGATCACAGTCTGTATTTGAACTGGCTCTGACATTCTTCACCCAGTTCTGCTTATTTTGTTATTGCAACCCCCTTTGTTTATGACTCTCTTTATTAGAGGGAAACAATGAAAAGTCATTATCACTTAGCAGGGAATCTCACCTCCAGGACAGTATCACTGTGCACTTCCTTCAGGGTTCTTGTCCCCACTGAGTGGGAAATGGGTGAGGAGAAAAAGCGACTCTCACTAAGTCCTGCAGCTTGAGGTAGAGGCATTGGACTCCGAGAAGAGGGCTGCCCATGCGGACATCTTGTCAGCCCACACCACTCACCTGGCTTTTGTGTGTCTCTTCTGCATGTCTCTTCGGCTTTCCAGAGAGCAAATGGACTCTTAGAGCAACCACACTGAAGGTAAATCAGTCAACACGAGTTTTCAGATAACTGGCTCTGCACCACATTAGCCATCAAGTAAGAGAGGGAAATCAAGTCAGGGAACTGTAGCCAGAAGGGTGAGACTCCTTTTTGCCTCCTTTCTGTTTCGAGGAGACTTCACCTTGTCCGTTTGCCTTGCACCGATCTCTCTGTGGACAGGGCCCCTTTCTCTGGAATTGCTTGCTCTTCATGCAGCAAGAAACAGCTGTCCTCAGGATTCCCAGTAAGACCTCTGTCCTGTTCCTGAGCAGGAAAGTGGTGGCTTTTTCATGAAGGATGAGTAACGAGCTATTCATGGTGGGATTGAGGTTTTTTGATCTCTGAACGGAAGGGGGTAGAAAGGCAGGCAGGTGGGAGAGGAACAGGAACATTCCCAGGGTGACCATGCTAATGATTCCTGGACAACGCTATGCTGGATCCCAAACCATGTGGCTGGATGGAGTCACAGAGTCCAACCAGGATGCCTGGAAGCTGAATGGACGGAGAGAGGACTGGGGCACACAAGGTCCACAGTCGTCAGATGCCCTTTCACCTTCCTCATCCCCTCTCTTCCTCCCTCTCAATTCTTTTTTCTTTCCCTGCCTTCCCTCCCTCTTCTTTATTTCCTTCCCTCCCTCTTTCTCTCCCTCCCTCCCTCCTTCCTTTCCTCTTTTCTTCCATCTCTCTTTCCTCCTCCTTTCTTTCCTTCTCTCCTCCCCCTTCCCCTTCCCTCTCTTGCTTCCTTCCTCTCTTTATTCTTGCTGTTCTCCTCTTTTTCACTTTCTTTCATCCCCTCTTCATAACACATAAAGGGAAGGTGTTTCCCAACCAAAGCAAGTTCTAGAGGAAGATCTTCACAGCCTAATTAGCTGGCTCTTAATTTGTGAGAAGCTTGGCTGTGTATGTTTCCTAATTAGACTAGGAAACCCTAATGGGACGGCAGCTCCTGCCTCCCCCAGGCAAGCTGTGTTCACAAGACATTGACCCGGTCGGTCCCAAGGAAAGTGCAGACACTTTCCCTTTGTAATTACTCTCCCCGACTCCAGCTTCAGTTCAACCTGCACTTTGTGTAAGAAGAAGGCTTTTCATTCTCTGCCTAGTTATACTTCCGATGTTGAAAGCTCTGAGAGTCTGGGGAGGAGAGCGTCCAGGTGTATCCCTTAAAGCTGGAAGATTGTCCCAGCTTTCTCTGTCCAGTGTGTCTTTCTGTGCAATCCCCTCCCTGTTCCACACACGGCTATGTATTTCTTCCCGAAGAAGAAAAAGGAAATTGCTCCCACAAATGAAAACAAACCCCATTATTTCTTAATGAATCTAAGATTCCCAAAGCTGAATTGGACCCTTCTCTGGGGAGTCAGGTAACTTGCCTCTGGCAGAGGCCACAATGCCATCCGTCAGGGCAGAGGGGGAGAAGTCCCAGCGGCACACAAAGCCAATTGTATATTTTATATACAACAGGAAATATCTCTCTGAAGCCCCACGGGTGGTCTCATAGCCTAAAGCATCGGAATTGATTACCCGTGGCTTGTTTAATTCCAAACGTCCTTGATGGTCGACAAAGGACCATGCTGACATAGGATTCTCAGTGCTCGTCTGTGGGAAGACAGTCTAATAGTGAGAAATGGAAGGAAATCCCAGGAAGAGACTGCATCCACGCCACTGACTTCCAATACAGAAAGTGAGCCTGTCACGCTTAGGCCCGTGCTCCTTTCATGTTTTGTAGAGGAGTCAAGTTTCCTCTCCGCACACAGGAGAGATGTCACCACAGTGCAGGGGCAGAGACTGCAGCTTCCTATGCTTGCTGAGGATGTAGACAGACTCCTGGTGTTCATTGATGGGACCTGACCTGGACCTTAGCGGCCTGATGTTAAAGAACAGCTCTCCAAAGGCTCTCAAGGCTTCGCTTGGTCTTGCCCATCTCTTTCTGCACCCTCAGGGGGTTAGTCTCCCCTGCTCTGGGTTGCCTTTGCTACTCTATAGCTTTTCCGACTTAACTTACTCACTGCCCCAGGGCCTTTGCACAGGAGGTATTACCTGAATACAAAATGATCTTTCCCTTCCCTTATCTAATTCTTCTTCATTTTTCATTCCTTCCCCTTGGGACCAGCTCAGAGCTCTCTATTACAATCAGCTATCACAGTTGACTAGTCTTTGCCTTTAAACAGAAATCAGCTGATGCCCATGCAGTCGTGAGATTTGATCATCCTTTGCTTCCGTAAGGTAGGAACAATGCCTGCCTTGTCTCAGAGGGGTCTCCGTATCCAGCATAAAGCTCAGCAAGAGGCTGCTGCCCAATATGAGACATGAAGGAATGCATTGACTGAGTAGACGAGAGAATGGATGACATAGAGAAAGGAGTCATCAAGAAAGCAGCTGGACGGGGCGGGCAAGACCAGGGCTGCTACGGGTCTGAGAAGGGAAAACTGTATGTCATTGTCATTTGGTGGTGTCACCATCTGGCATGTTGGGCTTTGCTCAAAGTCCTGAGAATGAATCTTAAGACCTAAGGCCCCACTCAGGAGAGTGTATATTTGTACACTATGTTCACAGAAGTGCTATAGATAAGAACTGTACACATCACAGGTGGAAGAATGGATACTAAGTTGTACAGGTGGGTGGCAGGACAAACCTGGAAACCCAGTGCCCAGGAGGTAGTGGCAACAGGATCGTGAGGCCATCCTGGGCGACACCGTGAGATTTTTGTCTTATAAAGTACTCGAGTAAGGGCTGGAGGGATAGTTCAGTGGGTATGAGTGCTCGGTGTGCAAGCCCAGGTGTGAGCCGCAGAGTGTGGATCCCAATACCTATGGTAAGAGCTGGTGTAAGTCATTCGTGTGCCTGTCACCCCACACAGGTGTGAACCGGGGCTGGGGAGGGGCAGAGGCAGGAAAATCACTTGGGCTTGTTAAAGCCCAGCACAGCTCCCGGTTTAGTGAGAGACCCTGTCTCAAAGGACTAAAGCAGAGTGATGGAGCAGGGTACCTGACGTCGTCCTCTGCATCCACATGTGCACAGATGCACGCACTCACACCCAGAGCCTCACCCCTGCCCCCTGTGCACAGATGAGCACACTCACACCCAGAGCCTCACCCCTGCCCTCTGTGCACAGATGAGCACACTCACACCCAGAGCCTCACCCCTGCCTCTCATGAATACATGCATTCTTTCCTGACACATTTTCTAACACTTCTACTTGCAAAGGCATTGTGGGGGCACCTGAGTGGTGCCTAAAACTGGGCTTTGGAGGAGGACAGAGGGATGAGCTGTTGCCCGAAGGTTGCTCTTTTGTTTGTTTATTGTGACCCTGACGACCTCCAATCCTTGGTTACTTCATTTGTGAAATAAGGAAAATGATATTTGTTTCTCAAGGTATTATAAAGATTAAATAAGATAAATTATATAGAATACATGTGTATAATTATAAAGATTAAATGAGGTAAACACACATACACACACAGAGGAGACAGGTGTTGACCAGAGTGAAGGATTGGCAAAATGACTTCTTTGTGTCTCTCACTAAAAGTGAGTCTTAGAAAATAGCAAAAAGATGGCAAGAATGTCGGAAAACGATAATCCTTGCACCTACTTGGGGCATGTGAAAAGGTGCAGCCACTTTGGAAAGGAAAGGTTCCTCTGTGTATTAAAGCTGGAATTAGTACTGGAGAGATGGTGGTTAAGAGCACTTGTTCCTGCAGAGGACTCAGGCTCAGTTCCCAGCACCCACATGTGGCTCACAACCGTCGGCAGCCCCAGTTCTGCCCAGGGGACTGCTGATTCTGACTTCTGTGGCACCAGGTACGCATGTGATGCATAGACACATGAAAGTTATGAACAAAATGCCAAATTATTATCTGACCCAACAATGGTGCACAAGAGAAATAAAGTTATGTGTACATATGAAACATGAGCCTGAGTACTTAAGCAGCAATATTCTTAGCAGCTAAAAGGTGGACATCACCCAGATGCCCCCCACTGATGAACGGATAAACAAAAAGTGGCATATCCACGTAGGAGAATATTATTCAGCAATAAAAATGAAGGCGGTACTGATGCATACTATAATGCTTTTTGATTGTCAGTTTGGCTGGATTTGGACTCTCGTAGGAGACACACCTCTGGGCGTGTTTGTGAGGATGTTTCCGGAGAGGTTTAATGGAGAGGAAGATCCACCCGTAGACAGGAGAGCAAGCTGAGCACCAGCATCCCTGTCTGGCTCTCTGCTTCCTGACTGCAGGTATGACATGAACAGGACAGCTGTGTCCTCTCCTGCTACTGCCCATCCCAGCCATGAACTACACCCTCAGACCGTAAGCTGAAGTACTCCCTTCCTTTCCCAGGTTGCTGTTGTCGGTATTCTGTCACAGCAGTCAGGAAAATAGCAAATCCACGTGCTAAACATGAGTGAACTTCAAAACCAAGTGAATGAAAGTAGCCAGCCGGGAACACAGTCTATGACGCCTCGTGTGTGTGAAAGGTCCCTGGCAGGTGTATGCTGGCCAGATAGGATCGGCTCCCAGTGGCTCCCATGTTTGAATGCTTGATCATTAGGGAGTGACATGCTCAGCTACCATGTCTGCCCGTGTGCTGTCATGCTCCCCACCATGAGGATAATGAACTAAACCTCTGAAACTGTAAACAAGCCCAGGTTAAATGCTTTCTTAACCACTGAGCCATCTCTCTAGCCCCAAAGGAAGTCTTAACTCTTTTTTTGTTTGTTTGTTTATTTTTTGCTTTTTGAGACAGGGTTTCTTTGTGTAGTTTTGTTGGCTGTCCTGGAACTCATTCTGTAGACCAGGCTGGCCTTGAACTCACAGAGATCTGCCTGGCTCTGCATCCCAAGTGCTGGGATTAAAGGCGTGCACCACCACTGCCCAGCTTAAAGGCTTTCTCTCATGATCGTGGTGTCTCTTCACAGCAATAGAACACTAAGACAAGGTGAATCATCCAGAGACCAGACAGGCATGGGCACAGGGGATGAAGTGGGTAAGGGGAGGGAGGCGTGGGCAAGAAAGGAGAGGAATGCTGTTGGTACTAAGGCTTCTGTGGGGGTGGATGGACATGTTCAGGGATTAATGATGGTGGTTACTCCACCCTGTTAATGCACTGACTGTCACTCAACGTAACACTTAATGAGCAATGTAATATGAAATATTGGATCCTAAGTGTCAGTTCTACTGGAGCGAGAAGCAGCCGGGAGACCAGGAAAGCCTGCCTTTACCACCTCTGGGGTGTCCGTGAGAGTGCTTCCAGAGAGGTGCAAACGAGGAAAGACCCACCCTCAGTGTGCATGGCGATACCTCCTAGTCTAGTGGCCCAAATGGAATAAAAGAGGGCTAAGAAGAATGCTCAGGGTGTGGGCGTTCTCTACCCCTCCCTCTCTTCCTCCCTCTCCTTTCTGGCCACCATGATGTGAGCATTCTGCTGTACCCTGCCAAGATGAACTGAAACTTCTGGGCCTCTGAGCCAAATCTCCTTTTAGCTGCTTTGTCCAGTACTGGGTACTTAGTCACAGTAGAGAGAAAGTTAAGCGGCACTCAGTACAGACAGTGTAGTTCAATAACACTATAAGAAAGAAGTGAATTTCCCCCAAATTGTGGGGGCCAGAGAGACGGCTCCACAGCTAAGAGCACATACTGCTCTTGCAGAGGGGTCCTAGCACCCACCCCGGGCATCTCACAACCACCTGTTACTCTGGTTTCAGGAGATCCAACTTCTGTCCTCCTTGGGCGCCTGCACACATGCCACAGTTACACAGAGACACATGAATAAAAAGAAAAATGAAAGAGAATGTGTTGTTTAAATAGACAGAGAGTGGCAAGAAGTCGGAGTAGAGAAAAAGTCGATTCTGAGATCCAGTTACGTGGTCATGGGTTTGAGTGATGGGAGAGAACATATGTACATGGACACATATGTGATGGGATGAAGAGCAAAAGCCAGTCATTTAGGGGGAAACAGCGTGTCAGCTCAAAGATAACCTAAAGGCAGCCCAAGGCCCCCCTGGGTAGCAGAAAGCATGGAGAAAATGCATGGACTGGGGTGAAGGAGTAGGAAACGGGAGGTGGAGGGCCTGTGGGGTTTTGATGCTAATGAAACTACGGTATTGGGGGTTCGGCCCAGTGGCACAGTGCTTTGCCAATGGACACATCTCCCTGTGTGTCTATGGGTCTGAAATAACCGGAGTCTGCATTAATCGGGTATGCAGTGAATGCCACAGTCCGGAGTAAAGGAGTCTCGGGGCCCTTACCGGCCTTCCCCAGCAGGTGTGGGGCCCAGGGTTTCTATGGGGGCTGTGGTGGTAGAGCACCCCATTTGAGCTTTCGCAAGAATCTGTTGAGAGACACCATCGTCCCTCACAGTGTGTTTTGCTCTCTGCGAAAATTGTCCTTGGGGTAGGAAGAGCCTCGTTTTTGGCAGAGAACAAACACAAATATGATATTTCATATCTTCTCTGCCGTTCTCACCTTTCCCTGTAATTGGAAAGCTCGCTGCCTGTCTCACCTGCAGGATTCTGTCTTCAAATGCAGAAATCACTTCTCTTCATCAACCCCTCCCTTCCTGTTTCCCCTCTCCCCCCGCCCTTCCACTTCTTAGGATCCTGTCTTTTCTTTTGATTAAGGATGGGATAGGGAGTAGGGACGATGAGGGAAAGAGCCTTTCTCTTTGATTAGTCTTCTGATAAAGTGTACAACATCCCACACTGCTCTTACACACCGCCAGCACACTTCCTGCCTCCTATTCACACTCTGGCTGTGTCCTCAGAGGCAGGCAGGCCCTCGGCCACCACAGCTCTCTAGCTGCAGCTCTTCTGAGGGCCTTTTTGTCCTTTAGTCTGCTATTAACCCTTTACTTAGAGCTTGTGCCTTTTTCTCAAGCTCACCATGATGGAGCTTCTCTTGAGAGCCATCTTCCATGATAACATCAAGCTTTACTGTGTGGGGTTGGGGTGGAGCGATGTATTAGTTACTTCTCTCTGTGTTATGCCCAGACACCTGGCAAGCAGCAATTTGAGGGAACAGTGTTCTTGGCTCACCATTTAAAGAAAGGTATATATAGTCCATCATGACAGGAAAGACATGGCACTAGGGATGCAGAGACTAGGTAGGACACGCGCAACCTACGGCATCCCCTAGTAGGTGCCTCAAAGTTCCACATCCTTCCAAAGAGCACCATCAGCTGGGGACAAAGTGTTCAAACACATGACCTGTGTGGGACTTACTCAACCCTGGCAGGTTCCACACTCCACCTCCTTCTGCTCTACAGGACTCCCCAGATTCTCCCCTCCATTGGTAGCACCCACACATGTTGTGTTAGTGAGAGCCTTTATAAGGCATCCATCCCTGGGGGTGGAGATATGGCTCAGCGATCAAGTACACTTGCTGTTCTTGTGGAGAACTCAAGTGTGGTTCCTGGTGCCCACATCAGGCAGGCAGGTCACAATCACCTGTAATTCCAGTTTCACACACACATACACACACACACACACACACACACACACACACACACACACACACACGAAAGCAAGGAAGGAAGGAAGGAAGGAAGGAAGGAAGGAAGGAAGGAAGGAAGGAAGGAAGGAAGGAAGGAAGGAAGGAAGCATCCATCCATTCATCATGTCCTTGGCAACCCCTAGTGTGCTTTAGAAGTAAAGCCCCAGAGTCCCTTTGCCATGATAATCACTGTTGTTGGAACAATTTCAGGGCTGAGCAGGTAGCTCAGTGGGAGAGGACTTGCCTAGCATGTGCAAGGCTTGTGGTTTGATCCCCAACAGCACAAACAAAGCAGAAGGAACCCCTCAGCTGTTACTCAGTAAAGAGACATTTTTCTCGAAGACTTTAAGTCAGAGTCTTTGTTGTCTGGTTGAAACCCAGTGACTTAAATACAGTTCTTCTGGAGGTATTTTCACCTTTGGGATGTATGCAGCTTAGACTGGTCTTCAGGGCACCTGTCCTTAGGTAGCAAACTTTTGGCCAAGGGTCTTCTGCAGGGGTTCTCTCTCCCTCCCTTGTCCATCCTGCCTCCCTCCCTCTGTTCTCTCTCCTCCAGCACCCCAGGCTTTCCTTCCCTTCTTCCTGGCTGGCTCTCTCCAACTCAGCATCCAGACTGTGTTTAGTTATTTTCAAAAGTTTTTATCATCACACACGGATTATATAATGGGCTTCATGATGACATTTCATTCATGTGTATGGTGCATGTTGATCAGACTCTCCCCATTACCCACTCTTGTTCTCCTCTCCTCCCAATGATCCCCTTCTGTTCCCCACTAGTTATCCTTGTACATCTACACCTGTTTATGCCACTGGCTACACCATGGAAGAAGATGTCTCCTCTTCCCCAGCAACGATTAACTGACTGCCTACAAGTCCTCAGAGAAGCACAGGGACTTGTGAGCCCTCCTCCTAGTCCATGATGAAATGTGGATGGGCTTCATCTTCTGTAGCTCTTCAGAGGTAATTACAGCCGCTGAGCATTCCGGAGTGCATACCTGGAGGGCAGTGTCCCACAACACCCCACCCCTTCTTCCGGCTCTTACATTCTTTCCTCCTCTTCCTGTGTTTTGTGAGCCTCAGAGGGGGCGGTGTCCGTGTTTCCTTTAAGATTGTGTATTTAACTGTTATTTATTGCCATGTAAGGCCAACTTAAACTCCTTCTTCTTCTCTTGACTCTGATCCACTTCACATCATTCAGAGAAAGAACCATTTCTTCTTTCCAGGTGTGTTCCTCACTCTTTTTCATCTGGAAGACACTCAACAACAAAGTAGCCTGAAGGCTTCTTTCCATCTTAGTGTCTACACACACACACACACAACACACACACACACACACACACACACACTCACATACTCTTCAGGATTTCTCTGGAATTCTTAGGACCAGAGAATGTTCTAGAAATTTTGAGCTTACTATTTGAGTTACAGTAGTTGTGAACATGACCTTGTATCTACAGCCTAAATTTGATCAGATTTGTTGCTTATTCCCAGAACACCCAACTCTGAACATTCTCCTCCAAAGTGGCCCCTGTCCTAGACTTCAAAGATTTGAGAATATGGTTTCCAACTTATTTATTCATTCATCACTCATTTTTGCAGCTGGTCTGCAAATTTTTGGAAAAGGTCCAAGGAAAGCTGTGGTTTGTGTTAATGTAAGAATTAGAAGAGGGCTGGCAATGTAGCTCAGTGGTAGAACACTTGATTGGCATGTGTGAGCCCTTCAGTTTCATTGCCGAGAGTTAAAACCAAAAACTGAATAATAGCTGGTTTCAAGCTATAGCACAGGGACACCACGAGTCTTGGGAAAGGGTTGGGGTTGAATCTACTTCCCTACTATAAGATAATGCTCATTCTGTTTACTTATCTCTTGGTAAGTTAATCCTGTATTGACCCAGGCTCAAGTTCAATCAGGACTCATCAATTAGGGCTGACTCTTGTGTGTGAAATGGTCGCTAAAAAGGAGTTCCCCCATGATATGCCCAGAACCTCACTCTGGTAGTTTGCTCATGTGCCTCTATGGCAGATAATTTGGGCCAGCTTTTTGCCATATCTGTGACAGCAGGCTCGGAGAATCTGCACGCTAACTTTTGGGGTGAAGAGGGTGGCAACCTGTTGTGGGGGCTGCCTTTCCCCTTCAAAATGCACATGAACCAGGGTGTCCATCATGACTTCTGCCCGCTACATGGATATACAGTGGAGTAAATCTCTTAACCCCAGGTTCCTCCTAAGAGTGAACACTTCCATCTCTGAAGAGCCTCCTCATACTCTGCTCTCACAGAAGCATTCTTCTCAGTCGTAAAGTGAGCAGTAGTATTTGGGAATGTTTTTAGGAACCAGAGATTCTCCATATGAACCTGATAATAAAGTAAGACACTAGAGATCCAAGATGTCATCAATCCTAAGGCATAACATTATTTTACTTCTGTATTAGTCAGCTTTCCACTACTGCGACAAAGTACCCGAGACAGTCATCTTAACATAGGAGAAGGGTTATTTTGGTTTATGATTTTAGTCCATGGTCACTCAGCCCCATGGTCTTTGGGTCTGTGGTGAAGCAGTGTGGCATGATGGGAAATGGACTGTGGAGGAGCATTTCCACCAGATATAACATGATCACCCCACCTTTTTCTTTTAAGATTCATTTCATGGTTATGAGTTTGCCTGCATGTACACCTGAGCCCCGCTTGTGTGCCTAGTGCCAGCAGAGGCCAGAAGTGGTGCTGGATCCTTTGAAACTGGAGTTATGGATGGTTGTGAGTCTCCATATGGGTGTTGGGAATTGAACCTGGGTCTTCTGGAAGAACAGTCAGAACTTTAACTGTTGAACCATCTCTCCAGTCCCTCATTTGGACTTTTAAATTAGAAGAAATAGTGTTAGAAATTAAACCCACGGCCTCATGCATGCAGACTCAGTGTCCCCACCCCCTCGCTGAGCCGAGTGCCTGGCCTTCCATTGGGATCTCAGAGCCCCACCATTGAGCCGAGTGCCTGGCCCTCTATTGGGATCTCAGTGCCCCACCATTGAGTTGAGTGCCTGGCCTTCCATTGGGATTTGTATTAGATACTTATTGGAAAACATCAGTTTGTTTGGTCATTGGTTTGTCTCATTTATATCTTGTGCATACACAAAAAAAATATGAATAAATTTGTCAAAGATATTTCTAGAATGCCATACTCTCAGCTTGACTCTTATCATTCTCCAGCTTGGCGTTGTCAAGTCCAGGTGTGCCTACACAGATTTCAGAAATATCAATGTGTGGAGAGACCCACAGCTCTATTTACTGGGCATAAGGGGTGGCTCCTGGCACCTGTCCCTGGGGTGGATGTTTCACAGTGCTGGTTTAATCTAACTTCTCAGCACCCCATTTCTTTTTTATTTTATTTGTGTTTTGCCTGTATGTATGTCTGTGTGAGGGTGTTGGATCCTGGAGTTACAGACAGTTGTGACCTGGGAATTGAACCTGGGTCCTTTGGAAAAGCAGTCAGTGCTCTTAACCGCTGAGCCATCTTTCCAGCCCCAAGGACCCCAGTTCTTACTCAACTACCAACATCTCTCATGCTCTTACCTAACCCTCTAGCAAGACAGCTAAGAGTCTTGTTCAGTCAATGCCTGAAAAGCTCAGAGCGCTCCAGGACTCCTGTGGAGCACACGGTCCAAACCTCCGAGCCGAGGCGCTGTCAGTTATGAATGCAGACATTTTCCATTTCATTCGTGGAGAGTGAAAGGACGAAGAAACTCACAACGCCTCCTGCATGTGGTGGCTCTTAGGAAGGGATTGTGGTGAGCTTCCTTCATATGTCTCTAGCTTTGGTATTCATAACACATCATGTGGCTGGGTTGGGTAGAAGATTGTCATAGGTAAAAAGCTTCCTGTTGATGACATGTAATGGCTCACTCCTGTAATTCCTACATTCTGGGGCCAAGACAGGAAGATTGTCACGAATTGGTACATAGTGAGTTCCAGACCAGCCTGGGCTACAGAGTACAGAGTGTAACACTGTTAACAAGACAAAACAAAACAAAAACAAAACAAACAAAACAAACAAAACAAACAAAAAAGCCAGGGAGGTGGCTCAGCCAGTAAACGGGCTTGCCAGAGAAAGCCTGGCAGCCAGAGCTCTCTCCCTGGGCACAGCTGGATGGGGGCTGTATCTGTAATCCATGGAGAAGTGGGAGACAGAGGCAGGAGCAGCGTGCTGACGCTCACTAGCCAGTAAGCCTGGATGGAGTAGCAGTGCAGGGACCAGAGAGACCCTGTCCCAGTGAGGCTGACTCCTGCAAGCCTTCTCTACTTCCACACTCACACGTGCACACACTTACATTGTGCATGCACACACGCACGCAGGCACGCAGGCACGCAGGCACACATGCACATACACACAATTCATTAGAAAACAAAAACAAATAAAACCTCTAACAGCAAAGTCTTCAGTCTCTCTCTCTCTCTCTCTCTCTCTCTCTCTCTCTCTCTCTCTCTCTCTCTCTCTGTGTGTGTGTGTGTGTGTGTGTGTGTGTGTGTGTGTGTGTGTTGGCACCTGTTCACTTGTGAGCAGGCACATGTTTGTGTATGTAGGTACAAATATACCTGTGCATACACACATGTGGAGGCAGTAGATAAAGTTGGTTGTTCTCCTCCAGTACTGTCTTTCATTGGCCCGGAGGCTAATTTATCTGGCCAGCAAGCCCAGAAATCCCCCTGCCTCTGGGTCCCCAGCAGCAGGATTACAAGCATTGGCCACTATGCTCAGCTTTTTCGCTGGAGTTTCTGGTATAGAACTCATCATGCTTGTAAGGCAAGTATTTTACAGACTGAGCTCCTCCCAACCCTCACACCTCAATTTCAGAATCCCAGCTGAAGGACAGATGCTCCTTTCATAGTTCACAGGAAAGGCTCCCACCTGCCGGTGCAGCGCACCTGAAAATAGGTCTGTGTTCTTTCCATTTCCCCATTTCCAGTTTTCTTTGAGCTCTGGGGTTTGTTTATTTGTTTTCTATTTTGGCAGCTAGGGACCAAGCTATTTGTCTTCTGTTTGTTTCTCTAACTCTTTTTACAGTTTAACAAGTCAAATACAAAACTCAAGGGAGCCGATGAGCCTCGCGCTGGTCTTGTGCATAGCATCATATTTATTGATTGGGTATACTGCAATAGAACGCCGTGGAAAAGCCCCCAAACCAAAAATCTCAGATGCCTGAAGCTTTGAGCTTTCCAATTAGAATGAAGGGTTCCCCTGATATCCAGTAATGCTGGAGCTCTTAATATTGTTCAGCTCTACCGGCTAACAGCAATGCTTACTGGTTTTGAAGGCCAGTGGATCACTCCATGTCAGGCAGGTGGTACATCAAACGTACTTGCAGGCCTCCTGATAAAGTATTCTACCTAAAAAAATAAAAACTTAGGTTTAACAGAAAGTGGTCATAATTGGGAACAAATGCTTCTTGCCCTTCTTGGAGGCTGTCTTCTCCTGGGCAGCCTATTTTGCATCCAAAGATACATTTGAAAGTCGAAATCCCTGGGAGCGAGATATTCTAAGCTGGCAGGAGAACTTGGAGCCGCACAGCCGCCTGGAGCGGTGTTTTTATGAGGACGTCACTTTCTATTTCGAAGCTGCAGCATGCACCCTTGCTTTCTTATTGCTGGGAGCCATGCCACATCAACTTGCCTCCCTCTCAGCTTTTAATGTTTTTTTAATGGAGTCCAGTTTTCCGCCTAAGTTATGGTTAGCTTTCTGACAAACCATCAGATACCTAAGTAACCATAATGGAGGAATCCAGATGCGACGGGGCAGTCATGGCGAACTGTTATGCCTTTCAACACAATCATAGTCTAAGCATTCTCTCTCTCTCTCTCTCTCTCTCTCTCTCTCTCTCTCTCTCTCTCTCTCTCCTTCCACCTGGCCTTTGGGTTTGCCACAAAAGTGAAAGGGCCCATACGAAAACTTTTTAAAAATGAGTAAGTGATATAAAGGCTTTTCTTGTAAGCCATGAACTAAACCGACTCGTTCTGTATCTCCCTGCACAGCTCTGCATGGGCAGCAGCAACTGCATGCTTTGCTCAAGCCTGGAATTGCTCACATGGCAGTGGTGCTGGCTATCTAATGAAAAAACCGGACATGCTTTGGCAGGTAACTGGCTGTTAAGCAGAATTTAAGAAAACAACAGTAAATTAAAACAAATGGTTAGCGGTTGGAGATTCAAACTCACCAGGGACTTCCTTCCGATAAACGAAGGGCTATGTGTTCTTGAAGGTCAGCTCTTTATAGGGCTTTATCTCTACAATTTGGAAGACGTTTGCAGAACATCCCATAATTAAATAAAGTCCTCAGCTGGGCTGTGATGCCTGGGGTGGTCCTGCTGGTACGTGAAAGGGGAATGCTATGAGAAGATTAATATTTCTGCTTGGAGTGTGTGTGTGTGTGTGTGTGTGTGTGTGTGTGTGTGAGAGAGAGAGAGAGAGAGAGAGAGAGAGAGAGAGAGAGAGAGAGAGAGATTGTGAGGTTCAATAATCTATGCAGTGATTTGAGTTAGTCAACATTAAGAAATGATTAGAATTCAAACTCAACATGGCCCCCCTCAGTGAGACCTTCCCATCCCCACTATCCCTTCCCATCCCCCACTATCCCTTCCCATCCCCCACTGTCTTCTCAGGGCTCCTCTTTCACTCACTACTGCAGAGATGGTTGGCTTTCTTTGTTGGCTGACTTATCCTATGTCTGCCTGATAGAAATGAACCTGAGGGCTGGGCTGTGGCTCCCTTGGGAGAGTGCTGGCCTAGGCTGAAGGAAGCCCCAGGTTCAGTCTACAGCAGGACCTGAAGCTGGTATGGTGGCGCATGCCTTTAATCTCAGACTTTGGGAAGTAGAGGCAGGAGGATGGGGAGTTCATGATTCCTTGACTACATAGTGAGTTGGAAGCCAGCCTGGACTACATGAAATAAACGTTTCAAAATTAAAAAAAAAAAAATGGAAGAAATAAATTTGAGAGTAGGGTGTTACTTATCTCTCAGCTTTTGGGTCCAGTGCCAGGCCACACTAGCAAGCACAGTGGATGAGGGAGTGAGTGGATGGATGAAATGCCGTGGATGACAGCTTTACTTCAGACACGCATGGAATGTTGGGTGACGGGCTCTGAGTGAGATACGGACAGATTCATGGCACCAAGAGGGCAGCCATTAGCTTCACACCTGATGGAAGTCCTCACAGCGTCCTGGACCAGAGTCTTATCTTTTACTTTGCACGTGTGGAAAGGATTTGGAGGATGACTCAGGGTAACCCCTGTCAGCCAGGAGTCAGGGGAATGGGAGCAGAGGGGGTGTGGTGGCTGAGAGTCAGGGGTTATGCTCACAATTATAGAGGGCTCACAGGGCCACCCTATGGGAGCAGACAATCTTACCATCGGGAAATGCCTTGAAGAAAGTCATTTTTCTTAGGGGGAAAAAACCACACCAAAGCCTTCTTTATTAATTAGTATTTTGGTCAACATTTTGTCTGCTGTCAGACCAATCTTGCCATCTTATGCAGTAAAAATTCATTCTGACCAAACCAGCAGTTTAGCTGATGGTCTAGAATCATCACAAAGATCACTGCCCTAAACAGAAAAAGATACTTCCCCGAGTTCCTGGATTTTAAGGAATGGCCTGGTTTGCTGTCTCCAGCTTGTTGCTTCATCCAAACTGCCCTAAAGGGACTTTTTTTTTTTTTTTTTATCAGAAGCAATTTTATCCCTATGTTCTAAAGTGGAATTTTCTTCCTCTTCCTTCCTTCCTTCCTTCCTTCCTCCCTCCTTCCCTCCCTCCCTCCCTTCCTCCCTTCCTTAGTCCCTTCTACTGAAGTGTAGGTATTAGTTTTATTCACTCACAGGACAGTTCACTTACACATAGCCAGGGGCACAGTTGGTCTCCGTGTGTTCGTGTTAGCCTGAGGCTGTCACACGGGTGCATGTGTTTTACTTGGGAATTGGGGATTAGTGTCTCATACACACAGTATGTTTTCATCTATGAAGTCTCAGGTCTCTATTTCACCTTGTTCCCCGCCGTTTTCACTACATTGCCTCAATAAAGACAGTCACTTGATGGCACATTGGCCTGGAGAATCCTCCTGCAAGTGCAGATTTCCCACGAAAACAATTTCTGTTTGTATTTTAATTCTAGGCAAATCAAATTTAAGATTTATATTTTATATATATTCTGTAGTATAAAGAGAAAAGAAGGAATCAGTGTGTTCCTATAAATTCTGTCTAATGCTTCTGTTAAATGTGGTTACCCAGGGAAGTCTACCTGAAGGGAAGGTTTGCAAACACACACACCATATAACACACACATACCTCACACTCACAGACACACAACACTCCCCCCACCCACCCATCATACCACCCCTGACCCCACACACTCACAGACACATAGCATACACACACACACACCTCACCCCCCCCCACACACAACACACCTCACCACACACACACACACACACAACACACCTCAACACACACACAACACACCTCAGATACATAGACAACACACACACATTTTTCTGGTGCTAGGCATGGGAATCATATATGTTACATGTTAGGCTTGTACTACAGAAACACACCCTAGACTACTGCACATTTAACTAAGTGTGGGACTGAAAAGGACACACTAATGCCGTGTTCTCTTTAGATGAAGCTCACTAGTATGATGAAATCTGGTCATGTGTAAAAACTCCTAAACAATAAGTTTAGGGACCAGGCACATTGTCACACTCCTGCAGTCCCAGCTCTGAGTGGCCTCGAGCTTGAAGCCAGCCCAGGATATATAACAAGACCTTGTTTATAAAAAGGGGAACACCTTCCTGTCCAGTCTGTAAACACTGACCACACTCTTATGTGCCTCAGTGAGTCTAAGAGGTTCCGATGTGTGTACTTGCATCATGAACTATTTATAAAAAGCCACAACCAAGTGGTTAAATGTCACCGTCCAGCCCTATGATGTCAGTGTGGTGGCTTAGAGCTCGCCAGGCCCCAGTTACCGGCAGAAAATAAACTAGAATAAAAACAATAATACAAATCAGCTTTTAGGAAGGGACACATAGACTGGTCAATTTGGGAGGGATTTTTTTTAAATGTGTAGGAAACAAAGCTTTGTGTAGAAGTTGGTGGAGCCCATGTCTGAGGGCTCATGAGAGCCTTCTGGAACTTGTCATCAGGATAGTGGTACAGTGCTCAGCCCTTAAAGAGAGGGGTGGGGATGCTGAGAAGAGGGAATCTGGAGTAGGTGGAGGAGGAAGGGTGGTCACCGGAACTTGGGAGCACCAGAGAGCCTCCTCTGTAAACATGGAGCTGAGAGATTCCCCGAAGAGTTCGCATGTGATATTTCACTGGTGCATTCATAGAACATCTTGACTCAATAAAGACTCCAGCTAAGGGAAGGGAAGAAAAGAAACCCGCAGCAAGACAATAAAACGCTTCCTCCTCTCCCTCCACAGCCTCGGGGCTTTTTCCTTTGAGTTTCAGAGCTCGTCCCACAGAAACTCATCAATTTTTGCTTTTATGCTGGAAATGCCTGAGAACATTTGAAGCTCCACAGCTGCCCCTTGGGGTAGAAGATTTCCCAATGCTGCTGTGCCCCACAGCATGTCCCCAGAGACAGCCACCGGCCACAAGGCCAGGAGCTCAGGACTCTCTCCACTCTGCGGACCTGGAAACAAAGGATGAACCTCAAGGCTCCGGTCCCAACTCCTGACCTCAGGCCCAAGGCGAGAAGTTTTATCTCTGGGTCCTAGTGACCGTAGGTCCTCCGGCTCTGCAATTGTGGGTTCTGACGTGACCAGAACCTTCGATGGCCGTCCTGCTGCCCTCTACGGCCCTGCCTGGCCATTTATTATTCTGTATCTTTTTGAGAGCTGTGGGAAACTTTCATAACCAGAGCCTAAGCCAGGCGAAAACTTGTTCTATTTGGAATTCGTAATGAAGGCAAAACAGGCCCCGGATTCTCTGAAAGCCTCCTTTGCTGCCTGCGGAGCCCCAGGGCACAATCAGGCCGGGTGGAGGAGGCCTGGGAGCAGATTGGTTACCGAGAATAGGAGGGAACAATATTTGCCTCCCAAACACTGGGTCCGTTGTTGTTTACCTTCCCAGCTGCAAGGAGGAGAGAGAAATGCATGGTTCACATAGACCGTAAATGCCAATTTTTTTTCTAATTTTCAGGATTTTTTTCCCCTTTGTTAAACTCCCCCTACACAAAAGGTTAGGGAGAAGGTTTAGCATATTTGATTTCCTGCCCCGAGGGAAAAAATTCTTTATTTTGAACTTTTGACCCCAAATAGTGCTGTTACTTTTCCGGAGATGAAAGTATTATGGGGGTGGTGTAGAAGTTGTGGGTACGTTTTGAGGTGATTAGGCTGTGAAACGCCTATTGGCGGACATGGGTGTAAGGGTTGACCACTTCGCCATGTTTAGATGGAGAACTTTACCTCCTTTTGAGAAGTTCTCACAAATTATTGACTGGCTCAAACATGCTCGCTTAAAAGGGAGTTAGACATGCCACATTCTCCCCTCCAACAAGCCTATATGATATAGTTCTTAATTTTTATTTAAGTCAAAGGTTAATGGTGGGGGAGGCTGATCCCTCACTCTTTCAAGTTAATGTTTATTTTTTTCCCTCCACCATTTAAGGAATTTCCTAAGGCCCTCATTTCACTGCTGACAGGAAAGTAGGCGAACTCAGACTTCATGCCCCAGGGCTCGAATAAAGAAAAAAAAAATTGCAACAACACTCACATCTATTTAACCAGCTCAGTTCTCAGAGTCTTCTCACAGTCAGATGGAAAAACTCTCTCTTTAGGTTAAATGAAGCTATTCTAGGAGATATTTGCCAAAAACACAAGTCAGGGAGGTAATTATTGTCAGGAATGACCTAGGAATCTAAGACCCGCGTGATTAAAAACAAAACTTGGAGAGGAGCTTTGTGCGGCTTCCCTTCCTGCCCGGATATCAATGAACAGCTAAAGGTGGCTGAAGAGCCAATTTCATGCGTCTACTGTACGAGGAAATGAACCGAGCCAAGGGCAAAAATAAAATTATACAAATGTTATTATAGACTAGCCTGCTTCTGTCCTAGTTTAATTCAGATTTCAGTGCTGCAGGTCTTGCTCGGGGCCGTAGCCTTCCTGAATAAATCAACATTTGCTTACATCTAAATTATTAGGGAGCATGTGACTTTGTTTATTGTATAAATTATACGCAAGGTTAAAGCATTAACTGCACTACTGGCTTTGTTCAGTCACCTCTCCAGCTCTCCCCCAGATAGGAAATACAACAATCTCAAACAACTAATTTTGTCTTTCCAGACAAACCCAATAACAAAAGCTGGAAAGCATTAGGATCTGAGGTTGTGGACAGCAGCATTGTTTGAGGAAGGATGGGAGACAATCTGGATAGTCAGGAACAAAACAAAACAAAACAAAACACCAGCAGGAGCCAGGGCCCACTCCTGTGCTCTTGGATATGGCGTCTGCACGCAGGGAAACGGTGAGCTGGTGAATAATCAGTTAAGTTGATTAAGGCAGCCAACCAAATGAGATAATTTAATACAAAACCAAAGAAAGCCTTTTGGCTAGGATTTCAGTAAGGTGAGGAATTCAAACAGTAGTGAGATGATGGGACTCAACGTTCTTAGTGCCATTATCTGCCAGAAACTTAGATGCAGAGTCTGGAAAATGTACCTAGGAAATGAGTGGTCTATTTAAGAGAAAAAAAGAAGTTTTATTTTGGTCTCTACACGTCACTGTGAATGACTTACCAGAGCTCATTCATCCACATGTTTGAGAAATAAAGGTGAGATTTGGGAATTAGACACTGGACCTTCCTAGTACTGAGACAAACTAGGAATCAGGTATGTCTCACTATGAGAAAAACGTCATTTAACTGAACATCGATGTTGAAAATAGATCAGAAGTTTATTGATATCATCACCACCACCACCATCATCATCTTCATCTGCCATGCTGGGGACAGAACCTGGGCTTCATGGACCCTGGGTTCCATGCTAGGCAAGCACTCTTCCACTGAGCTAAGTCTCCAGTCCAGAAGCGAATTACTAGTTTATAAAAGGTCTTTTTAAAAGTATGTGAATAGCCGGGCAGTGGTGGCGCACGCCTTTAATCCCAGCACTCGGGAGGCAGAGCCAGGCAGATCTCTGTGAGTTCGAGGCCAGCCTAGGCTATCAAGTGAGTTCCAGGAAAGGCGCAAAGCTACACAAAGAAACCCTGTCTCAGAAAAAAAAAAGTATGTATCTAAGACCATCTATTTTGACCTTTTCCATATTGTTTCAGTTAATTTTTAGCATTGATTTTAAATTCTTCTAAAAATATATAAATGGATCACTTATAGGAGTCACCCAGAGAGAGAAATGGAGCCTGGGAATCAGCCTGGTTTGTGGAATGCATGCTAGTCAAGCCCCTCCATCAACTCTGCTGGGTCCTCAGCCCCAGTTTATCAAATGTATAAGTAAAATGTGTTCCATCATCCTGCAGGAAATAGTCTGCATTTATTTTTATTTTTTATCGTGTGTATATGACTGTAGTGCCCCAGGAGGCCAGAGCTGTTGGATCCTTTACAGCTGGAATTTCAGATAGTTGTGAACCTCTTTATGTGGGCACTGGGAACCCAACTTGGGTCCTCTGCAAGAACAGTATGTAATAGCAACACGTCAAAAAGAGTTTCACAATTCACCCTCATGTGGTGCTTGGCAGACAACTGGAATTTGTCTGAGCCCAGTTTCCTTGTCTGTGACAAGAGAATAATAACACATCAACATGCCCGGTGTAGGAGAACACTAACAGGCCTGGAATTTGGGAAGACGGCGGCTCCACTGCAGACAGTGGCAGTTATTCACAATTGACAAAGAGTGTTCAACGCTATAACTAGAGGACATAGAATGGTAAGCTTTAAAGGCTGGGCTTCTGCTGCTGTTGACAAAATATCAGGGAGTTGGGGGTAGGTAGTTAGGTTGCTCTTTCAGCCTGGAAACTTTTTCAGCCCCGGAGGCTACAAAGCTCTCCCAGGGTTTCCCCAGGGAGGAGACAGACTCACCTAGGAACAGCAGGGCAAGCTGCTTGCAAAGCTGTCATCCGTGCAGACCTATGCTGCTACACATTTGTGTGCTGAAGACCTTCTGCATGAAATGGAACTGGAGACTGCTGAAGACAGACCGCTGAAGCCTACTAATTCTAGAGGACTAATAATAGTTACTCCAGGGGACAGAATCAAGGAAGACATAGGGGAGAAAGGCTGAGCAGGGAGAATGGACCATTCGGAAAGCAGAGCAGAATCGAGACCTGACAGCTCCCCAACTAGACACCTTCAGAGGCCGGCAGAGACACTGCTAATGGCAACAATGTCATTTTCTCAACCACTTTTATTAGCATACATCGTACAACATAATGGTGCCACTCATTACGACATTTGCATAATGCAAATAGTATTCTTTGACCATATTCATTCCCTTTACCCTCTCTTGTTTTCACTTTCCTTAACATCCTGCTAGTCCTGTGGTGGTGGCGCACACCTTTAATCCAGCACTGGGGATCTCTGTGAGTTTGAGGCCAGCCTGGGCTACAGAGCAAGCTAGTGCCAGAACAGCCAGGGCCACACAGAGAAACCCTGTCTAGGAAAATACAAACAAACAAACAAACAAGCAAACAACCCACCCCCTTCTACATTCATGTCTGTTCTTTTCCACATGTGAGGGAGAACAGGCTTCTTTCTGAGTCTGACATTTTCCTTAGGTTCCCATGCATCCGTTGATGAGTACCTACGCTGATTCTATAACTTGGCTGTTGTGAACCGTGTAGCACTAAACACTGGTGTGTGGGTATCTGACAATGCTTTTGTTTGTATACCAAGGACTGGATCACACAGTAATTCTAGTTTTATTTTTGAGCAGCCTCTAGAGTGATTTCTGTGTGGCTGTACTAATTTCCCCTCTCACTGACAGTGCATAAAGGATGCCATCTTGTCCTCACCAGCATTTGCTTTGCTGATGGCAGGCATTCTAACAGGACTGAAATGCAGTTTACTTCCTGAGCTCTTTATTTATTGTGGGTATGACCTCCCAATGAGATAGATGGAAAGCTGCAAAAACTCGCTCACATTCTGTATGCTCTCTCTTTATTCTTCAGAGAGTTTTCTATGCTGTGTGTCGACGCTTTTTAACATAATGAAATCCCATTTGTCTATTCCATCATTTCCTGAGCTGTTAGACTTTTCCCAAAATTTCTTTCCTATACCCACCTCTCGAGGGAGGCATTTCCCTCATTTTCCCAGTTTCAGACTTCATTATAAAGTCTGTGGTCCACTTTGTGTTGCTTTTGTTACTAGGAAAGACAAGGATGGATTTTTAGTGTTCGACATGTGAACAACCAGTTTCTCTAGCACCATTTGTGGAAGCTGTTTCTGCTTCAATGTGTGCTTAAGCACTTTGCGTGTGTACAAGTTCACGTGCATAGACATGTGTGTGCATGTGTGTGAAGGTCAACGGTCTATTTCCCAGCTGGTCTCTCACTGAACGTGGAACTCACTGATTCAGCCCGACAAGACGGCAGGAGGTTCAGCCGGGGTTCCTCCCATCCCCTCTCCCAAGCTTGGGTCTTTCTGCTGAGGGATGCTTTGGCTACTCAGAGTCTCTTGTGTTTCTATATGAACTTTGGAATTGCTTTTTCTCTTTCTGTGAAGAACCCGATGACGGTATTAGAGTGACCTAATTTGATGGAGTAGATGATAACCTTTGAAGAACAGGACTTTTTCAAACTTATTCTTACTAGGAGAGTTACTCTTTATAGCTTTAAGTATATTATATAATTTAGTATTCATATCAAGCCTGTGAGATTGGTTTTATTCTTATTATTTGTATTCTTTTATTCATTGGAGTGGAGTTACGTGTGCTACAAAGTACTTGAATTTTGAATCTTGGAAAATCAAATAAAATTCCATGTTGTGTCAAATGTCTACATACTAGACACATATCTCTAGTTTCATTTGTTCTTTTTAAGGTAAAACAATACCCCAACTATCCTCTCCCATTGAGAGCCAGTGGGACTTAAACAGCTTCTCCAGTTAACTATCTTAGACAGTCGATAACAAACAAGTTCCCATGCCTTTTATCTTTGCTCTTTGCCCAGTGTGTGGTCAAACTGTAGTGTGGTTGTTGGAATTCTGTCATCTTATATCATGAAATGAGGTATCATCTTCAGAATTGTTGTCACTGGACATTTTAGGGTCGGAGGCTAGGCTCTGACAGTCCCAGTAAGTTATGGCAGGCTTACCCCAATGGCTTACGCCCGCCCAGTGTGCCAATCGAAGGGACAAAGAATACTGAAAAGCAGAGAAAAGTGATCTATTCAATGCAGTCACATAAGGAAGACAAGGAACAGATAAGATGTAGTCAGGGACATCGACATGAGGTTTGGGTTTCCGTAGAGGGCAAGCTGTATGGGCAACTAAGTGGGCATGGTCAAAGTGTGGGCCATTCCTGACCCGTCATTGTCTCTGCTCCCTCTCTGCTGCTAGGTGGTCTGGTAAAGATGTAAGAGCTGTGTAAATCTCTGTCTGGGTGACAAGATCATTTTCTATCTGGCGTCAGGCTTCAACCTTTCCCTTCTCCCAACATGAGATTTCTAGAGAACATTTAATTCTTTGGACATTATTATTTTAATAGTTTGATCACCTTAGGGAGGGACATAAATGTTTCTAGAATATCTCTTTCTGCCAGTCCTGTGTTCCCAGTTCTTTAGAGAGCAAGCTGTTTCACAGCGGTGGTTTGATACATTTGGTCCACATGCAACTTCATTCTTGCTTTAGAAATAGACCCCTCTCTTGTTGGAATTTGTGTTTGTTAGCGGTGATCCCAATCCTCCCAATAGTTCCTGATCCCTGGGAATGTTTTTTAAGAGATATTCAATTACTTCCTCAAGCACTTGCTATTGTGAAACAGTAATCGAGGATTGCCAATGTATGCAAAGTCCATAGAACGTTAATCTACTCTTTAATACATATGACAAAAAGGTTAGTATCAGCACTAAACTAAAATTCAATGCAAGGGAAACGACTGACTTTGTCATGCGTACCAAGCGCTGAGCCAGTGAGTCCTGTCATGTTGAAGGTATAAATTCACTTTATTGGCTTGTCTTAAAAATGTGTTACTAAAGTTGACTGGCATTATGTATTGCATATGTGTACGTGTGTGTGTGTGTGGGGGGGGTGAGTCTACATGCCACGGTGTGTGTATGAAGGTCAGATTTTAATCTATTATTTGGTATTTGAGGTGCACATATCCTCTCCCATTCCTTTCCCTTTTGTTGATTGCTTCTTTTGCTGTACAGAGGCTTTTTTTTTTTTAAATGTAATTTCACTTCGTTCTTTTATTGCTTGTGTTTAACTTCATATCTAAGAAATTATCACTGGAGCCTATGGAAAGATTTCCCTTCTGTTTTCTTCCGGGACTTTTATAATTTCAATCTTGTGTTTAAGCCGTTAATTTCTCTTGACCTGATTTTTTTTTTCATGATGTAAGATAAGGTTGTCCAATTTCATTCTTTTATATGTGGATACCCAGATTTTCCTAGCAGTATCTATTGAAGAAATTGTTCCTCCCTATTGTTTATTCTTGTCACCTTTGTCAAAGGTCACTTGACCATCCATGTGTGGTCTGAGCTCTCCGTCTGTGACACGGGTCTATCTGTCTGCTTTTTAGGTCAACACCATACCATACTATGTTGATGACAGTAGTTTTGTGATGATTATCAAACCAGGAAGTGTGATGCCTCAGTTTTGTTCTTTGGGTCATTGTTTTTGAAGGGAGTGTTGTTTTGAGACAGAGTCTCATGTAGCTCTGATCAGCTCTGAATTCTTGGTCTTTTTACCTCTTGCCTCTTGAGTTCTGGGATTCTAGATTTATCATGCCTGATTTCAGTTTTATTCTTGATAAAGGTGAAAATGTAATAAACTTAAATAAAATTTAAGTTTTTGTAATAATTCAATTAAACAATGCATCAAAAGAGAAGATTTGGGGGCATTTTGTAGAGGAATGAGAATCAAGGAACCACGTGCATTGTTGTGGTGTCGGCCATGGTGATATGGATCTTACCTAAGAATGGTCCCTTACAGTAGCTGTGATGCATACTCTGTAAGTATTGATGCATTAAGCCACATGGAACCCAATGGATTCAACTTTCCTCATCCTACAGAAGTATTTCATGTTGCTGGGTGAATTTGAAAGCAAGTACTTTCCAGCTTTTAAATTGAGGCATTAAGTCCCGATATGGTAGAGGATGACTTTGATCCCAGTATTTAGGAGGCAAAGGCAGGTGGAGCTCTGTGAGTTCAAGGCCAAACACAAACAGAAAACAAACAAACAAACAACAACAACAAAATGAAAGTTAAGGAGCTGGAGAGATGACTCAGAGTTTAAGAGAGAATCCGAGTCAGGTCCAACATCCACACTGCAATGCTCATTACTACCTGTGACTCCAGCTCCTGGAGGTCATACACCTCTGACCTCCATAGGCACCTGTACACATGTGCACACACCTACACACATATACACACAGTTAAAAAAAATCCTTAAAAAGATAAAACTAGGAAGATACAAATAAACAAAGATAAAATTAGGAAGCATAATGTATTATATAATATATGAGTAATTTTGAAATAACTGTGAAATAGTAATTTCCTAGTAGTAATCTGGGTGGTGATGTTAGAAATTGGGATTAGGGGCCAGTAAGATGGATCAGCAGATAAAGGAGCTTGCTGCCATTACCTGAATTCAAAACCCAGACCCCCACATATTAGAAGGAGATTCCTATAAACTATCCTCTGCATATACACACCAAACACACACACACACACACACACACACACACACACACACACACACACACACACCACACACTGCAAGTTAGGGGGAAGCATAATTTCTTTGGTTGGCAAATGTCCTTTTCCAACATGTGCTAAAATTCTTGGGAAGAAATATGTGTTCTGTCAAGTGTGATGAATGCAGAGAAAGGG
Source organism: Peromyscus leucopus (assembly GCF_004664715.2). NCBI lineage: Eukaryota > Metazoa > Chordata > Mammalia > Rodentia > Cricetidae > Peromyscus > Peromyscus leucopus. The sequence continues at coordinate 6,055,267 of NC_051079.1, forward strand.
AAAAGAAGATAAGATAAATGTATCATTTTGCTTTCACAGTGTAATACATCACCCTGAAACTTAGTGGCTTAAAACCACAGCCATCCTTAGTGGCTTCAAAGAGTGTAATCGCCAGCGTGGTCTGGCAATTTAGGCTGGGCTCAGCTGGACAGTTTTGGTTTCCCACCATCTGTTGCAAACACTGCGTTGACGAGGTGGGTTGACCCCTTCTCTAGAAAATTAACACAAGGATGGGAGTCTTAAGAATCCAAACACACAAGGCAGGAGTAATAGTCCCATTCTCTGGGCGAGCAGAACCAGTAGAAAGGACACACTACAAACGGGCTGACTAGACTGCTTTACTTGATCGGTGGGTATCCAGCAATGGCTGTCAGCACTCTGGAGAGGCTGAGAATCCATGAGCAGCTCTGTCTGCAAGGCCGGCCTCCGCAGTCTCAGCCTGGGGCTGAAGGTCTGTAGGATGCCTGAGAGCTGCTGGTCTTCAACCCACATTGGAAGGCGGCCGAGAAGCTGGGATCTGACGGCAGCAGCAGCAGCCCAGGGTAGACTCACTGACCAGCAAGGAGAGAAGGCAGGTAAGGCCACAGCACTGCTTCCCCTGGGACCTCTGTCCGGGCTGCCTCGAGAGAGTGCGGCCTACTCTTGGGGAGGGGCTTATCCTTTCTACTAATTCATCTGGAAACACCCTCCTAGACTCACTCAGCCTGTGTGTCTTAGTTGATTCCAGATCCAGTCTAGTTGACAATCAACCGTAACCCTTAGACATCCTAAGAATTAACCTTAGTCTAAGACTATTTAGTCTCAGACTACTGGTGGACACAAGCTGCAGGGCCAGCCCTTCAGATGGGATGAACCGAAACTATCAAAAGATAGAGATACTGGAAGGTGAGAAGTGTGGCCATGTTTCATTTAATCTACGGTCATGGGGAAGAAGCTGAGGGAGGAGCTGTTAGATTTGTTGCTGAGCTAATGGAAAAAGGAGGAAGAATTAAAATTTAAAAAAAAAAAAAAAGGACTCAGGCAAGGGAGAAAAGAGGGCATCCCATCAATGAGTGGTAAAATGTGATACAAATAGCAATAGGGAAGCCCAGAAGACCCTGGAGCGAGACAGCAGTGGATGAAGCAGAGGGCATGTATGAGCATCCAGAGTGATGGGACGCTTGTAGCTGAGGGCCTACCAAGATAAGTAGAGCGTTTGTGTCTCTGGGTTTCCGAGTTAATGACGCCAGCAGTCTCTGGACTAGCCAAATTGTGTTGGATTTATTATTTACATTACAACTCCATTTCAAAATGAAAACATAGACCCACATCTTCAGTGCTTTGAAAATACCATTGCACATGCTGTAGAATTTTATATCCAGTAACAGGATGCAATTTCCCTATCAGATACAATTGCTGTTTGTTTTCTGAACTCTGTATTATTATGGAAATTTCAGTTTGTCAGCTAGAGTGGAGATGGATGAAAGAAGCAGACCAGAATGTGAGCGGTTTTCTGCTGTCTACCTAGCGTTCTGCTTCTCTTTCTTTTTAAGGCTCATATTGCTTTATGCTGATGAGGTACTTTTTTTTTTTTTTAATTCCTCATAACTTGATTCATAGGAAAAAAAGCAAAAAATAAAATAAAATCAAGTTCTCTGGTGGGAATGTGAGTGGGCCGACATCAAGGGAGTGTCTTGGTGGGACGTGGCTGGGTTGTTTTCTTCTCCTGCCTGACTGAGAACACACTGCTGAAAACAAGTTGGGAGCTGCTGAAGGCCTGATGTAATTTGCTGCTTTCTGCAGAGCATGTGTGACTTTGTTCCAAGTGACCGTGAGAGCAATGACACCCGACGACGACGGTACGACTGTGTAGTGCTGGGAGCAAACCCATTTTCCAGGAGCCATTCAGAGATGTCTTTTGACCCCCCCACCCCCTTTTCTTTTTAAAATGTGTTGCAGTGTGACAACAGCCAGTCCCCAGATCCTGTTAGGAAATAATGTCATTTCTGAGCTTGGGTTCTGCCCTAACAAAGTTACAGGGTGTGTGTCACCAGCTTGGGGAGGAAGTTAACAGTGGCATGCTTGGAAAAAGACGCGAGGCTGGAGTCCAAGTGGTCTCTGGGTCTCCTCTCCCTTTTCTCAGTTTAATTTGTTGTCTCAAGCTTGGCGGGCTATGGGCTCAGGGCAAGAGAGCCAGCTCGGCTAGGAAAGCGAGGAAAATACCGTAGGAGAGAGTCTTTCTTTACAGCATCAGAGAAGAGTTATTTAACCCCAAAACCATAGAGAAATGTTCATTTTTGTCAAATAATATTTAAAGAATGTATACATGTCCTTGTTTTAAAGTCACAGCAATGACGTCAGATCCTAACAGCATGACCCTAGTTTTGACCTTGTCCCAGCTACGTGACTCATGGCAAATGCCCTAAATCAGTCAGTTGCAGTTTAGTGGTATCTCATAAGATGGTGGCAAAAATCAAGTTCATAATATACCTGATGCGTAGTGCTTGGCACACAGTGATTTTTGAGCACTGATGTCTGCCATTGCCGTCATCCACTTTATTGTTATCAGTTAGCCTCTTTACATCCATTTTCTTAGCCTGATATTCAAGGTCAGTTCCAGCAGGCTGACTTCATTCTATACATATTGACAAGTAGGTGCTAAGCTCATGTAGTAGGTCCTCAGTAAGTTCTGGGGAAATATGGGAGTGAGTGAATTAATCTGTTAATAACTGTAGTGGTGGTGGTCTCTCTCTCTCTCTCTCTCTCTCTCTCTCTCTCTCTCTCTCTCTCTCTCTCTGTGTGTGTGTGTGTGTGTGTGTGTGTGTGTGTGTGTGTATGGCGGTGTCCTTCAAAGGAAGGTTTAACCTATGAAAGCTGCTAACTGCTTTTCATAACACACAAATGCCTGGCCACCAAGAGTGCCTTTGTACCGAGGATTTATTTATGTGTTCCTTTGAAAATCCTAAGTGGACACCCGATAACAAGTCCAGTTGCTCTAAGGCATGCTGGCCTCATTGCATTATCTGTCTTATCTCTCAAGGCTGCCTTGGAGGCCCCCCTTTGGAATCCAAGGGCTCAGAGGAGCTCAAGGCAAAAACAACTGCCCTCAAGGATCATTAAAATGGATGCCTTTCCTGTTTGGCTGTTTTAATAATGCTTAAAAATAAAAAAGGGCAACATTCAAGGTCCAGACTGGATTTTTCAACCTGGCTGACAATATGCTCTGTTTTGCAGGGAAACCCTAACATTATACAGAAGGAGAAGCTTGTGTTGAAATTCACTGACTTCTCTGCATTTCCACACTGTGGTCTCTAATCACCCTGCTTCCCAAGGCATCCTGGGGTGTTATCTTCTTGCTAATGATGCATCTTCTTAGTGCCCTTAATTACACCATCTCCTCTTGCTCTTAGTGACACCTCCCCCCATCCTCTTCTCTCCTTGTTCGAATCCTACATGTCTTTCAAGCCCTAAGACAAATGCTCCCTCTCCTAGCATTCGGTTTTCTACAACTCTCTGCCTTATTTAGATCCATGGGAGCAGCATTTAATTGTTCTGTGTCCACTTTGTCTTCCTAAATAGGTCACCGTCCTCTGGAGGGCAAAGACTGTGCTGTGGTCCTTCTTGTTTCTTACTCAGAGAGGCTCCAAGTGATAGATACATAGTAGATGCGCTGATTAAATATGTGTTGATTGATTTCCTGCAAAGAGCTAACTGAAAACTAAAGTTAATGCATGAATCAAATCAGAGTGTGTGTGTGGGGGACGGGGGGACGGGGACGGGGACGGGACGGGGAGGAAAGACCTGAATCTCCCTTTGGGAACATTTCTTGTGGAAATGCAGAAAACTCTTCCAAGAGCCTTTCAGCTGAAGTTCTGAGAATGCCCTTCTAGTGAGCGATCACGTGGGGGTGGTGCCAGGTGTTCTTTCTGGATGCTTGTGGTTGGAATGGATCTTCCAGTATCCAAGGCACAGGGCCTCAGGGGCACTGGGCTATGTTATATGTTGAAGAATGTGGCATTTGCGCACTCAGGGAATTTGGGGAAGTTCTGAGGACTGTTCCTGGCCTTTCTGCACACTGGGCATGTGCTGTACCACTGACTCCACCCAGCCTCTGTGTACCCTCCTATCACACCCCCTACATTAATGTATACTATTCACCTACAAGGCAGGGTGAAGAGACGTTTAACAGAGAGAGGAGATTGGGAAGCAAACCCTTTAGGGGTAACAATTAGATGGGGGAGCTGCTAAGCAGAGGCGACAGGTGACTTGAGAATCAGCCTGAGACCCCAGACCTCAGCTTTCCACAGTTTACTAAACATTGAAGATCCTTCCCAGGGCAGAGACTGGGCAGTGTTCCCCTAAGCGATCTTTATAAGCTTCAGGGCTCCAAGAAAAAGCAAAGGCATGCAAGGTACCCCAGCATGGCTAGAGTCAATGTTTCAGGAGAAGAAGGCTACTTCTCCCATTTTTCCAGAGCCAAGCACAAGTAGGTAGAAGTCTTTGTGCATGCACCCCTGTCTCCCCTACACACACACACACACACACACACACACACACACACACACACACACACACATTTGATGATGGCGTAGTCAAGACCACGACTGCGGCTGTGAGGGGTAGGATCACTGCTAGGATGCACATGTTTCTGACAGCTCGGCAACCGTCCTGTCGTTAGGGAGCAGTATGTGCTGTCATTCAAGAATTGGAGGCAAGGGCCAACTGCCTCACTTGAGTTATTTGAACAAGGATCATATAGTCTCTCAGCTAAGTACTGATATAAGTGAAAAGGCAGTGATGTTTAGATCTATGGAAATCGATGGTGACTGCCTCCCACCCCCACATAAATAGACTCAACTCTAGTCTTAGCTGTGGAACTTGGCTGCCCATTGACTAACTCGACATGAGTTACCTTGGAAGTAAATATACTTTGGTTATTTATAAGAAGGGATGATTCCTGATGTTGGCTTTGTAATGTATGAATAATGTTTTCATCTCTAGTTCCTGGTTCCAAAATATTTACTTCTATAAAATTATTCCTTACAAAGTAACTTCTTTAAAAAAATTTAAAATAGATTTGTGTGTGTGTGTTGTTGTTGTTGGTTGTTTTTTTACTCTTTGCTCTTTGGGGGCCTGCCACCCAGCTCCCAGATAAATCACACAGAGACTTATTCTTTCTTATGAATGCCCAGCTTTAGCTTGACTTGTTTCTCTCCAGCTTTTCTTAAATTATCCCATCTATCTTTTGCCTCTGGCTTTTTACCTTTTTCTATTTCTGTATAATTTTCCTTTCCTTCTTATCCTGTGTCTGGCTGGGTGGCTGGCCTCCAGCATCCTCCTTTCCTTTTCTCACTCCTCAGTCTTTTCTCCCCCGATTTCTCCTCCTATTTATTCTCTCTGCCTGCCAGCCCCTCCTGTCCTTTCTCCTGACTCACTGTTGGCCAGTTCTTTGTTAAACCAATCAGGTGTTTTAGACAAGCACAGTATCGCAGCTTCATAGAGTTAAACAGATGCAACATAAAAGAATACAACACATAGCCAGGTGGTGGTGGCATACACCTTTAATCCCAGCACTCTCTGTGAGTTCGAAGCCAGCCTGGTCTACAGAGTGAGTTCCAGGACAGCCAACACTACACAGAGAAACCCTGTCTCAAAAAAAAAAAAATGCAACACATCTTTGCATCATTAAACAAATGTTTCACAGCGTTAACAAATGTAACCTCAACTAATATTCTACAACGTGTGTGTGTGTGTGTGTGTGTGTGTGTGTGTGTGTGTGTGTGTGTCAATGGAGTTCGGAGGATAACTTGAAGGATTGTCTATTCATGTGTGTTTCTGTGAGCCTGGTCGCTGTGTTTTCTAGCATTACGCCATTTGACAGCCTCGTCCTATTCTTTCATACCAAGGCCCAAACAGCGCCCTGTTCACTCATCAGCATTCAAAAACTAAAGTCAACAAAACCGTACAGGATCCAATGCCCTGGGATTTCCCACTTACATGCTGTTTTTTCCGTATTGCTTTACTCTCTCTTAAAGATTTTATTGTTTTTTTAACTATTTTTTTTCTAATGAATTACCCATTTTTTTACTTGCAGAGGTTTTCTCAGTCTTGCAACACTTCACTCCTGTCTTTGCAGCTTTCTCTAACCCACACAAGCCAGCTTGAAACCACCGCAAGGCTCCACAATGGTGTGGCTGCCTCAAGCCTGCACCAGGAGCTACATCTCTGTATGCCGTGGCCCACCGAGAGACTGTGGGATTAGAGCCTTGCCGCTCTTGTTTATGTGTTTGCGAGCTTTTTTTTTTCAAGCTTTCTCAGTCCTATGTGAAAACACTCCCCACAGATACCTGTAATCAATTTTCCTTGGGCCCCCAGCTCCCAAATATGACTAGGAGACTATTAATTTGAAGGCTCGATTTATAGGCTAAGCTTTTCCTAATTAGTTCTTAGCTTTAAATGAAACCCATTTATAATAATCTTGTTCTATCATGTAGCATTACCTCTCTCTCATTGTACCTCTGTTTCCTCTCTGTCTCCTTGGCGTCCCTGTGCACCTAGATTCCTCCTCCTCTTCCTCTCCCCCCAAATTACCACTGTACCCCTACCTCGCTATTGGCCATTCAGCTTCTATTACCACCAATCACAGCAGCACACTCACACAGTGTTACAAATATTCCATAACACTGCGTTCTCATCTGTAAAATGCTCTCCCACCCCACGTCTATGAATTGGAATGAGACAACCCTGAAAACACCAGCCCATCTCCAACTACAAAGCACTCACGTACAGACCTCATTAGATGAGTACTCAGAAACAGTGCTCAGTTTGACCAAAGTAACGTCTACCTCATCAACATATATATGCCATAAAAATTATGTTAACACCGATGTGTTTTCAGAGTGGTGTAGCATGGATGCGTGCCTTGCAGAATCCAGAAGAGACCTCTCAAAGCTATTACCGGCTGTTGGAGCCGCCAAGTGGATGCATCGACTCATTCTCTTGCAAAAGTAATCTGCTGTATGTTCTTAGGAAAAAAAAAAAAACAAAAAACAAAAAACCTGCACTTGAAGAAAATGTCACTTGAGCCCCTGTCTTTACCATCATCTACCTTAAGTTGTTCATGCAAACAGTACCCTTCCACTAACCCCACGCTGTCTAGAACAGCACTGAAACCGTCGTCAGGTGGAAGAGACGTCAGCCTAGAGATGTTCATTCATGCTCTGTAAGGAACTCTGTTTCGGTTCCCACACCACAAGCGCTCACGCTACTTGGACTGCAGCTCCAGATGTGACACACTTCTTCTGCCTCCAGGGTCCTCACCCGATTGTTGCACCAACCCCCTCACAAAGCATGATACGACATAAATAAAAGTTAATTTTAAATAAAAAAGAAAAAAATCAATGTGAAGATCTGGGGTGCTGCCACTTGGGCCTGCTCGATTTCGTAATCTCATTTAACCTGAGGCATCCCACACACACCATTGCCCTTTCCCCTTGAAGAGCACCCTTTGCTCATTAAGGACCGCCCACCACAGCCCCTGTCAGCAGCACGAGTACTTCTCGCTTTTCCTTAGCCTGACAGAACCCTGAACGCTGAACAATAAGAGCTCTGTTCTCAAGGGAGCTCATGCCAAAAAACTAAAAATAAATCCTAACGCACCAGATAAACCCTTTCCTTGTTCCTGTGAGTGCCTGTGTTCAACAATCACTAACTCGTAGGAAAATCTACTAAGGGGTCAAATGCACAAGCATCGTATGCCACACCTGAGAGATTTGCAAATTCCCTGGGCTCATCCCGTCTCTTGCAAAGTCTCGCAGCTCAAATATTGAGCGCAGCTGCCCATCCGAGCGGCTCCCTTGCCTATTGACCTGCTCCGCCCAATGTCCCTCTGCCTATATGAGGTATTCTTTCGCAGATTCATGATGCACATTTCATGGGCTCGCTCACCCCTCTGAAGGAAGATTTAATTTAGGTTTCAGCAGACGCCCATAACAGGAAGACAGAAGACTGAGAACTAGATCCATGCATGTGGTCATCCGTGTGGACATGAGCAGCCTTCGCACAGCAGCTCGTGGCTTCCCCAGTAAAACGGAACTGGTTGGTCATCCTACTGGCTGAATTCACAAATAGCACTCATGTGTTCATCACTTTGGGGCTCACAACTACCACAAGTCCAAATCAACGGACCGTTTAATTAAAATGTGCTGAACAATCAAGGCGAAGGCTGACAGGAGAAGAATCAGTATTTACATGCATGCCCATCCCACCTGCCCAACCCTGGAGCACCCTGATCAAATACCTGTCTCTGATGCCTATTAGCTCTCAACCAGAACAACCATTCAGTACACACAACAACACACATACACACACACACACACAACATTACCAACACAATAAATACATCACTATATCACATATACACATACACACAATTACAATACACAACATAATAACACACAACAACACAACTATACACAAAACATATACACATATACACATAAACACATATACAACACAAGAATACCCAACACTCTGGTTTTCTTTCTCTGATGTAAATGGAAGAAAAAAAAAACCACCATAGAGGTTTGTAACAATTGAAAAAATAAAGTAATAAATAAATGTATGGAACCCGTCCCGCTTGGTATGAGCCATATTTTATAGATGTAAATTTGTCTGATTGAGAGTGAAATTTGCCGGATTTTTCTAGGTCTTCTTGGTTAGAAAATGAAGAGGAAACGGTTCAGAGCAGAAATCCAAAATATCGCCTTGCCAAGTCACCCGTGGACAAGTAAAGACATCCAACGTTCTCATCCATGAGGAAATTACTTCCAGTTTTATTTCCTCCAAAAAGTTCAGTCGGGCCCCCAAATGATGGTCACCCACACACAATCTATCTTCAGACTTGATTCAAATGAGTAAAAATTGTTGAGATCCCAGCCCTTGCCAAAAATTCCTTTTAAGCACTCTAGAAACAGAAATTAGTAGGACCTGGAGCTCACCCAAAGAGTTGTGCCTGTTGGGATGAGGAGAAGAGCCCTTCACTTCAGGAATGTTGACTAGGCGACCCTGATGCCTGGGGAAGCAACCTCGAAAAAAACAAGAAGAGGAAGAGGACTTGGGCAACCCACGGACACTGTGTGCAGTCAGGAGGTAAGGACTGCTGACCCCAGTCTCTTCCTCTCTACCCCAATTTCTCTCGGTGAGTAAGCCTGCTGAGCCTGGACCGGGGTTTGCAAAAGTGCTTGTCTGCCAGGAAACCCATTCTTCAGGTAGCTCTGCCCTTGCAGTGTGTGCCTAGGGTGGATGGCCTTACACAAAGGTGGAGAAGTGGAGTGGCCCAAAGAACAAGGCTTCTAATAAATTCTTTCTGCCACACAATCTTCGATTGCAGTACAGTCTGCAATTGATTTACTCTTAAGTCATGAGTTAATCTGATAGTTGTTTGGGTTTTGTGTTGTACTCGTTTTTTCCTCAAAGAAGGTTTTCATAGCCCATGGCTGGCCTTGAACTTCTACATGTCAAGGACTTTGAACTCGATCTCTGCCTCCCACCACACCCGATCCAGTTAGAATTACAGGGAATATACCTAGGCGACAGCGCGAGATAGAATCGGTTTTGTGCACCCTATCACAAAATGCCCTAAAATGATCACATCCTACGGCCACTTGACTGTTCACATTACATTCTGGTGCAGTCAAAGACCAGGGCAAACCTTGGTCTTCCATTTTTCTATCTGACTGTAGGTCTGCATGAAGCACATGGCTGCCCCTCACATGCACAGGACTACCCCGAAGCCTCCCTAGACATCCGCAGCAGAAGGGAGACATTGAGGAGTCATGCCGTTGCATCAAGCAGTAGGAAGAAGGACTCGATTCAAGGAGCTGTGAGGGCCGCATGCGCAAAAAGGAAATTTGTCGATGGTACGGCTCACCTGAGGACCCGTTAGGCCTGCGAGCCTCCCGTTTAAGACCTCCCCTTTGCCGTGGTCGGAAACGTGAATCTCCTCGATCTTGATTCGCCTGAGCCCAAGCGGGTGTTAAGGACAGAGCTGGGTACCTGCAGTTTTGGCTCACGTTGGACCCTCAACAATATGCGCGATCTGCTCTAGGGACTATCTTCACGTGATGTTCCCTGCGCACGCCACATAATGAATGATTCTAGGAAGCGTACTCATTCCCCAGATCTAAGCATGTGAGGAATAATCTCATCTATTGCGATTGATTATAAATACTTCTTTTTCACTTTTCTCCTTATCCTCCTTCGGAATCTTCTTGCGCTTTGTCGTGCTCTAAGAGCATTTCTACCAACAGAGACTTCTGTGTCTACTTGCTCTGTTGGGGGGCACTCTTATACAGAACTCTCCTGTCTACCTCGGTAATATGGACTAGAACGTCAAACCACAAACATCTCTCCTTAATGTTCTAAAAGTCGCCCGCCAAGTTGCGGGTGTGTTCATTATGCCTTTAATGCAGCAATCTCATGGAGACAGAGGCAGAGTGATAGATCTACTGTGATGTCTTCACTTCTGTCACAATTGCTTCCAGGACGGACAAACCCTACTTACAAGACCTTGCCCTTTGAGTTAATTAAAACACACAAAAAAAACTATAATAATAATTAGTTACTGGAGCCATTGGCGAAACGTCTCATAAGATATTCCCTCAGCGAGATCATGACAGAAGTAACGAAAGGTGAAGAGAAGTCTCTAGTCATTGCTAGCGTGCGCGCTGTGCATGTGTGTGTGTGTGCTCTCGTGTGTAGTGATAGTGATGTACAGGCGTGTGTAATGTCTGTGTTGTGTGCAGGGGTATAATGTGTTTTCTCCTGTGTCTTTTGCCACACGACTGTTCAGGACAATCAATGTGCATGTGAGCTGTGAGCAAAGATCAATACATTAGAGTATATTTCCTCAGATATATCTTGTTTTTTGAGAAAGGTCATTTAAGTAACTAAACGAACATGGTCTTCTTCTATATTTTGCTGTGAAACCACTCAACTCATGACCACATAAAGGATAGAATGCCTGGCTCCTATTGTGCGCTCTAGGGATGTAGAGTCTAGCCTTTGCTTTCTCACGGCGCAATTACAAGATGTGCCACTCTTCTGGCTTTCTTCGCGGGGTTGTCTGGGGAGGATATGATTGCCGATCCATGCAAGCTTGCACAGCCAGGATGACTTTACTGATGATTATCTTTGTCACGCCAGTAGACATTGTAAACAAGCTCACTTTTTGAGATTTTGGTGTTTTGTTTGTGTTGTTTGTGTGTGTGCTGTGTTAGTGATGTCAGGATTTCAGAGAAAATGAGTTTCTTATTCTCCTTATATTTCCAAGTTGCTGTGGGTGCGTGGCAATATTATCATTTGCTAGGTTTCTGTACAGGCCAGACGTGTAAGATGCGTTCTGGAAAATGCGAAGGTACAGGGACTCCTTGTCTGAGCCACCCAAAAGCGAAGCTGTGAGCCTTGAACGTGAAATCGCGATAGTATTTAAGGCTAGCCGTCGAATCACGTAATGAACACCTTCATAACCACTCCTCGCTGCTAGGGATCGAGATGCTCCTTCCCTTCACGACTTCGTTTGACTAACGAACATTTTTTTTTGATATATATATATACATATATATATAGACCCAGGGCCTGTTTTGATGCCTTCCTGGATCTTTGCTCTGTAACCCAGGCTTGGTCCTTGAACTCACCAGCCGAATCCTACCTCCCTCTTGACCTCATTACAGACTGGAAGTGCCTAGGCAGATGAAGTGTTGTCTCTGCTGCGCGACCTCGCATGCACCCCTTCCAGCTGCTCCATGATGCCATATTGCACTTGCGACTATCGAGGTACCACATCACATGCTTCCCTTCTTGCTCGTGAGTACTGGAAATTGCAGAAAATGAGCGTCTGCTTGCTCTACGATTTCGCCCATGAGGGTCTTCCAGTAAGATCGTTCTTACAAAGCAGAGCCCCGACACGCTGTAGGGCCGAAGCGCGGCCGTAGCCATATCTACATTCCACTATTTGAGAAGACTTTGTCAGGCTCTTAGGCTACAGGTCGCTTTGCCAGGGCAGCCTCGCTCTACTGTGAACATCTCTGGAAAGCAGGGGCAGCTCTCAGGTGACAGAAACTCTGACAGACGACTTTTCCCCACTACCTGAGAAGAAGGGAGCTGGGTGGAGTGGGATGAAGCCCGGTGTGTGGCAAACAGATGGACGGTGGGGGAGAGAACCCAGCCTCAGCTGCTCTCCTGTACTATTGGGACATTGCAGACACCACATCGCGCTCTGTGGACCACAGGACAGTCTCTGAGGGTTGTGAGGCTTCAAGCACTTAATCCTGTGAAGCTGGGTTTCCTTCAGACACAACAATTAAAACAACATATTGCAGCAAATTGAATATAGGAGCAGATAAGAGAAACTAACTATCTTTTATTATGACAAATGTTAGGAGGCTAAAAACCAGGGGGCAGCGCTCTCTCTGCATCTCCCTTTCATTAGTTTTGGAAGCAGTTTTTGTTGTTGTTACAAAATAAAAATGTCGTTTATGTTACTTAAGATTTTTATGCTAGCATGTAGCAAATTCATGTTTTGATTGAAAGAGATGGCTGCGTGAATCCTTTAAAATATTTTGTTTTAATTTCTAAATATGGTTCTTGGGATAGGTAGATGTAAGCAACATAAACATGGCGTCTTGAGGGTTCTTGCCAATTCACAAGAGTAGAAGAGAGTCCCTAGGCCAAGCGTTTGGGATTCTCTGCCCCAGAGGACGGAAGGGTCAGAAAATATTCCAGAAGCTGTGATCCTGGGGAAGGCAGGCCCGATTCATGCCCATGGTGAGTCTAGAAGGATCGCTTGCTCTGAACCAACAGCTCTACTCTTCCCTGCAGTGGGAGCTCCCAGGGGAGGGGAGGCTGCAGGCTTGCCGGGTAATCCACTTCCTGTCCCTCACAGCCTCCTTTGATCGAGTCCTTTTCTTCCTTACTGACTTGCATGCAACGGCATGGACTCCTTCATGTCTCCCTTCTGCCTGCGGATGTCTAGGTGAAGGACTTCGTAGTCCCCTGTGCAGTGTGAGCGGGCAGCCATGTGCTCAGTGCAGACCTACAGGTCAGGATAGAAAAATGGAGACCACGGTTTGCCCTGGGTCCTTTGACTGCCACCAGAATGAATGTGAACAAAGTGGCCTAGGGATGTGACTCATTTTAGGGCATTTGATAGGGTGCACAAAACCCGATTCTATCCTCGGCGCTGTACAAGCCCTAGGGGTATATTCCTGTAATTCTAACACTGGGATCGGGTGTGGTGGGAGGCAGTAGGATCAGGAGTTCAAAGTCCTTGACCATGTAGCAAGTTCAAGGCCAGCCTGGGCTATGAGAGACCCTTCCTTGAGGAAAAAACAGTACAAAACAAAACCCAAACAACTAACAGATTAACTCATGACTTAGAGTAATCAATTGCAGACTGTACTGCAATCGAAGATGTGAAAGGAAAAGAACTTTTATTAGAAGCCTCTGTCTCTGGCCACTCACTTTCTCCCAACCCTTTGTAGCTAGGCATCCACCCTAGGCACACACTGCAAGGGCAGAGCCTACCTTGAAGAATGTGGCTTTCTTCTGCAGACAAGCACTCTTGCAAATCCCCGGTCCCAGGCTCCAGCAGGCTTACTCACCCAGAAGAGCCCCACCATTGGGTAGAGAGGAAGAGACTGGGGTCAGCAAGTCCTTACTCTCCCTGACTGCACACCAGTGTCACAGTGGGTGTCCCACAGTCCTCTCTCCTCTTCTGTTTCTTTCGAGGTTGACTTTCCCCAGGCATCAGGGTCCTAGTCCAACATTCCTGAAGATGAAGGGCCTCTCTTCTCATCCCAACCAGGCACAACTCTTTGGTGAGCTCCAGGGTCCTACTATTTCTGTTTCTAGAGTGGTTAAAAGGGAAATTTTTGGCAAGGGGCTGGGGATCTCAACTCAATTCTTTACTCATTCTGAATCAAGGTCTGAAGATAGATTGTGTGTGGGGTGACCACATCATTTGGGGGCCCAGACTGAAACTTTTTTGAGTGAATAAACCTGAAGTAATTTCCCCTCATGTGATGAGAACGTTGGGATCGTCTTTCTACTTGTCCCACAGGGTGAGACCTTGGCAGAGGCGATATTTGGATTTCTGCTTCTGAACCAGTTTCCTCTTCATTTTCTACCAAGAAGACCTAGAAAACGCTCCGGCAAATTTCACTCTCCAAATCAAGACAAAAATTTACATCTATATGGCTCATACCACAGCGGGACAGGGTTCCATACATTTTATATTTATTACTTTATTCAATTGTTAACAACTCTATGGTCTGGTTTTTTTTTTCTTTCCATTTTACATCAGAGAAAGCAAAAACAGAGTGTGTGTTCATTTGTGTGTGTATATGTGTGTATGTGTATATATGTGTATATGTTTATGTGTATATGTATGTGTTTATGTATGTGTGTATATGTATGTGTGTATATGTATATGTGTGTATGTGTATATGTGTATATGTGAATGTATATACTTGTGTGTGTATGTGTGTGTGTGTGTGTGTGTATGTGTGTGTGTGTGTGTGTATACTTGAATGGTTGTTCTGTTGAAGAGCTAATAGGCATCAGAGACAGGATTTGAATCTAGGGTGCTCCAGGGGTTGTGGCAGGGTGGGATGGGGCTTATGCATGTAAATACTGATTTCTCCTGTCACCTTTCAGCCTTATAACTTAGTTCAGCCAACATTTATCTAAAACGTTCCGTGTATTTGGACTTGTGGTGAGTTGTGAGAGCCCCAAAGTGATGAACACATGGTGCTCTTGTTGAATTCACCAGTAGGGATGACCAACCAGTTCCGTTTATACTGGGGAAGCCACCGCAGGGCTGCTGTAGCGAAGGCTGCTCATGTCCCTACCCGGATGACCACCATGCATGGATCTCAGTTCTCAGGTCTCTCTGTCTTTCCTGTTATGGGCTGTCTGCTGAACCCATAATTAAATCTTCCCTTCAGAGGAGGTGAGCGAGCCCACTGAAATGTGCATCATGAATCTGCGAAAGAAATACTCTCAATAGGCAGAGGGAGCCACTTGGGCGGAGCAGGTCAATAGGCAGAGGGAGCCGCTCGGATGGAGCAGGCGCTGGCCGCTCATATTTGAGGCTGCGATGACTTTGCAGAGAAGACGGGATAGAGTCCCCAGGGACATAATCTTTGCAATATACTCCCTCAAGAGGTGTGGCATCTACGATGCCTTGTGCAATTTTGACCCCTTAGTAAGCTTTTCTCTACGAAGTAGTGATGTTGAAACACAGGCACTCACAGGAACAAGGAGAAGGGTTTAATCCTGGTGCGGTTACAGGGATTTTATTTTTTATTTTTGGCATGAGCATCCCTGTGAGAACAGAGCTCTTATTGTTCAGCGTGTCAGGGTTCTGTGCAGGCTAAGGAAAAGCTGATGAAGTACTCGGTGCTCTGAGCAAGGGTGTGGGTGGGCGGTCCTTATGAGAAAGAAGGGTGCTGCCTTCCAGAAGGGGAAAGGGCAATGGTGTGTGTGGGCATGCCTCAGGCTTAAAATGAGGAAAATTACGAAATCGAGCAAGGCCCAAGTGGCCCAGCACCCCCAGATCTTCACATTGATTTTTTTCTTTTTAGTTTAAAATTACTTTTATTTATGTGCGTATGCATGCATTTGTGAGGGGGATTGTGCACACAAATCCCCCTGGAGTGCAGGCACCCCTGGAGGCCAGAAGAGTGTGTCACATCCCTTGGAGCTGCAGTCACAAGTAGCTGTGAGCCGCTTGACATGGGTGCTGGGAACCAAACCGAGTTCCTCTACAAGAGCAGAATGATCATCTCCTAGGCTCGGAGCTCTCTCCAGCCCCTGACACGGTTTTCAGTGCTGTTACTTAGACAGCGTGGGGCTTCAGTGGAACAGGGACACTGTTTTGCATGAACAACTGAAGGGAGATAGATGGTAAAACAGTGTGCTTCCAAGTAGACATTTTCTCAAGTGCAGGTTTTTTGTTTTTTTGTTTTTTTTTTTTTTCCTAAATGAACAAATACCTAGCAGATTACTTTTGCAGAGGACCTGAGTTCGATGTCCCATGCCCACATTAGGCAGCTCACAACAGCCGGTAACTCCAGCTCTTGAGGATCTGGCATTCTCTTCTGGATTCTGCCAGGCAACTGCACTCATGCATACACCCCACTCTGACAAACACATGGATGTTACACATAATTTTTATGGCATATAATATGTTGATGTCGGTAGCACGTTACTGGGTCAAACTGAGCACTGTTTGCTGAGTACTCATCCTAATGAGGTCTGTACGTGAGTGCTTTGTAAGCTTGGAGATGGGCTGGTGTTTTACAGGGGTTGTCTCATTCCAATTCATAGAAGTGGGTGGGGAAGAGCTATTTTACAGATGAGAACAGCAGTGTTATGGAATATTTGTACACTGTGTGAAGGTGTGCTGCTGTGATTGGTGTAATAGAAAGCTGAATGGCCAATAGCGAGGTAGGGGGTACCAGTGGTATTTCTGGGGAGAGAGAGGAAGAGGAGGAGGAATCTAGGTGCACAGGAGACGCCAGGAGACACAGAGAGGAAACAGAAGGTACAAGATCAAGAGAGGTAATGCTACATGATAGAACAAAGATTAATATAAATGGGTTCATTTAAGCCATAAGAACTAATTAGGAACAAGCTTAGCCTATAAATCGAGCCTTCATAATTAATAAGTCTCCTAGTCATTATTTGGGAGCTGGGGGCCCAAAGGAAAATCTGATTACATACGGTATCCGATGTGGGGAGTGTATTTCCACATAGGACCTGAGAAAGCTTGAAAAAAAAAAAGCTCCAAACACATAAACACAGAGCCAGGCAAGGCTTTCTAATCCCACAGTCTCTCGGGTGGGCCACGGCATACAGAGATGTAGCTCCTGGTGCAGGCTTGAGGCAGCCAGCACCATGTGTGGAGCCTTGCGGTGGGTTCAAAGCTTGGCTTGTGTGGTTAGAGAAAGCTGCAGACAGGCAGTGAAGTGTGCAGACTGAGAAAAACCTCTACATAGTAAAAAAAATGGGTATATTCAGTTAGAAAAAAATAGTTAAAAAACAATAAAGTCTTTAAAGAGAGAGTAAAGCAATATAAAAGGAAAAAACAAGCCATGTAAAGATGGAAAATACACAGGGCATCTGGATCCTGTACGGTGTTTTGTTGACTTTAAAGTTTTTGAATGCTGATGAGTGAACAGCGGCTGCTGTTGAGGTTATGGAAGGGACTGCTGAATTAAACCAGCCCATATACTTTAGAGTAGTTTTGGCTTCAAAATGGGAGTTGAAAAATGTGTTGCATTGGGGGAGAGGTTATGCCTTTGTTTTCACAGGAAACAAAAAGTTATGGTTCTTTTCAAAATTAATGGGGATCAAATTTGATTGGGGAAGACCTCCTGAAAATCTTGGCTATAGACATGAAAAAGAAACCAAGAAAGACTATAGGGCAGATGATGCACATGTTAACTCCTCTACTATGGGAACAGCTCTGAGACTGGATGAGACATGATAAATCTTGTTGACTACAGAGTCTTAATGACTTATTATTACATGCCATCCTTTCATATAGATTGGCTATACAGTCGAAACAAATGTATAAGGTAACAGATGCCTTTTACCTGCTCAAACATAGAACAAAAAAATCATCCTTAACTGACTTGTGTGCACCACATATTCCACACTTGTGTTAATGCAAATATATATATATATATATATATATATATATATACACATATATATATATGTATGTATTTATATTACCTTTTAAAGTTTATGTGTTTTCAGAAAAATAGACCAAAAACCAATGAAGACAAGTAGCCCAGGTGATCCACCCTCTCAGAATGCCTCTGTTGCAGTTTCCTCAAAATTTTGTATCCAGAACAACTTCAAAGCTGCTAGCTGAGATGGTCAAGCCTCACAGAGTATCCAGCCAAGACTTCAGATAAACTCTACACTTTCCTATCACACAAAAACTAAACAACAACAACAACAACAAAAGTACAGCTAGCTCTCCCAGGACTTGACCATTATCCCAATTTTCTCAGGGTCCCCTAAAGATGCCATCACCTCCAGGCAACAGGAGGAAGTCTAGAGAACCAACACCCATATTCCCAAGAGGTGGGGTGGATGGTTTCTGGTCATTCAGTGAGTTTTGGATGTTTGTCATTGTTTAGGGGGATTGGTTACAAGTTATTATTGATTATGGTCAGAAAAAAAAAAGCTGAACAAAGGAGACTAGATTTAGGAATCTTTTTCTGAAGGGAAAAGGGGGGAATATAATATAGAAATGAAGGGATAAAAAGGTGGATTGTTGAGTCTACTTTTGAACAATCACTAGTCTCAAATATTTTACATTGGTATGGATTCTTATATATTGATACAAATTTAAGGTTATTTTTGTTATACTATATATGTAAAACTATATATATGTATATATATAATCTTTTGTTTAAGATATTGTCTTTATGCAGCTCATTTAACAATATAATTTCTAGTCCTTGAAAGTTATTATTACAAACTATTTAGATAATTAAGAAATACAGGTTAATAGTCATCCAACTAATTTGTGGCCATGTTAGGTATGTTTTCAAGGTCAAACAGATATATTTTAGATGGACAGATGGTCTTCAAACACTTCAGAGACCTACAGAATATGGCATTTAAGATGTTTTAATAACTGAAGACTTCTTATAACAGTAAGGCATGTCTTCCCCTGGCAGTACCAATTTACTTCAAAAGAGGATGATGGGCATCGAAGAACATTCATATGGAGTTTGCTTTTATTGTGGCAAAGTTAGCCCCTGGGCAAGAAACTGCACTTGTCTTGACTTCTGACAGTATGCTGTCCAATTTGTACAAATAGGACACGAAAGAAGGTGACGGCTGAACTTTGCTAAACCAAGGTAGGACAGTTCTTCAAAAATTTCATCTTCACAAAAAAAGTCTGTCAGATATTCTAGGCCTGTATATTGAAGATGGATGTCTCAAGATTGCAGAGGAACTTTCGGTGACTATCTAGGCAACTAGCTGTCTCTGTCATTTCTATAGTTTTGGAAATTGTTTGCTTTACACTTCCTGTTTACTCAGGTAATATTATGTCTTTTTTGGGTCTCTGATAGGGATCAAAGACTAGATAGTACACAGTTTTCCTTATTACCAAATTCAGAAAAAAACCTTATATAAGAGATATAAAGTTCATATGGTTGAGAAACATAAAAGCTTAAGTTGTTTATCTAAGAAGAAGATTTTAGGTTTAAAAATATATTTTTAGAATGGTAATACAAGTTATGATAGAAAATGGTTTAGGTATAAAACTTTGGACTCATTAAGATAAGATAGATAATACAGTACTTTCTCCAAATTTGCCAAATACATATGGACTAAACACTGTGAATGTAATTGTTACTTGGTAATTTTTCTTATTGTATATAGTTTGACTATATTCAAGTTAAAACCTTTCCTTTTTATTTAGACAAAAGGGGGAAATGTTGTGGGATATTTGTATACTGTGTGAAGATGTTTTGCTGTGATTGGTGTAAAAAAAAAGCTGAATGCCAATAGCTAGGCAGGAGGTATAGGTGGGATTTCCGGGGAGAGAAAGGAGGAGGAGGAATCTAGGCACACAGGAGAAGCCAGGAGACATGGAGAGGAAGCAGGGGGTACAAGATGTAAGAGAGGTAATGTCATATAACGTAATATAAGTGGATTAATATAAAGTGGTCAATTTAAGTTATAAGAGCTAGTTAGGAACAGGCTTAAGCTATAGGCTGAGCTTTCATAATTGATAAAAAGTCTCTGTGTTGTTATTTATGAGCTAGTCATACAAAGGAAAGTCTGACTATGCAGCAGAGCTCAGAAAATAGGCAATATCTTCCAATCTAGCAGAGCCAGGATTCAAGCCTGACCAAGTTGTGGGGCAAAGTTTGCCATAGGCTCACACTTTCTTCCTGTTCTGCTGAGAGATGCTTGGAGGATGCTCTGGGTGATATGCTTATGTTCAAGTAGATGAACTTTACAGTTAGAGTTGGAAATAAATGTGTATGTAAAGTTTGTATTCATGTGTGTGTGTGAAAAGACAGAGAGAGAGAGAGAGAGAGAGAGAGAGAGAGAGAGAGAGAGAGAGAGAGATTGAGCATTTGAGCATAGTCCTAAATCTTAGTAGATTTAATCCCAAAATTTATAAAAACTTTCATATGGACAACAGGGCTGAGAGTTTATCATCTATATGTTCATCCCTCTATCCATATGTGAATGTGACTTTTTTGTTTTCGTGTGTGTGTGTGTGTGTGTGTGTGTGTGTGTGTGTGTGTGTGTGTGTGGTTTGAGAGTTAACTGGGAGCCTTGTGCATGGTAGGCAGAACTCTACCACTAAGGTATACCCCCATCCCAAATCTGTTGTTTGGGAATACATTTGGAAGTAAATTGAAGACACCATTTTGTTACCCTCAAACTACCTCATAGTGTTTATGTCTAACTAAATTTTAATGTTTCTTTTCTTAACTTCATCTGATGCATGATTTACATGCAATGAAGTGTATAGGTCTGGAGGGCATATTTGCTGAGCTTTCATACATCTGGGGACCTGTGTAACCCAGTCTTAAGATAAAAATATTATCTACAACATTATTATAAAATAACAAGGTGGGAATGGTGATGCACACTTATAAGCTAAGCATCCAGTAGACTGAAGTAGGAGGAGCAAGAGTTTAAGGATATACAAGACCCTGTCTCAAACACACACACACAGGGATGAGCTCTACGCATATTGCTTTAAGATCCAGGGTTTGTTTCTGTTTGCATGATTGGGGAACATAGCTTCACTCTGTAGCCCAGGCTATCTAGAAACTCCCTACAGGCTCAAGGTTGGCCTCAAACTATTGGTCCTAGAATTTCTGGTAATCCTCCTGCCTCAGTTGCTCCAGTGGTGAGTTATAGGTGTAAGTCACCGTGCCCCACTTCAAACTGTCTCCCAGTCCCTCTGACAATATGTGTTCAGTATTATCAGTTTGGTCAAATTCAGTCATTCTGGTAAATTGCTGAAGAAATGTGGTTGGGATAGATACCTCTCTAGCACAGAGGACAGTCGATAGTTCTCTCTTGGAAATGTGTCACACTGGCTGCTGGGTCTGGCCTCAGCTGTCTAAGTACCGCTCTGATGTTTCCTGGGTGACAGATGGAGGTGCTCCAGGCAGTACTGATGCTCAGGCGAATGCTCCACACAGTGAGCTCCGAGAGGCCTTCTTTGTGTGCCTGGGATCCTCAGCTCAAATCTTTCCACACTGCCCAGCTTTACGTCTGTGTTAGAAGAACTTTCACCATTTTTCTTCTTTCTCTGAGTTCTCGCCCAGCATCAGGTCCATCTCTCAAATGTTCAAAGAGGCAAATTCCCAGTAAAATGCAGAATAAACAAAGTTGAGGACTCACCTTTCTTTTCTACCAGCACTGTTTGGCTGGCTTCTTGAGTCCTGACGAGCTGTATAGAAAGGGTAAGTAAGCAAAGGGTGCGATGAAAGACCGTGTGCAGAGCTGGGGAAGGGTCCCCTCCTTCCCTGTGACTGATGGATTTGAGAGGCTCGGGTCCCTCACTTGGAGAGCAAGACTGAACACATGCATTGCTATACATTTTTGAAATTTCAAACCTAACTTTCCATTTTGTTTATAATTTCAGAACTATTTCTGAAGTTTTAAGGTAAAGATTCTTAATTCATTTTCCTTTAATTTTTTGTTATTTTAATACTTCCTATATCCCCTCCATTAGCTTCATGGTACTCTGATGTGTTCATGGCAACAGCCCTCCCTCTTCCCCCTCTCCCCCTCCCCTCCCTCCTCCTCCTCTCCATCTCCCCCTCTCCCCCTTCTCTTCTTTCTTACAATGTTGATATACGGGTTTCATGAACCCCAAGCTGGTCCTAAGCTTGCTGTATAGCTGCTAAAGACGACCTCAAACTTGTAAACCTTGAAAAAGCCTTACCTCTGCCTCCCAAGGGCTGAGCGTGCAGACACACTCCACCTTGTCCCTGTCTCCACTGTGCAGGGGCTCGAACCCCTGGCTTTATGCATGCCAGGCAAGTACTCTACCAACTGAGCTATGTCTCTAGCCCCAGGTCTCTCTTTCATATTTTCACAATTGCGCCCTTGACTGCATCAGATGTCCTAGTAGCTCATGATGTTCACTGGGTTCCTAAGTCACACTGGGGCATGCTGGGTGAGGTGGGGTTGATCTTGCATTTGCTTTGGGGTCCTCCTGGACAGACTGTCTGCATTGCAGCTGACACTCCCATGCTTTCATTGTCCTCCTACGCTTGTGTTTCATAATTGACTGGCTGCAGTAAAGAGAAGGGAGTGAGAGAAAGAATGTTTAAGGCGTGCTTTGTCTGCAGGCAATAATTTTGGAACAGGAAGGAAGGCGCTGGGATGGCTGAGAGGACTCGCTTCAGGGCAAATAGCCCAAATCTCAGTTCAAACAAGATAAGGGCTGCAGAGATAGAAGCTGCAGATAAAGGTGTTTTCCCCTGGACTGCTGTTAATGCCTTAAATGTGTGGGAGATTTCCCTGGGCTTTCATTCCCCACGGTCCTGGCAAGACAGAGTCTCTTGGTTACAGAGGAAGCCTTTGACTACAGACAGCCCTCGGTCCCCAAATTCTCTGGAGCCATAAGGTTTCAAGCACAAAATTCTTGAGCAAACACACCGGGTGCCTCCCGCATGGATGTAGTGTTTGTCGCTAAGCAGAGAGCTTTACAGATGCTGCTGAAGGTCAAACCAAGGTAGAGAAACCTCAACACAGCACGGCGCATCACCCAACTGCAAACTAATTGGGAAGGAAATGGTTTCAGACCGACACACTGTGGCCTGATAACCGAAACCTCATAGGGACAAAAGGTTCCTGTCATTTAAAGGGGTAGCTTTGCCTATTTCAACTGTGCAAACAAAAGAAATGAAAACCCCTCGCGAGCTGGGAGCTCCATTAGCAGATATTACATCCTGGCGTTTATGCCCTCCTGTGTCACAGACCCTGAACATGTGCCATGTGTCCTCAGGCCCTCACTGGTTAATTTACTTATTCAAAGTACAGCAACAGCAACAGCAGAGAGACCCCAAACACCCAAGCCCAGGCGGCATTAGGAGGCAGTGCAGTTTGGATCGGTGGGTTTGATCTGAAACTGTACACAGGTTAAACTCCAGAGAAAGTGGGTGCTTATAGTGGCCCTTCAGGGAATTCAGGAATAAAAACACTGTTGAACATATCGCCTTATTGAGAAGGAAGAGGAGTTGCACAAAGCCATGTGCCCTGCTGCCGAGAACAGCCATTTGGGGCTGGCTTTAATCAATGTTCTAAGGAAGGCCGCTGGAAGAAGCCAATTTTTCTATCGTACAGATGTGGTGAGGATTATGCACTTAATGATATCCCACTGAAGGGTCCTCAGGTCTACGAAAGCAGCTTTGTATATATACATTCCTTATATTTTACAACTGAATTGTAGTGAGTCGAATAATACTTCAAGCCAAATAAAATTGAAGTATAATGAATGAATTAATTCTTTAAACTTTGAATTTAGGGTTTTTTTTTTTTTTTGTGTGTGTGTGTGAGATCCCTTAACAAACTTTGATGATACCACTCAGTGGTTGCCAAATCATCACATATGGTTCACAAATAAGAATGTTATGATCCAGGACAGCCAAGGCTGCTACACAGAGAAACCCTGTCTCAAAAAAAAAAAGTTAAGATCTGGAAAGATTAGAAAATTTGTTCATGCCATAGAAGAACTTGGGGTTCCTTAAACACACACACACACACACACACACACACACACACACACACACACACCATGTGTGTGTGTGTGCGCGCGCGCGCGCGCATGTACATGTCTGTGTAACTGGTATACATGCCGGTGCGTGTGTGTGTGTGTGTGTGTGTGTGTGTGTGTGTGTGTGTGTGTGTGTGTGAGTGGAAAGCAGAGGCGTGTACTGGGTGACTACTCTATCACTCTATCTTAGTCTTTTGAGACGGGGCCTCCTGTGACTGAACCTAGAGCTAAGATGGTAGCCATCAAGCCTCAGTGGTTCTTCTGTCTCTGATCCCCTCCGATGACTAATCTTGGTGTCAGCTTGACTACATCCAGAATTAACTAAAACCCAAGTGGCTGGGAGCACCTGGGAGGGACTTTCTTGATTGGGTGATTTGAGGAGGAAGGTCCACCCTAAATCTGGGTACCCCTTCTTGTGGCAGGCTACAGAAAGGTCGCGTAGGAAGGAAGCACTTGCTTTTTGCTCCTTTGCCCTCACGCTCACTGGCAAATCCGTTTCTCTTGATACTGAACCAATCTTTACCTGGTGTTAGAACCCACTTCTTCAGGATTCCAGTGTGGACTGAAAACTGGCCACACGCTAGGACTTCTTTGGGACTCCAGCACCAGACTGGAACTGCTGAGACGCTCAGTCTCGTGGACTGAACAACTACGGGATCCTTCATGATGGCCATTGTTGGACTACTCTGACACCAGCCTGTAAGCCACTGAATAAATTACATATATATACACATATGTGTGTGTTCATTCTATCAGAAGTGCTCTTTTAGAGGACCCTAACTGATACACCCCCTCAGTACCGGGGTTACGGGAATGTGAGTAGAAAGCAGAGGAGCGTATTGGTTATAGGAGTGCTGGGGATCTGAACTCAGGCCTCAGGCTTGAACGGCAGCCACTTTTACCTACTGAGCTCTCTCTGTAGCCCTTACCCTGAGCTTTGGATCCTCTTGCTTCATCTCCCAATTGCTGGGATTACAGACCTGCATCTGTTTGCCTGGTTGATATACAGGCGGGGACTGACTCCAGGGCTTTGTGCGTGCTGTGCAAACACTCCATCAACTGAGCTACAACCCAGCTCTTGGGGAAGTATTCTAACTGATGACTCTTTTTTCTTTTGGGAACGATATATTTAGGGTTGTCCTATCTTTGACTCTGATAACCTAGGAGACTCCTCCCCCCAGCTTCATCTGTAACATGAACATTTTCTAACCTTCCTGAATCTTGACTCTATGGATCGTCTTAGTACTCAAAAACTGTTTTTGAGACAGGGTTTTTTACATGGTAGCCCAGGCTAGATTCAGGGGGGCTTGGCTAACAATCTTCCTAAGATTGCCTAAGCCTGTCAAGTGTTGGGTCCTCTCCTCCCTGAACTCAAAACTGTTATTCTTTTTATACATTTTTGCTGCTTGACAACTGCATTGTTTTCTCTGTCTTCAGTGGGTAAGAAAGTGTTGGTGGAAGGTCACAGGAAACTTGTATGTTCCCGCTACGGTCTGTACTAGAGTTACTTACAATCCTGGCATTAGAGAAGTTGGTCATTTCATCAGCAGTATAATGTGATCAGTTTACAAAGTATTCACTGACGGTTCTTTGGAGATACTGCTGATTGGCCTAAACTGGAGTCTGAGGTTTCCATGGCAGGTTCTCAGAGAGCCGGCGACTACATTCTTCAACACCTCAGAGACACCCCCCCCCCTTATTTTTTCTTCCTGGCTTTCTGACTACTATTGGCAATTTCTCACCTGTCTATACCATGCACATACCGCACTACACATGCTACCTATTCAGAGTGGTTTTCTAGGGTGCTAACATGTCCAATGGAAGCACACAGGGGTCTGGAGCTCGGCCGGAATCACTACCATCTTCCCTCCAGCCTCTCCCATCACACCACAGAGAGGCTGCAGGGCCTGGGAAAACACCCTCAACATTCCAGATGCTAATTATCAAGAATCTCCATTAAGTTTCAATTTCAGGTGAGGGAGGATACAGGCAGGTGCCAGAGGCTGGGGTGAGATAAGGTATAATAACTGAGAAGGTAGGCAGAGGCGAGGAGAGCAGCAGTTACCCAGGAAGAAGGTGCTGACTGGCCCTAGGAGAGGACCTGGGTGGGTGAAGTGAATCCTCAATTCCTAGGAAGGTAAACTAGAGGCGGTGACTACCTGTGCCTGTCCCAAGACCTGGTGCTATCTACCACCCCAGGATCACTGGGACCCCAGAAGTCTAAACTGCTTAGGCTGCCTCGGGCAGGATTGCAGTGATGTGGAGATTCACGGGCTGGCTATGCAGAATCAACCAAACTGCCTTGTACACCTAATGGAGAAGCTGTGAGGACCTCCTTGATGTCTCCGTGTAAAGTGATGACCACTTGCTTCTCAGTGATCCCTGTGCACACTTTCTAGAACTGTCTTAGCAAACAGCTGGATGCTAGGCACATGCTTGCTCAGAGGCCCTGAAATCCCCCTCCACGGTCACCATATCTGAGTATGTTAAGTTAGGGTTTCAAGCCAGACCCCTCCCCCCCAACACACACACACACACACACACACACACACACACACACACACACACACACACAAAGTTGGAGAGCAAAGGACAAGGACAGAAGGAAACTCAGTAAGAAAGAAAGCAGCCCAAGTCTCTTAGGAGCTGCTGGTGGGGGTCAGCAAGCCGCATTCTTGAATACCTGAGCCAAAGACTTAGGCAGTATGCAAAAAAACAGGAGGAGCCAGGAGGGAACTTTCCAAGGATGTGGGGAATGAGGAGAGGAGGCTTAGCCTGCAGGCAGGTCAAGCAAGCAGTCAGCAAGCAGCTGACCTTCTGCAACGCCTCTTGCAGGCCTGAGATCTGCAGCTGAGTTTGAAGTGGTGGTGGCTTCAGGCCGTGAGGCCCCATCCTAAGCTGAAGCAGAGACTGGAAGTGAAATCACCCATATTACATGAGAAAATCAAGCCGAGAGAGCACCAAAGACCAGGAGGCACACTTCGCTTCCCGGGGCACCGGGCAACCCTGGAGACAACTCTGAAGGAACCAGACCTGACTGCAGGTGGGGGAACCGAAAGTAAGGTCTTTGAGAGAAAGGTCTGAGTTGTCATTGTGGGCCAGTGAGGGTGAGTCTGAATTCTGTTATTGTGTTGGAGGGAAGTCCAGTGGCCATGGAAGAAGTTAAAACAGCTAGAGTGGGGTTAGAAGATGGAGGCTGTACGAAGGCCTCTGGTCAAGCAGCAGCAGCAGGTGTAGGAGGGAACTCGGGATGCCAGCATCAGGAGGATGACTGACCTGGCACGTGGGAATCCAGGTCCTTAGCAGAATAACACAGAACTTGAGACTGGGCATGTAGCCTCATGGTAGAGGGGTTTCCCAACATGCGCAAGGCCCTAGGTTCAAACCTCAGTACTGGAAAACAAAAATAGTAGCAAAAAAGGAGCCAGGCTCTGGGGGGGATGCTGTAAGAGCTGGAGGATCCCAAGTGGAACAAAGGAATGAGTTTACAACCCTGGTGCTGGTGTGCATGGGGTGAAGGGTAGGGGTTGGGGCCTGGGGTAGACAGTCATAGCCCTGGGGCTCGTTGATTAGCCTGCCTAACCAATCAGTGAGCTCCAGATTCTTGAGAAACGTTGTGTCTTAGTTACTTTTATATTGCTGTGATAAACCACTGTGGCTGACGCGACTTATAAAACAAAGCATTTAATTTGGGGCTTATGGTTTCAGAGAGGTAGAGTCCATTAGAGTGGAGGAAAGGAGTAGTTGAGAGCTCACATCTTGATCCACAGTCCACAAGGCGAAGAAAGAAAGACACCGGGAATGGCACAAGTCGTTTGGAACCTCAAAGCCCTCCCCCAGTGACACACCTTCTCCAACAAGGCCACACCTCCGAATCCTTCCCAAACAGTTCTACTAACTGGGGACCAAGTATTCAAACATATGAGCCTATGGGAGAGGTGTGGCCTTGTGGGAGGAGGCGTGGTACTGGGGATGGTCTTTGAGGTTTCAGAAGCCCACACCAGGCCCAGTCTCTTCTCTCTCTCTCTCTCTCTCTCTCTCTCTCTCTCTCTCTCTCTCCCTCCCCCCCTCCCTCCTCCCCCCTCCCTCCCTCCCCCCTCCCTCCCTCTCTCTCTCTCTCTCTCTCTCTCTCTCTCTCTCTCCTCTCTCTCTTTCTGCCTCCAGCTTGTGGATCAGGTGTAAGATCTCAGCTACTGCTCCAGCACCATGCCTGCTGCCCTACTTCCTGTTATAATGGTCATGGACTCTAACACTGTTCCAACTATGAACAAGCCCCCAATTAAATGCTTCCTTTAGTAAGTTGCCATGGCTATGGTGTCTCCTCACATTAATAGAACAGTGACTAAGGACCATGAAGAAGTCTCTTGACATTGATCTTTGGCTGCCACACACATGAACATGCACACACAGAGAAAGTATATGTAGGCATAGAAAATGCACACACCCCCTCACATAGAAAACAACCTGGGTTCTTTTCCAAGGACCAGGCTGAGATGTTCTCTAGGAACCAAATCAAGAATAAATCCAGGCAGGTGGTGGTTCACCCCTTTAATCGCAATACTTGGGAGGCAGAGGCAGGAGGATCTCTGAGTTCAAGGCCAGCCTGGTCTACAGAGAGAGCTCTAGGATAGCCAGGGCTACACAGAGAAACCCTGTCTTGAAAGACCACCACAACCACCAACAAAAGATCCAAAGTTATCTTGAGAAAAGTGGATGGACTTGGACTAGGAACCAGAGCAGATACTCTCAGGTATAGTAAAAAATAAACAAACAACAACAACAACAACAAAAAAAAAAACCTATGAGGACGGCTTTGGGACTGCGTGCTACTACAGGAAAACATTCAGTGTGAAAAGCCATTTTTTAATTAATTAATTTGTTTTACATCCGGCCACAGTTTTCCCCTCTTCTCTCCTCCCAGTCCCCACTTCCTGGCCACTCTCCCCTCCTCTACCCCCAAAAGGAGTCATCTTGAAATCTGGAGTAATTGAGTTGGTGGCATTTTCCTGGAGAGGATTGGTGGATCAAAGGGAGGGTCATACTCCTGTGCAGACTTCACATTCTAGTAACTTCCTCAGTGTGCTGTGAATGCCACCCTACTCCCCAGCCCCCAGCCCCAAACAATACTGATTTAAAACTATTGTAAAACTCTTGAAACATTTGGGGACCTTTTTCAAAAGAGGCATGTACCAATCGTTTCTCTAGCGGCATTTGAAGCTCTAAGATAATAAGGAAATTGACCTGACTATGGTGAGCTCTTCTTCCCCTTCCTGCTCTTCCGTACTCCAGGGTAGCCTCACTCACTATGCCTACTCTTTAGTCAAAGCCAAGAATGGCCTTGAACGTTTGATCCTCTGCCTCCAGCTCCTGAGGAGCTGTCATGCCTGGTTTAAGTGGTGCTGGAGATCAAACCCAGAGCTTTTTGCACACAAACATCTTACCAACGCAGCGACATCTCCAGCCACTAAGTTTTTCTTAACGTGTGTCGTCCCCAGCGCGCCTCCTGTAACTATATATTTGTGCCCATTTTTAAGAGAACTAGAAATCATCTAGTAGTGTCTTTTATTTGGGAGAGGTGTGTGTTTGACGTTTGTGACAGACTAAAGCTGGACAAGTTATATGTAAGACTGTGAACCTTC
The DNA here is from genome assembly GCF_004664715.2 of Peromyscus leucopus. Classification (NCBI taxonomy): domain Eukaryota; kingdom Metazoa; phylum Chordata; class Mammalia; order Rodentia; family Cricetidae; genus Peromyscus; species Peromyscus leucopus. The sequence goes on from NC_051079.1 coordinate 6,084,733, forward strand.
TCTGGGAGTTCATGTTTTCACAGTGCTCCTCTATAGGAAGATGGAACCGATTTTACATTTTCTAGAAATGGTTAATAAAAAAAACTTAAGATAATTTTCCATAGTTTTTTATTTTTATTTTTTTACTGATAAGTAAAATGAAACCAAGTCGGATTGGATTACAAAAGGAAGTTTGTCTACATGCCTTCAACCCTGGGCCCCTGCAGTGCCCACCACCCTGTTCCTCTGCACCGGCATGCGCTGTTTGCTGCTCTGCCTCGTGCGCAGGCTGCAGAACCACTGCCAGCACCCACAATGTTCCCACATCTTCACTGTGTGGTAGCAGCCCGGGTGCTGCGGAAGGGCCTTCGTGGACCCATAGATGGAGAGCTTCCTTTGCATGTTCAGAAGAAAATGGAAATCTGGCTATTCTTAATTCAAAGGCTGCTTTTAAAATGGAAAGTTGTTGGAATATTAACTTAAGATGTGTTACGCTTGTTTATGCTGTGGAATATTTTTTTAGTGATGCAAAGATATCTTTTTTTTTTTTTTGCATTTTTTTTTTTTTTTTTTTTTTTTTTTTTTTTTTTTTTTTTTTTTATGCTTGTCAAATGTCTTTTATGTGATAAAGATATCTTGCATTCTTTTATGTTGCATTTGTTTAACTCTGTGAAGTTGTGTTACTGCGCATGTCAAAAGCACCTGATTAGTCTAATAAAGAGCTGAACAGCCAATAGTAAGGCAAGAGAGATGATAGGCAGGATTGCTAGGCAGAGAGAATAAATAGGAGAATAAATCTAGGCTTGAGAGAGAAAGTGGGAGGTTTGAAAAAAAAGAGGAGAGGAGGATGCCAGAGGCTAGTCACCCAGCCACCCAGCCAGCCACAGAGTAAGAAGGAAAGAAAGATATATAGAATTAAGATAGGTAAAAAGCCCAGAGGTGAAATGTAGAAGAAGGGTTAATTAGTTAAGTTAGAAAAGCTGGCTAGAAATAAGCCAAGCTAGGGCAGGGCATTCATATGCAAGAATAAGACTCCGTGTATTTAGTTGGGAGCTGGGTGGCTGGCCCCCAAAGAGTTAAAAAGAAAAGGATCCCATTTGTGGAAAGTGGAAGTCAAGGGTGCTTTGCAGAGAACAGTCATCAGGTCACAGCTGAGGAGCCTGCTCACGGAAGACTCTAAAGAAGCCTCTCCACACACCAGCCTATGGGGTGATTCGAGGCTACACGGCAGTTGTTTCTGAATCTAGACTTTGGGTCACTGGGGTAGGAGATGACTCAGTGTTCTTCACCATTTGGACCCTTTCCAACTGGAAATGTGCACAAGTGCCCTTTAGACACACCAGAGAAGACAGTGCTGCCTCCAGATCCAGGTCCTCTGAAATCTGTGTCAGCAGCGTGTGCAGCAGAGAACAGGCAGACTGGACTTTTGTTTCGTCTACACTTTGACTCACCCGATAATGTTAGTTTTCTAGCTTGTTTTAAAGAACCTTTTTTCCCCCTTTGTGGTAGGATCAATATAATTTTTAAAATTTAAGCTTAATTTTCAAATTTTTTGAATTTCTTTTCTTTTCTTTTTATTTATTTATTTGGTTTTTCGAGACAGGGTTTTTTTCTGTGTAGCAGTCTTGGCTGTCCCAGAACTCACTTTGTAGACCAGGCCTCGAATTTACAGAAATCTGCCTGCCTCTGCCTCCTGAATGCTGGGATTAAAGGTGTATACCACCATGCCAGGGCAAATTAAAAATGCCCATGCTGACTGCAAGTGTGAAGATCAGAAGACAACTTTTGGGAGTTGGTTCTCTCTTTCTATCTGTGGGTCTCAGGACAGAACGAACTCAGATCTTTATATATAAAGCAAATTTCACATCTATCTGTCTATCTATCTATCTATCTATCTATCTATCTATCTATCTATCTATCTATCTATCTATATTTTTAAACAGGGACTCATGTAGCACAGGCTGGCCTTGAGAGGACTACAGTGTTGGCCTCCAACGCCCAAGCCTCCTGTCTCTGCCTCTGAGTGCTGGCATCCCAGGCATGTGCCCCACACCTGGCTGTGTTCTTCTGCCATTCTGTTAAGGAAGCTGATGACCCAGACATAGAGAGAGAATGAAATGATAGTGTTGATGTTTGGGCAGATCTTACCTTGCTGTGGAAGCGCTTTGATTCCAGACCTCCTGTAGGAGGAACTTAGCCCTAGTCCTTGAACAGCAGGTAGGCCTCCTGAGATGGAAAAGGAGCCTTTCAAATACACAAATGATTAGTCTGTGAAATTAAAATGAATCAGCTGCATAAGCTTTTATGAAATCTACAATGTGCCTTTCACGTCTAGCTGTAATATTTTTGTGTGACATATGTACTTCATTAAACAATGTTTGTTGTCATTAAAAGGGAAATTTGGGGTAGGGAGAGGTGACAAACTGCAAAGAACATGTTTATTGTGCTTTATAACGTTTCAAGACTGACATATCTGTCCTGCGGGGAGAACAGGCCCATGCACTACGGGGCTACTCTGTCGCACAGAGGTTGTCATTGGGCTTGCAGAGCGTTCAGACCCTTGCTCTGGCTTTCCCAGGGAGCCCTGATTAGGAGGCCATGCTCTGGTGGTCAGTATGTGATAATAGTGCTCCCACCAACGCTTTCCTGGCAAACTGTGTTTTGTTAAACCCTGAACCATGAGACCAGCTCCCCATGGGAAGAAAGAGAGATTTACCTACCCTATAATTTCTCCCCCACCAATTTATCACCCTACTAGAAATGGCCAGTATTCATTCTAGGATTGACCAGCATTCACTGCTGTTTCTTTGGTTTAAGGCTGTGTCCGGAAGGTCCCTATTAAAATGCAAATATGTTACTTAGAAGGAGCTATTCATCAATCCATTCCCACCTCAGCAAGGATTAGTTTATCAGATCAGGGAGGAAAAAGAATAAGGCCTCCAGGAATGGGAGATAGGAGGTCTGTTTTGATTGGAAAGGGGGCTCAGACAGGTCTTTTCAGCAGGTCCTTTGCAGGAGTGCCTGGCCGGCTGCCTCTGCTCGTGCTTTAAATGCTCTAAGTGTAGAGCAGTAGATTCAACTCTGCTCTAACTGCCCACTTGGGCTCTTATCTTCCCCTGCCACTGTTTTCTGCCTTTCCTAGAGAGATGACCCCTCCCTTGGAATTCTTTATTAGCCAGCTACCTTCCATTCATTAATGAAATCTTATCTGTGTTCTTGATAGTCTTCTATTTGTTGTTGGTGATTTTTTTAATTTTAATTTTTATTAATTTTAAAATTAAAATGCAATTATAATACTTGTCCCCTTCCTGTCTCCCTCCAAACCTTCCCATGCCCCCCTTCATTCTGTCTCAAATTGGTGGCGTCTTTTTTTTTAAACTATTATTTCTGCTACATATGTGCACACAGAGATATATAAATACAACCTGCTGAGTTTTTTTGGTATCACTTGGGTATATACGATTTCAGAGCTGACCACTTTGCATTGGATAAGCAATTATGAGACTCATTCCTGGGAGAGGCTGACCTTCCTTCTCTCAACGTCATTGGTTGCCTGTAGTTCTCTGCATAGGGTCGGGACCCATGCGATTTCTTCATTCTGCATTAGCCTGCCGATTGGTATTCTCACTGTTCAGGTCTTGTTTAGGCAGCCATATGGTTGAGATTTCATGGATGCAGCTTCCCCGCCATTTCCAGGAGACACAGTCGTACGCACAGCTGACTTCTGGGTCCTGTGGCTCATTCAGTGTTTCTGCCCAACACTCCCTGAGCCTTTGGGGCAGGAATTGTGGCTATGTTGTTGGGCCTGGGCTCCACACTGTTGACTTCTGCATTATCACCTGTTATGGTTCCTGTAATACTCTCCTTTGTCCTAGAGAGGATTCTTCTATGAGCGGGGAGAGCTACACTTCCTGTGGGTATAGGATACTTTTCTGAATGCAGTTCGTTGTTATAATTTATATATATATATATAACCTTTAACCAAGTTAAGCTATTGGGCTGACGATGCTCCCACACGATGAACCTCCACTGGCCTTGTTGGTCAAGGTAATCCAAATGGCTCCCCGGACAATATAGACTATTGCCATTGCCCTCTGTTGCCTCTCAGAGGTTGAAGGTGAGTCCCTGTTGCTGATGATAGTCTTCCATTTGTATGCATCTCGTCTGTCAAGCTCTGAAAGAGTTCAGGACCTTCAGGGGACGGAGTTGAACTTTGTGGGAGTTCCGAGCAGTGACTTCTGTGTGTTCACCAGTATCCTGGGGTCTGCAGTGGAGCTGGCAACAAGTCTTCTCTTGGCCTCTTTCCTTCTCCTCTAGAGTCCCTAGTTTGCGTTCTGATTTACTGTTTATGTATGTATGTATGTATGTATGTATGTATGTATGTATGTATGTATGTATCTATCTATCTATCTATCTATCATCTATCTATCTATCTATCTATCTATCATCTATCTATCTTCTGTGCCCTGACCCTTCTTTGAAACACAATTTCTGTAGTCCAGGCTGCCTTTGAATTTGGAATGCTGCTGTGGAGGACCTTGAACTGTTGATTCTCTTCCCTCCATGCAGGATTACAGCCCTACATCACCGCAGCTAGTTAGCGCTGTCCTGGGGATTCAGCCCGATGCTTCCTGCCTGCCATTGGAGCACTCTACCGGCTGAGCTCCACCCTAGCACTGGTTCGGCTGTGTTTTAGGTGGACCTCAGCCTCCGATTAGAGCCACCCAAGAGCTTGCTGGGTGAATCCTGGTGGGATCATTCTGTCAAGTGATGTTGAAGGGTCCAGGAATATAGACATATAAAATTATAAACTTATGGCATAAACACTAACAGCCATTAGCTTGGCTAGCAAAAAAAAAAAAAAACAAAAACAAAAACAAAAACAAAATAAAACAAAACAAAAAAAACAAAAACAATTAACCTTTAATTGGTCCCTTCTGTGTTTTATGATGGGCAGCTCTGTCAACAACCCAAACCCAAATGTTAGTATTCTTTTACTAAATATTGCCCTTTTGCAGCCCTGCGGTTAGCTATTCTTTGATAGCCCCCTACCATTCACTACCAAAACCAAAGTTAACTTCTAGTAGTTGTTTCTATGTGACTTCTAGCATGCATCCCGTGCCTGACACTATTAAAGGGGGCCAGTACCCGCCTCCATTGCCACAGCCTCAGAATTCCAACATTGGCTGTGGTCTCAGCTAGCTGATAAGCTTTTGTGCCTTGCGGTGTTTCATAATTTTTATTTTTTATTTTTCTGAAACAAAGTTTGCTTCTGGTTTAATAGACTTTGATGGTCTGTCCCCCATTATTTCAAGACCCCAGACCCAACAGTGTCTGTGTTCCATTCAGTGATGGATGGGAGCACCAAAGCATCATTCTGCAAGTCATGATATTCTAGCTCTTTGCTTGTAGAAAGAATGTTCTGGACCAAGGAGTCTCTAACAAAACCAGGTCATCGGAGAATGATCTGATGTCCAGACAGCAGGCTACCTACACGATCAGTCCAAAACCTGATAGGAAAGAGGGTGGGGAAGAACAGGGAGAATAGAGATCATATGGTGTATCAATCAGCTCTTTCCCAAACCTGGGGGTGCAAGGAGCCCTGACAGGGAAGCCTGTGTGGTCAATGGGCATCTTTTGAACTTCCTGCCCAGACCATAAAGCCAGGACTTATACGTTATACTTCTTCATACACTATTATATCCTTTAAGACTTGGTTACAAATACAGGTGAACTAACTGAACTAAAGAGACCATTTAGTGACTTTGATGAAAATGTCAGGGATACAATTTTACATTTGAAAAAAAGATTTATTTTATTTTTAAGTGTGTGTGTGTGTGTGTGTGTGTGTGTGTGTGCGTGCGCGCGCGCGCGCGCGCGTGTGCGTGTGCGTGTGCGCACGTTCCTGTATGAGTATGTGCATGTGAGTGTAGGTACATGCCAAGGTCAGAAGGGTTTGATACTCTGGAGTTGGTGTTACAGGCTGTTGTGAGTCATTTGATGTGGGTGCTGAGATCTGAACTTTGGTCCTCCGCAAGAGCAGTACACAACATTTAACTGCTGAGCCATCTTCTCCAGCCCTAGGGATAAAATTTTAGGTGCTACTTAATCAAATAGTTAACAGTAACAACTGTGTATATCCCATTTTCAATTATTTTCTGGGTTGGCTTCATTTTCAGGCCCAAAGATTAGTATTGTCATCTCATAGCTTGGTTCTGAGAGCAAATGGTTATTCAGAAGAAGAAAACTCCAGCTCTCCTTCCCTCCCTTCCTCCCTTCTCCATCTTCCCTCTGCTTACAAAGGACGAAGATATTCATCACTTGGTGGCATGGTCACCTCTGCTCATCAGTTCTCCTGGGTCCCAGGTCCACCATTGTCAGGAGGAAGTGTTGTCCCTTATTAACAGCCCCACCAGAGCTGTGTGGAATGGTAAATAGACCTCTGAGGAAAGTCAGCAGTAACAGATGCCCAACAGATCCTGTAAACGTCTTCACACTTTGTCTACTCAATTGAAATTTGTTCATAACTATGGTGAAATGTTTCCAGGAGAGAGACGAGCTCTAAAGAAGGAGGTGCTGGGTCTCCCATCAGGAGGGCACTGGTGGGGCATGGGAATGGCCAAGAGTTCACAGAGGTTGGGGAGAAGGGTGCTGCTAATAGAGAGGATCAACTCTTTCTATGCTGTGTTTCCGCTTGTGTCTCACGCTGGTGGACACACAGTTATCTATAGAACTAAATGACTCTAAACGCAGCATGTTTTCCAGGGGTTTCCTTTGGCTGGGGAGTGGCAGGCCACACTTTCTGGTTTTGATGAATCATCACAGATAGCAGGAGGCTTCCTTTGGCTTTCCTGCTAGATCAGTTCCACAGCCTCAAACTGTGCATCGTAATTAGCAGTGCAGACCTCTAGAGAATAAGCAGTCTCTTGGTCTGAAGAAAATATTGTACAGACCCAGTCAAGGATTCTCATAAGCTTCCCCGTTTCCCCTTGAGTGGGGTTTTGGTGTCTGGGGTGGGGTCTCTTTGTTAATAAGTTTAGGCCAAAGGGTGGATGGATTGCCTTTCAGGCTTAATGATGCTCTGTTGTTCAGTCTAGCACCACAGAACACAAAATGCAGCTTTACTTCTGTGGAGGGAGAAAGATCTCATTTGAACCAGTTTGTGGTATCAGACATAGTTCTGTTTTATGGGACTGAGGAAGAGAGTGGACATTTGCTCTTTTCCAGTCCTTGAAGGTAAGTGGAAGTAAGTTCTTCGGTGAGCAAGTCACCTTCAGCAGGGAACTCCATAGAGCAGAGTCAGTAGGGAGAGAACCAGGGAGTCTTTGGTGATATTCCTGAAGCTCTGACAAAGATACATGAGGCCCACTTCTTTGTGCTAATCTGTGTGTGTGTGTGTGTGTGTGTGTGTGTGTGTGTGTGTGTGTGTGTGTGCGTGTGTGTCTGTGGATGTGGGACATATGCATATGATGTGTATATTTATGTGAGTGTGCATGTGTTCTAAGTTGTGCATGTGGAGGTCAGAGGACAACCTGGTGTGTTGGACCTCACCTTTCCACTTTAAGGCAGAATCTCTTGTTGTTCGCTGCTGTATATGCTAGGCTAGCTGGGCCATGACCTTCCAGATTCTCCTGTCTCCCATTTTCCCATAAAGGCACAAGCCCTGCAGATATGTGCCCACCTGTGCCTGACTTCATGTGGTTTCCGAGGATCTGGACTAATGCTTGTATGGAAAGCACTTCCTCCGTTCGGCCCTCTCCCCACCCTGATTTTAATTTTTTAATAAGCTAGTTTGTGTTGCTCCCCCTTCTCATTTGCTCGCTCCACCCACCCCTTTCTGAGGCAGACTCTCACTACATGGCTATGGCTGGCCTAGAATTTGCTGTGTAGCTCAGGCTGACCCTGAACTTGGAGTGATCTGCCTCTGCACCCCTGAGTGCTGGGATTACCTTAGCTCTCTGCTGGCTTCTCTCATTTTCAATCAAGGATTCTGACAGTCAATGTCCAAGGACAACTTTACTCCCAAAGTGGATGCTCTAATGGTGAGTACCGTGGACAGAGGTGAAAATGAGGATTTGAGGTACAGGGCCTGTTTTCAGCTCTCTTATAACCAGGGTTTGGTCTGTTGGAATCCATGAATATGCCCCAAATGAGTGAAGTTCCGGTCTGTTCTCCAGTGGGGACAGAGAGAATAGGTGTTGGTACAGACTTAGGTATGTTGAGGGTTTGGTTGTGTGTCTGTACATGTGTATGCAGGTACACATATGTGTATGCATTTCCATGCATGAATGTCCCTGGAGGCCAGAGGATAGCTTTGGGTATCATCCTCAGAGGCCATCACTTTTTTTTTTTGAGGCAGTGTCTTTTTTTGGCCACAAACTTACCCAGTCAGCTGACTGGCTGCACAGGGTCTCCAGGGACCAATCTGTTTAGCTGACTGAGTTTCTCCACAGATCTAAGTATATAATCCATACAGGAAGCTCTCAGAATCAATGCCTGGCTGAGAGAGCCCTGGTCAGGGTACGGGAGGGAAGGGGCCTCCACTGACTTGTGACTGGGATCAGAAACTTACGTGTCCTGGGCTCACCTTTCTCCCTTGTCAATAAAGGGCCCAGCACCAAATGACAGGAGGATTTACAACTCTATGCATGGGTGAACCAGTACCCGCTGGCCAGGATGTGCGTGTTTGGGGTGGGAGTGTGGGGGTTTCGGCCCTCTGGAAGTACGGCAGAGATGTGTGACAGAAGTTATGACCCTTTGGAAGGATGATATTATGTTCCCCAAAATATTGTGCACCCTAATAAACTTATCTGGGCTCAGAGAACAGAACAGACACTAGATACAGAGGCCAGAAAATGGTGGCACTCACGCCTTTAATCCTAGCATTCCAGAGGCAGAGATTCAACTGGATCTCTGTGAGTTCGAGGCCACACTGGAAACAGCCAGGTGTGGTAACAAGAGCCTTTAATCCCAGGAAGTGATGGCAGGAAGCAGAAAGGTATTTAAGGCGTGAGGACGAGGAACTGGAGCCTGGTTAAGCTTTTAGGCTTTTGAGCAGCAGTTTGGCTGAGATTCATTCTGGATGAGGACTCAGAGGTTTCCAGTCTGAGAAAACAGGATCAGCTGAGGAATTGGCAAGGTGAGGTGGCCGTGGCTTGTTCTGCTTCTCTGATCTTCCAGTATTTCACCCCAATAACCAGCCTTGGGTTTGTTTTTATTAATAAGACCTGTTAAGACTCGTGCCACAGAAGGAGGCTTCCAGGTCTGCAGTGGTGCCAACTGGCATTTACATTCAGTGACTGTCAACTCGAATTTTACTGTTACTGAAGACCAAGTGGGAAGTTGTCATTTTTTTTTTTTTTTTTTTGAGAGGAGAAAAATGCTATGAATGAAGAAACCCCTTCTCTTAGTCTTTAATTAGAGGCCTAATGTTTGGAGAGTTAATCTGTTCCAAAGAATGCCAAGACTATTGCCTGAAGTCAAGGCACACGAAGGTAGGTGTCTTAAACTGTGTATGGTTCTGCACACCTCCAATCCCATCTCTCAGGAGGGGGAGGTAGGAAGTCTGAGCCAGCCTGGGCTATGTGAGGCTGTTTGAAAAAATAAACAAACGAAATGGATGAGGACATGACTGGGTGGGGAGCCCAGAACCGGCTCAGGAAAAGAAGAGCCTCCCCTGTGTCCACACTCTGGCTGCCTCCCTCACCCCTGCCTGAGAGGTGCTGGGCGTTCCAAAGCAGCCACTGCAGTTTGACAGTGTCTGAAACAGCAGTTCGTGAGAGGAGCCTTCACTGAGTCATGCCATCTGCTGGCTTGTGTGCCTGGCTTTCTTAACCTAGGCCCATCCAGATTGTACTGTGTACCAGTGCTTTCTCCTTTCTTACAGAACGATATTCCTCAATGTGTCCTGCCATGATTTATATGTCCATACATTATTTGATGGAGACTTGGTTTGTTTCCTCTTTGGAACTATTGTGTATAATGCTACTAGGGATATTCATATACACAGGTTTTTCCTTCTTTGGACATTCTCCTAGGAGTGCATCCTGTTTCATATGGGGTCTAACCTCTTACAGAACTGCCCTTCTGTCCCTTTTTAACTGAAGCTATAGTTAGAAGATGGAAACTACTGTCTTCTGAATAAAGAAAGGATGGAGTGTTGATTCCTTATGCGTCTGTCACACTCACAACACATTCCTTGTCCTCGTACATTGTAGTCAATAGTGACCTGGAAACAGTTTTGACATTAAAGTCAGAATAGTATCTTACTGTTTCCTGTCCAGGATTGTTGAGTGATCATGAGGAGGACAGTGTCCCAAGAGATCCTCGGCAGAGCTCAGCAACGAGGAAACACTCACTCAACAAGATAATTAATCCTTGGCCTTCTCCAAGCAGGTTACATCCTTTTCTAAAGGTCCTCTGTTTTTTAAAAATCGTGTGTGTATGTGTGTGTCCCTGTGGGGGAATGTGCACATGCTAGTACAGTTACCCCTGAGTCCAGAAGAGGGTGCCAGGTCCCCTGGAGCTGGAGTTGCAGGCTGTTGTGAGCCATCTGATGTGGGTGCTGGGACCTAAGAGCCGAGTCATCTCCCCCGCCTTAAGGACCACATCTTAGAGATCTCTGTTCTCTGTATCCCTGGTAACTGTCAAAAGGGTCCTGACAACAATCCTTTAGTTGATTGATGAGTGAACTGTAAAAATCCATGTACAAGAAAATGTGCTAATAGGCATTCAATAAATGATAGAGGTTTTAAGGAATGAAGAGAAAGGAAAGAGCAGCCAGCCAGCTAAGCATGGGGGCATGCCTGCAGTTCCAGAACACAGGAGGCTAAGGCAAGAGGACTTGTGGGAAGAACCAGTTTCAAAAAACGGCATACACACGAAAGATTAAAACTGCAGGGGAACCCTCCTCTTTAAGAACATCCCATCAGAAATATTTTCCTGGGGTTTGCAGACGCTGTCTGTGTACGATCATGCGCAGGGAACATATGTGGTGTTGTTCCTTCCCCTTTGGAACCAACTGCTCTGTGCTCAGGCTCCTGCCTGTCTCTACCGAAGAGAAGCAGCCTTCCCTTTTCATTTTTCTTTCGCAATAATCACTTGGTGTTTTCCTGTCTGTCATCCCTGGGAGCCTAGTCACGGGAGAGCCCAAGCCTGTCTGTCCTGTCCGAAGGCTCTGTTGGCCGCCTTCTGCTCTGACATCCTGGCCCACGCTGAGATGCAGTTCTGGACATGCCAGGGACAGCCTGGCGCACAAGGAGATAAGACAGTTTGCTAACACAAATTGAATGATCCCAGCCTCAAGTCCCAATCAAAGGGACTTACTATGGTTTTAAAAGGACATGAATGTTGACTAGTGAAAAGACACATGGAGGCTGCATGGAGCAGAGGGTCTGAATGAAACACTAAATGGATGTGGCAGAAGCATCTCTAAATCTTAATCGGCCGTGGACAATGAGATGAACCCATGCTCTCTGGCTTGCTGCCTCTCTTTAAGAATAGTACAAGTTTTCATAAAAAAAATATCAGCTACACAAAAGAGCTATCAAGGACCTTGGCAAATTTCCTCTTCTGAATGGGACAATTTTCTCTGCTCTTTTCATAGAGATCAGACCAAGTGTGATTATTCTCTTAATTCAGGCAGAAAAACCTCTATGGAAATGGGGAGCAGAGAGCCTGGCATTGTTGCAGATGGTCTGTCTGCATGGATGAGCCCCAAGATCTTGCCTCCTCAGTTCTTCCCTGCAAAGAGGGGGCTCAGCTCACCATGAGATACACAGCGTAGCATGGGGTGGGCATGTGCCGTAGTCTAGTGGCCTGGAATGCTGGGCCGATGGTACCTTCAGAGCTCTTCTTGGGGGGCTGTGGGGGTTGTGTTGCATGGTCCTTGCGATGTAACCCCTCTGGGGTGTTTCTATTTCATGTAGGAGAGGACTTGGGGCTGACAGTGAAACGAATCCCTTCTGCTCAAGAAGACAGGCGTTCTCTCACTAATTCAGAGCGTGGGGTGAGCTGGAGAGGCAGTTCAGAGCGTGACGGATGTCTTTTTGCTTGTTTTTATGTGATTTGAGGATTTGTGTGTTCTCATATGTGAATTTATATGGTGCTCAGAGGTCGACCTCGGGGTCATTCTTAAGAGCCATTCATCCACCTTATTTATTTATTTATTTATTTATTTATTTATTTATTTATTTATTTATTTATTTATTTATTTATTTATTTATTTATGTATCTGTCTATCTATCTATCTATCTATCTATCTATCTATCTATCTATCTATCTATCTATCTATCTATCTATTTTTTTGAATTGGGAACCTGGGGCTTTCTGAGCAGGCTAGGTTACTGGTCGGGAAACAGCAAGGATTCTTCCTTCTCCACGTCCACCAGGCCATGATCACCAGCAGGCCAGCAACACGCACTGACTTTTAAAAACTCTTACTTAGTTTTTTTTTTTACATGAGTACCGGGGACCAGATCTTTCTGTCTGTACAGCAAGTGTTTTTCTGACTGAGTTGGTTCTCTGCCTCTTCCCTCCTTGTCTCCTCTCCACTTGAGACAGGGTTTCACGTGGTCCAGGTTGGCCTCAAACTCCCTGCATAGCCAAGGATAACCTCGAACTTCCGATCCTCTGGCTCTGCTTCTCCAGTGCTGACATTTGGTACCACATCCACCTTATGTGATACTGGGGATAAAGCCCGGCCTTTCTGAATGCTGGTTTAGTTCTCTGCCAGCTGACCAAGTATCCAGCCCCTGAGAAACTCTTTCTGTTGAGACTTTGTGAGAGTTCTAGGTTGACCTTTTATACGTCACTTCATCTTTCTGATGCTTACACTATGGTCCTTTCTCCACAGAGGAGCCTCAGCTTAATCAGTCTGCCACATGGTCTCCTAGGAAAATTTAGGTCCTGTCAATCAACCCCCCAATGCTTCAGGGCACAAGGGGGAGGAGCTAGGCAGAGGGACTTTTACGTCTCCTTCAAAACAGTTTTGTTCTTTTTGTTTTATACATTGTCTTTTACCCAATGATGTGATTTCCCCAAAGAGAGGTCTCATTAAAAAAAAAATGTTCGGAAACCCACTAGACTTTAGGTTTTTTGTTTTTAAATTAATTAGTTAATTACTTTATTTTTTCCTGGTATTACAGACTGAACACGGGAGCTTGCGCATGCTAGGGGAGCACTTGGCCACTGAATTATATCCCTAGCTTTTAAAAAATATTTTCTTTCCAGAGAAAGTTTCGCTAAGTGGTCCAGACAGGATTTGAATTTGAAATCTTTCTACCCTAGCTTCCCAAGTAGATGGGTCTACACCACCAGACCCATTGATCGACTGATTGACTGATTGAGACAAGGTCTCATAAGTTCCAGGCTGGCCAGGAACTTGGTGTGTAGCCAAGGATGACCTTGAGCCTCTGCTCCTCTGTGCTGGGATTTTGGGGAATATTTTGCCATCATACCAGGTTTATACAACACATACTAGACAGACGTTGGCCAAATAATCTACACCCCCAGGCTCATGTAGCCCAGGCTGGTCCTGAACCCCAGATCCTTCTGTTTCTACTTGTTGGGGTTGTAGACATGCCCTTCCCTCTAAATTTCCTTCCCATGTTCAGATTTATAGTATCAGAGCCTCTGCATTCCCCACTCTGGTTTTTCTCTTTGTTCCAGGAGAGGTGGGACTCCTGCCTCTCCAGGAAATGGGAGCGATTCGAGGCCGGCCGCTTTGTGAGGAGCTCCACACACACCGCCAGCCTCATTTAGAGACAGGTGCATCTGTGCCTGACTCACGTGGCACACCCAGGAAGCCATCGTTCCTGCAGGGTTTCCTAGAAGAAGGGCTCTCCCCAAACAGGTCTCTGCTTGTGTAAAGGATGTTGCCTGACTTCCCAAAGACCTGCCTGGGAAGATGAGGGAGTCGATCTCCACCCCGGAACTGGATGCTTGGAAGCTACGCGAATGCAGTGACCATCTGCATAGATAATTACAAGTGGTCTCTCCTGACTGATCTCCGTGTGCTGACACAGACTGAGAGGAGGTGCCCCCTTGGCGGCTGCTGCAGCCTGGGGTGGAGAGGCCGGAGAGGAGATCATGTGGCCCCCTTCACTCCGAGGCACACAACCTGCTGAGTGGACAGGTGCTGGCAGCGTGGTGTCCATGGGCGATGAAGCCCGCCTGTCCTGCAAGCTGACATCTATATCTCTGTCTATATGGATTTCAAAGCTGACATGACATAAGGAATGTCACTTTCTATTACTCCGTGTTCACATGTGTCTCTGTTGCAGCGAAAGTCTTGTGAACAAATGTCATGGTCACAGCTGTCCTCCTACCCCAGCTTGATGGGACAGACCACCACGATGGGGTTGAAGTGACAGCTCCCACGCTGCCTTTGTCTTCTAGCTGTGTGGCCATCCAGTGTTTTCTGCAGTGATGGAACGGTTGTCTGAGTGTTTGATAATTTGGGCCAAGTTCAACCTTACCTTTGTTAGTTAAATCCAGTTGGCATTTAGACTTGGTGTGCATAGACTCTGGTGCACGATAAATGTTATGTGTTGATTTAAATAGGCAGTGGTGCTGCAGACGCTGTATGTTAGATCAGCGTGGTGTAGAACTCGGGCCGGCATATGCCCCTTAATCTCGGCTCTGGGCATTTCCTGGTTCTGACCCTGGCTCCTTGCCAATTCTTTCTCCTCTGGCACTCTCTCCTGTTCTGAAAAAATCTCTGGCCAGACAACTTCAGGCCCCATTGGGCAGGCACCAGAAAGCCCTTCTGGTAGGACTCTGTATAAATAGGAGTAGAGAACCTCTTTCTGTTTGCTGAGAAAAGCTAAAATCTTCTGAGGGTGAGCCTTTGTTTTACAGCTGAGAGATGATGACAGACATATTTCTACTTGTGTTTTAAAGCAGATTTTAGGCCATCCCAGGGAGGGGTTTCTGTATGTATTAGACCAGAATTTATTTTTCTTTAGATAAAGAATATTTACTGTTTAAAAGGAATATCAAGCAGACATCTAGGCCTTGTCTTTCTTGTTTTTGTTTTAGACATTTTTGATCCATTGGTGGATTCAAATCAACTTTCTTCAGTTCTGTTTGCTATTTTTCTTAAACTTAAAAATATATTATTTTCTCTGTGTGGATGATTTGCCTGTATGTATGTCTGTGTGTCTCATACATGCATGTCTGTGTGTCACATGCATGCATGTCTGTGTGTCAATGCATGCATGTCTGTGTGTCACATGCATGTATGTCTGTGTGTCGCATGCATGCATGTCTGTGTGTCATATGCATGTATGTCTGTGTGTCACATGCATGCATGTCTGTGTGTCACATGCATGTATGTCTGTGTGTCACATGCATGTAGTGTCTGCAGAAGCCAGAAGAGGGTGGTGGATGCCCTGGAACTGGAGTTCAGATAGTTGTTAGCAGTCACATGGGAGCTAGGAACTAACCCAGGTTTTTGGAAGAGCGGCCAGTGCTGTTAATCACTGAGCGTTAGTTCTTGACAATTCCTTTTATCAAACAGGGAAGAAACTATTATCTATCACCATCTGCCATCTTTGACCTCTGACATCTTTATATCAAATGTATGACTAGTATCAATTTTCTAGGTAAAACCACATCATTGTTTCCTGGGAGAAAATGTACATTTGCAGATAAGAATAACTTACTAAAGAAAAGTATTAAATTCTCAATGAGATTATTTGTGTTTGCTTTCAACTCAGTCTAAAGAGCATATTGACTGTGTGTGTGTGTGTGTGTGTGTGTGTGTGTGTGTGTGTGTGTGTGTGTGTGGTTGCTGAGGATTGAACTCAGGGTCTCATGTATGCCAGGCAAACTCTCCACCACTGAACTGTGTACTATACCCCTCATAATGGCTTTTTGTTTGATTTCTATTTATACAGCTCTTTTATAGTCTTTCTCATTCTGTTCTTCCAACAAAACTAAAGGAAGACTTTTTTTTTGTAGTTTTTAGATCAGGAATGTATCTCTGGAAGATAAAAGAAGGAAAATTCAATAAAACACTATTTTACTGTTCTAGGCCTTTACAAACAATAGAAAATTAGTGTAGACATGTATTATTTGCTTCTTAGATATTTTGGAAAAAGTCATCATTGGATTCTTTTTGCAATGTTTTCAAGGAATTCTCTCTTTAAAAAAATCTCTTTTTGAAAAAATATTTCTTTAATTTTGATATTATAATAGAACTACATAATTTCCTTCTTCCAAACTCTCCCATATACCTCTCTTTGCTTTCTTTTGAATTCATGATTTCTTTTTTCATTAATTGCTGTTATATACATATATAGGGATACACACACACACACACACACACACACACACAGGTACATACAGTCTGCTCAGTCTGTACAGTGTTACTTGTATGTATGTTTTTAGGCTGACTATTTGGTATTGGATAACTAATTGGTGTGTTCTTCCCTGGGGAAGAATTCTCCCCCTCTCAGGATTCCTTAGCTGCCTGTGTAGTGTTGAGGACTCATGGTCTTTTCCACATCCGTTTTAGCATGTATATTGCTGTTGTCCTTGTTCAGCTCATGTTCGGGCAATCCATTTGGTGAGACTTTGTGGGTTTAGCTTCTGACATTCCTAGAAGTTACAATAAACTCCCTGACCCCCTGGCTTCCACCATCTTTCTGCCTCCTCTTCCCACGGACCCTGAAGCCTTAGGTGTGTTCATTGGCATTGGGCTCCCTTTGCTTGGTTGTGTCTTCTCCAGTGTTTTCCATCTGTGACAAAGAGAAGTTCTTCCAGGAGTTTGGTTGATGTGAAAATTTTATACCATAGTCTAAGTTCATTTATTGTATATAAGGTAGTTTAGAGTATACATTTCTCTTGAATGAGCTTTAGTAGTTTAGTATTTTAAGAATCTTTTAAATGTTAATATTTCTCCATTCCACCAAAAGTAAAAACTTATTAGCATCAACTTCTTAATATTTATATTCTTTGTAGTAGTTGTAGAAACTGTAATGATGTTCTATTTGCTTTGAGTGATGATGGTAACTTGTGTCTTTTCCCCTTTATTTCTATTCTGTCTGTTAGAGGTTTGCCAATTTTGTTTGTATTTACTTTTCTGTTTTTAATTTTATTAACTTCTGTAATACACATACACACAGAGCTGTATTATGGTCTCAACATCTAATCTGCCCGGTGGTTGCTCTAGGTGCATGCAAAAAAAAAAAACCAAAACAAAACAAAACAAAAAAACAAAAAAACAAACATCAATCCTGCCACTGTGGAGTGGAATATTTTATGAATGTCAGTGTAACTTAGTTTAATAATAGTGCTGCTCAAATATCCTGTAACTGCATTTTTTGTCTCGTTGCTCTGTCAATCACTGAGAAGATCATCAGCCTCCCCTGATGGACTATGGACTTGTCCGTTTTTCCTTTTAATTTTGTCAATCTGGTTTTGTATATTTTGAAACTCTGTTTTCAGCATATAAATTTGAAATTGTGTCCTCTTGATGAATTGACTTCTTTATTTTTAAATGTTCCTCAGATACTGGGCAGTGGTGGTGCATGCTTTAATCCCAGCACTTGGGAAGCAGAGGCAGGCAGATCTCAGTGAGTTTGAGGCCAGCCTGGTCTACAAAGAGAGATCCAGGACAGCCAAGACTGCTACACAGAGAAACCCTGTCTCGAAAAAAATAAATGTTTCTCAGACAATATTTTGTGTTCCAAAGTCTACCTTGTTTGATCCAGCAATTCTTTCTTTTATTAGTATTTTTATAAGCATAATTCCCTGGCCCTTTACTTTAAACTTATCAATATATACTTACTTAACGTAAGTTTCTTGTAGACAGCATGTATCCCTCCCTGCAGTGGCTCTTTATTATTTGCTTTTAAGTTATGTTAGGAATGATCAAAATCAAGCTTCACTGAAGCTTTAATTTAATCACATGATTAAGACAGAAACTTTATGTATATCCTACCCACCAGGCTGCGTTACACAATCTTTCTGGTTTCTCTGCTGGCACAGATAGCCTGTGTAAACTTTGAAAATAATTTTCTATGTCTTTCTCTGGCTATTCTTTTTCTTCCAGAAATTTCTTTTGCTGCACATGGAGTTCAGGACTCATTCAAAGTCTTGAGGAGACTTTCCAACAAGGACCCTGAGTTATCTCCCTTGGCCCTCTGCTGCTCCTGTGGCCGCTTTCTTGACTTTTTAGAGTTCTGTCCCTTCCTCAACTCAATGACAGTGTCTGTGTGGAATCTTCTTTCCTGCAAAGAGGCCCCCAAACTGCCCTGTCTGATGTCAGTCCCCGTCCTGTCAGCAATCACAGCCCCACACGACCTTCATTTCAGTGCCTGAAGGCAATTCATACTTTGTCTGGGTTGTTTCGTAAGACAGGAAGATAGACACGTCTCTGTTAGTCTACAGTGAGCAGGAGTCTTGTCTATATGTTATTTGATCTTATAGACAGCGTTTTAGCAGGAAAACAGCAAGTCCAAAGGAAACTTAGAAGTGATCTTTGTGTGTGTCTGTGTGCACAAGTGTGTGGAGGTGAGGTGCAGGTGGGGTTTCAGCTCAGTGCTGGTCATTCCTCTGCCTCCGTCCACCTCTACCTCTTTCTTCATTTGTTTTTTTAGTTACTCACTGGCTGGAATCTGCCAAGAAGCCTCGGACTGGCTGGCCAATGAGGCCTAGGAATTTATCAGTCCCTGCCTCCCTACCTTCATGCTGGGATCACAATCTCCAAACACCCTGCCAGGCCTTTCCCCTCCTGTGGATTCTGGGGATCGAACTCTGTCAAGGTAAGTACTTTTCTGACTGAGCTACCTACTTAGTTCCTACAGGTAATTTAAATCAAAGTTTTTGTTTTTTTTTTCAAGTCTTTCTTCTCTCTGCTTCCAAGGAGAGCCTTCATTGTATGTAACGTGCCTTCTAGAACTCCAGGACATTCTGCACTTGGTAATATTGACAAGTGGACTGCAAATAAGGAAACTGGGTTGGGTTTGTTGGCACATCAACCTCTTCATGGCGGCGTGCCATCGCCTTGATGAGCAACCCAGAGCGCAGTGTAGGCGGACACCTCTGAGGACCTTCAGAGATGGCCGGGTCCTTTGGTTTTAGCAGACAGTTGGCTAGACACTGTTTATTTCTTAGAAGGAGGGCTAGCCGTTTTCACTGTGCCTTGCTCAGGACTCTCTGAGGTCCCATCTGTTGAAACGCTTGAGTGACAAGAAACACCGGTGGTATCGGGGAAGTTTAGGAAATGAACTTCTCCAAGGCACACATCAAAGAGCCCCTAAAGGCGAGGGGAAGTGCATGTGTCCCCTTGAGCAGGACAAGTCCAAGCAGCTAGCTACAAACATCCTATGAAAATCTCATGTTTTGTATTAAAAAAACGCGAGGAAACCCATGAATTTAACCCTGTGTGTTGCATATTTTGAAATGATGTAGTCTTCATATTCAGTGATCCGGTTTACCAGAATACTGTGTTATTTCTTTGCCACTACACAATTAATTAACTGTGAGAGTGAGAGCTGGGGTCTTACTATACTGCCTAGGCTGAATCAAGCTCCTGAGTATTTGGGACCCTAGGTACGTGTCACCAGACTCAGCTTTGGCCTAACTTTCAAAGATTTATTTTATTTTATTTTGTTGTTGTTGTTGTTGTTGGTGTTGGTGGTGGTGGTGTGTGTGTGTGTGTGTGTGTGTGTGTGTGTGTGTGTGTGCACCATGTGTATGTACTAGATGCCTGTGGAGACCGGAAGACAGTGTCAGAACTGTGGAACTGGAGTTGAAGTTTTCTTTTGCTTTTTATTGTCAGCTTCCATTCTTAACAACAGTAGGGCAGGAGAAGAGGAGCTTACAGCTTGAAGAGGGGAGATTTTCTAAACAGACACGCATGCCTCTCCCCTTAGCCATCGGACGACCGAAACAACGGGCCCACGGAGTCGGAATTTCCCAGAAGTCTCATGCTAGGGGCAAGAAAAGATGGCAGCGTGGATCCAGCCAGAGGAAGAGCTTGTCTCTCAGGGAGA
Organism: Peromyscus leucopus; assembly: GCF_004664715.2. Lineage (NCBI taxonomy): Eukaryota > Metazoa > Chordata > Mammalia > Rodentia > Cricetidae > Peromyscus > Peromyscus leucopus. Next base: position 6,104,715 of record NC_051079.1, read on the forward strand.
AACTGCACACGGTTCTGACAGTTATCAGAGTGCTTTGTCTGACTGACTGGGGCTGATACAATGATGGGTGGATGACGGGCAGGGCCACACCTTCACTGGGACGAGGCTATCCAAACCTCACTTCATGTTAGTGTCCCAAAGTCAGACTGTGGGTGGGGGCAGGAGTCACCGACCTCTTCGTCCCTCTTCCCAGTCTGGCCACACCGATAATCTCCTCTCTCTCTGCTTTTTGGCTATTACGTGTCTCCCTAATTCCTCTTGAAGATGGCTGGTGGAGCCTAGCTTGTTAGGGCTGCCAGCCCCCAACTCTGACCCTAATAGCTTTAGTAACATTATTGTATTTTTTCTCAGTGTCTTTTACAGTTTCCTGATCCAGTGCCAGAGATGGAAGGGGCACCAGGCTTTCATTTAGTAACTTAGGCGTTGAGTCAAGGTAGCTAAGTCTTCTCAAAACCACTAGGGAGTAGTTGATTTCTGTTAAGAGCTTTCTCTCCTTGAGCCCTGCCTTACACACATCTCCCTCTCAGCCCCTCCTTAGTTACACGGGGTGGCTGAAGGAGGAAGAGGGTTGGGGGCTGGGTCAGCACACAGGGCTGTAGCACGGACTTGCTCCAGGCAGAGGACAGATGCTAACTTACTTCTGCGCCCCCGCCCCGCGGCAGTGACAGTATCTGTGTGGGAGAGGAGAGCTCCAGTCACTGCTTCCAATTGACTAATGGAAACCAGACATGGAAGGGTTAAGTAATTAGTCCCTGGAGACTTGGGCAGAGTGGAGGGAGCAAGGCCAGGAGGAGAGTTCAGCTAATCCCACTGCTCTTACATTGTTTCCTGTGTGGTCCAAAGGCTCAAGGAAGTGGCATCTGTCCCCGGAAACAAGCAGTTTTGTCTTTCTAAAGGCACACGTTTTATGAAGTGGATAAGCAACCCAAGATGTTTGGTCCAGTCTAAGAAACAAGAGAAGCGAAGTTGATCGTCAGAGCACAACATGGGTTACTGTGAGTCCTAACTTTCCTTGACTCTCCTCCCTCTGCAGGGAGATCTCAAAAGGTGTGTAGCCCAGAAAACTGAAGGACTAATGCCTGTTCAGCAATTTGTTGTCAGGATTCTACATGGAAGGTGGGAGGGAGATCTGTATTTACACAGCTTGCCTGCATTCTCTCTCCCTCTTTTCTCTCTCTCTCCTTCCTTTTAATATTTATTTATTTTTGATAGACAGTTTTTTTTTTCTTTGTGTAGCCTTGGCTGAACTGGATCTCACTCTGTAGACCGTGCTGGCCTCGAACTCACAGAGATCCACCTGCCTCTGCCTCCCAAGTGCTGGGATTAAAGGTGTGTGCCACCACCGCCCAGCTTAATATTTATTTTTAAAAATTGTATGTCCATATGTGTATCTGTTTGTGGAAATGGACACATGCATGCAGGTAGGTGCCTGAGGATACCAGAAGGGGGTACTGGATCCCCTAGAGCAGGAGCAGGTAGCTGGGAGCTGTCTGATATGGTGGGTGCTGGAAACCACACCCAGCATTCTGAAAGAACAGTATGGACTCTTAACCATTCATCTCTCCAGCCATTTTATTTATTTGTTTACTTACTTAATCACTTATAGATAGGATCTCACGTAGCCCAGGTTGGCCTTGAACTCACTATATAGCCTAGGATGGCTAACTAACTTCTGATCTTCCTGCTTCTATTGCTGGAGTGCTAAGATTACGGGCCTGAGCCATGGCGTCCGGTTTTATTTGGTGCTGGGCAAGCACCCCATGTCTTCAGGCCATCTCAGGATTTTAAAGTTGCCACTTTAAAAATTGTCTGCATTGTGTGTAAAAGATGTCACTGTGCTTGTGCATGGAGCACGCCCTCTTCCTGTGTAGAGTTGCCAGAGAGCAGAGCCTTAGATACCAAGAAGCCTGTTGTCTGTTTTTTTGTGACTTACACAAAAACAAGAATCGCCTTTGATTCTGATTCTGCATGTGGCTGCCTCCTGTACCCAGTCTATAGTCAGTCAAGGAGAATTCCTCTGAATTCTTCAAGGATCAAAAATACAAGCCCTGGAAAACAGTAGCACGGGAGAATTTGTATTGGTTTCTTTAAACAATAAGCCTCGTTTCTCATTTGCTAGCCTCCTGTAAAACAAAGACCTTTTATTTTTAAGCCAGCCCCAAACTAGCAAATAGAAATTAAATAGAGGTTAGCAATGTAACCTCAATAGTCAAGGATACAAATCTTTTTCAGATCCAGAGAGCTTGGCTCGAGCTGGTTCTTTGTAAGGCTCGAGCTATATTCTGGTTGTTTTGAAAATTTACCCTGATTTTTCCAGGGGCAGCTATCTTTTTCCCTAGTGGTTTATTTTTTATTATTTTTAAATTGTGTGTGCATGCATGTAATTACAGATGCTCTCCAAGGCCAGCAGGGGGAGTCAGACCCCCTGAAGCCGGAGTTACAGGTGGTTATGAGTCACGTGACATGGGTGCTGGGGACTGAACATCTGCTTTAACTTCAGAGCCATCTCTCCAGCCCCAAACAACCCTCTTATTGTAGTAAAAAACTGGGGCATCATGGAGCTGAGCTGTCCAGCTCTAAAGTCACTCACCACTCTGTGTCTGCCAGCTTCTAAATGTGGTGTATCCAGGTTGGTAATGGAGCTGTAGATCTTTCTGGGCGGTTGTTCATTCAGCTTTGCCAAAGAGCATATGTCTGTAATCCCAGGATGTGGAGAGTAGAGGTAGGAAGATTGTGAATTCCAGGTCAGTCTGGGTCTCATAGTGAGACCCCCTGCCTTAGAAAGGAAGAAAGAAAGAAAGAAAGAAAGAAAGAAAGAAAGAAAGAAAGAAAGAAAGAAAAATAGAGAAGGAAAGAGAAAAAAACAGAGAGCAGCCATTCAAAGAGCAGGGTTGTGCTGGGCATAGCAGTTGGAGGACTAAGCTAAATAAAGGTATGAGCTGAATTCTTTGAGTCTGACCTCAGGATGGGGTGTTAGTGGATGTGGAAAAAACCTCACCTCTGTGATTCCTTTGGTGTATTTCTGGGTCTTTGTCCATTGAGCTAACATTGTCTAATAGGAATATAATATAGAGTACAGATATAATTTAAAAAATTTCTATAGTCACAAGTAGGTTAAGAGAGAAAGATAAAAAGAAACAGGTGAAGTTAATATTAATAAGACACTTGATTTCTTCCACCATATGCAAAGTAACATTTAAAATTGTAATCAGAATAAAAGTGGCTACAACTTTTTTGGTACTAATCTTTGAAATCTGGCACCTGCGTTGGCTGTCAGGATTCCCAAGCTGCACCAATCACTTCTCAAACGCTCCGAGTGTCCTGGAGCTAATACCACAGTACAGAATGGAATGGACATTTTGATTTTAAATTGGAGTCCAGAATAAAGTGTGACTAGCTTATAATTCTGTTCATGTTTATTAAAGACTGTCTTAAATGTAAATATGGGTTTTTAAGAATTTTATAAACCTAGATGAATATATCTAGGCATCTAACTGGAAGTAAAAGAGAAAAGTACTAGTTATGTATCAATCCCCCCAATATGCCAAGAACTGGGATCGTTGCTTTATATTATGTATGTTATTCCACGAAAGCCTCAAAAACACCAACAGACATGCTAACTCAGAAGGGGAATCTCACAGGTTCCACTCCAGACAAAGAACTACAGATAACTAATGACTCTTGAGAGGGCGAATTAGCTTCTCCCTGGGATGAGCCTTCTAAGCTAGCTAATACAAGATGGTCGTCCCTGAAATCAAACACACACAAGCAACAGTAAAGGGATTCCGTGCATTGTATGCACACATTTATGCATAAATGTGTGTGTGTGAGAGAGAGGGACTTCGTTACTGTTCTTTCGCTGTGATGAAACACCAGTACAAAGCTCAGAGCTTACATCCTGACCACAGGCAGAAGGCAATGAGAGAGAGACTGGGTCTGGTGTGGGGCTTTGAAATCTCAAAGCCCACCCTCCTCCATCAAGGCCACACCTCCTAATCCTTCCCAAACAGTCTACCAACTGGGAAACAACACATTCATATATATATAGTGTATGTGTGTGTGTGGATCATTTCACTCAACACATGCACACACTCCCCCAATAATTAAACAAGAAGGCCATTAATTTGAGAGGGAGTGAGGCCAGGAGAGGGCAGGGGAGAGTTTGTAAGTGAGAAAGGGAAGAGGGAAATTGATGTAACTAAATGTGAAAGAAAAGGAAAAACGACCCTTTGAGGGTTACTTGTCCTACTCTATTAACAACCCTGAGCTACAGAGGAAACCCATTCAAAGAAGCACAGTGGTCAATACACAGTGTGGCTGGCTGCCCAACTAAGCCATGCTGCCCATCTCATTGGGATGGAGGCTTCACCTTCTCAGATCTTCATTCACCCAAGACCCAAGCAGGCTTAACCATGGGTTTGACCATAAATCTCCCCAAAATGAAGAAACTGAGCCTATCATTTCCCTTTGTAATTTTTATCTTGTTAGTTTCATGGCCTTTCACGTGCCTGGGACAAGATCTAAAGAAAACCAAAGGCACTTACTGTATAAGTAAATCTGTAGATCCCCAGGCTGAAACCACATCCGATTTGCAGGCAGGAAAAACCAGCAGTCTACCGGACAATGCCACTGTTAGGGAGTTGGGTAAGTTTGCCACTCAGTTGTCCCTTGTCTTCCTTGTCTGTAATACACTCACTTTCTTGCTGGACACTGCGAGTTTCTTGGTTGCCGATTCTCTTAACTATAAAATGACAGAGGAAACAGGAAACAGTTCTGGAATTTATCCCTGGTTCATTTACCAGGGCTCTGGTTTTCTTTTCCAAGTAGTTTGGTTTCTTGCACACTCATTAGGGCCATTTTCCTATTTGGAAAAACCCAGGCAAGAATGTGTGGAAGAAAGTGTCGTGGTGGGTGGCTCCGTGGAGGAAACAGGGCGTGAGGACAGCTGGCCTTTGAAGGATTGGAAGAGAGCTGAGCCGTAAGAGGGAAAGCTACACACAGAACATACTGGAAATAACACACCACGGATACCAGGTCGTTCTGTCACAGAAGCGTGGGTCTGCTAACCGATGAGCAAACACACCACAGTCACTTAAACATCTTCAAAAGAGATGTATGCACTATAGACCCACAACCTCACTGTGTAAGGTTTTTACTAATTCAGGAAGCAATTCACCCGCAATGATTTCTTTCATATTTTCTTAAGATCCAATGAATGCAAAGATTTAAAGTTCCCCGGTTACATCTGGAGATTACATGTGAAGAAATACAAACCATTTCCCCCCCTGATTCCAGAGTCTCTTTTGGTGTACCACACTGCTGAGGTTGGATTCCTCATTTCCAGAGACATGAACAAACCCATTCCAGAAGCTTTCCATTGTGAATGACTAAAGTAACATCAAAGGTAATGTGATTTCTGAAGATATGCATTGAACTCAGAGTCCAGACAGGGGAGAACCTTGCCGTGACTCAAATCACTGGGCTTGAATGTATCTCTAAATTTTATATATTGGAAACTGAGTACTCAACTCATATCTGATAATACTTAGAGGTCAGATCTTCAGAATTAATTAGGATTCTATGAGATTGTCAGGGTGGGAACTCCATAACAAGGCTGTGTAAGACAACTTGGGTCGTCAGAGCTTTTGTTCGGCCTCACTGAATGATGTTCTCCACCACAGCATAACTCGGGAAGAAGAAACCCTGTCAGATGCCAAGCAGATATGGGCTACAGAATGAAGAGCTAAACAAACCTCCTTACAAATGACTGAGAATGAGAAACTCAATTTCTGCAATAGAAAAAAGACTAAAACACACAGTTTGAAAAATGTTTTAAATGATGAAAGGCAGCTCAATATTGTAATCCATTGAGGATTCACAGGAAGAGGCACCCAGGCACTGAACTTGCTCTGGACATGACAGTCGCTTTCATGAGGTAAAACTCTCACTGGCCTCGTAAGGCTTTCATAAGGGAAGATAAAAACCAAGGCAAAAGTGACCCTGATTCAAACCAAATTGCTATGGTGTTTTGGTGTATAAATGGAGCTTTCTGCTCTTCACAGCGGTGATTGTTAGTCACGTGAGCTGGGCTAGATTGATTGTCAAATTTGGGGAAGAGAAAGAATTTTCCTCTGGGGTCTACTGGCAATTATTTTTCAGTTGTTTTTGCTCTGCCCTGGAGCATGAAGCCAATATCATTTTTAGGATCAGGTGAGTTTATCCAACATGATCAATTTCCTGTGATTGTCTGCTGTTGTCACTGGGAGGGAGGGAGAGCAACTCTCCTTGATCACTTTGACACTAAAAGCTGTCACCTGGAAATTGACCAGGACATAAAACTCTGAGCCCCCAATGACAGCCACAGGAAGATCGAGAGACTACTAAGTCGTGGAGAGAGCGGGGGAGCACAAGGCAGGTCGGCTCTCACTCCTGCCCTTGCAGCTCCCACTAATGAGGTACAGAGCTGGGTAACTGGTGTCAGGTCATCACACATCAACCTCTGGAGGGCTCTGGCAGGGCCTGAAGCGGAATGGGACAGGACAGGCACAGTGGAGAATAATGAGTCACATCCCCCTGCTGCTCAGTGTTGCCTGCCAGGAACCACAGGTGGTGGGGAAGAGTCACCAGAGAGGAGCAGTGGGCTTCGGGGGCCACCTGTACGGGGAGCCTAATTGGACAATTTCTTGACTTTGCTGGGTACGTGGCACAGTGGGTGGACTTGTCCCCTCACTGGTTTGTGTATGTGAGGGCTGGAAGAGTGGGTGCCTGTGTGTGTTCATGTATGTAGAGGTGAGAAAGTATCCTTGGGTGCTGTTGCTCAAGACAGACATCTTTTATTTTTTATTTGTAACTGTTTGGGAAGGATGAGGAGGTGTGGCCTTGTTGGAGGAGGTGTGTCTTTGGGGGGTGGGCTTTGAGGTTTCAAAAGTCCCTGCCATTCCCAGCCTCTCTCTCTCTTTATGTGAATGGCAGTCAGAGGACATTGGTGGGACTCGGGAGTCGGTGCTCCCCTTCCACCACATTACTCTCAGGGTCAAATGTGGGTCATCAGTCTTGACAGGCAAGGACCTTATACACTGGGCTATCTCCCCAGCCCCCCACCCTACCCCCAGCTCAAAGACTACTTCATCTGCTGCCTCCAGTTTCCCTCTTTTGTTCTTTTCTGTCATCTAGCTATTTCTGTTCCCTAGTGCCTTCCCTTTGCTTCCCAGTTGAATGTAAGTCAACAAGTGCATCACTAGAATTTCTTAGGAGCTGTCTAGTTTTTGTGATCCTTCCCAGTTACATTTACAGTCTCCCTTCTGCACAGATGGCTAGGTTGGTCGTTTATAGTATGTTTTAAGACTTGTGTTTTATTTTTTAATGTGTGTGTGTGTGTGTGTGTGTGTGTGTGTGTGTGTATGCACGCACACTCTCGTGTGAGTTTAGATATCTGTGGCAGCCAGAAGGAGTTATCACAGGGGACTGAGTCACATTTTGGTCCTCTGCAAGAGCAATGCATTCTCTTAACCATTTAGCCCTGTCTGTAGTTCAAAGGTAGTTTTTTAAAATGCAAGGCTCCTTGGTTACCTGTTTACAGTTGCCTAAGAGTCTCCCAAATTTCTTGCCTTCATCTGTAAGGTGTTACATGTCCTTCGCATATGAAATGCATGTCATCCTGTAATCATCCTGGCAGAAATGAAGGTGTTCTAGAGAGACACTGTGTCTCTCTTTTGGCTATCAGACAGTGGAAGGGATTGGAATTTCCCCAGGGACCCCACACTGGAGGGAAGGGAAAGGTTGAAGTCTGGCAGTAGTCAGAGGGGGATCCCACCTCCTGGAAATAGATTTTAGTTAGCATCTGTCACCCCACAGCCCCTCAGTCAGTGCTCTGCCAGCCACTCAGGCAGTGGCCTGGTGGGGCTTCCAGTCCTTCAGCCAGGAGCTGCTGCAGCTGCAATACATAGGTTTAAATTAAGTCTCTATCAATCTATTTATCAGTAAGACTCAGACGTCAAAGCTGGGGTGAAAACCTGCTAGCTCAGAGAGGGTGAACAGCAACTAGCTGACCGTGCTTTTTGTCCAGAGATATAGCAAGAGACTCGGCCCTTCCCTCATGCCAAGAGAGCTCGAACTCAAGTCCCCACCCTTTCCTTCCTGTGCATCTTCTCTATCCAAGTTGCTGGCTTCTCTATGACCACAGTCAACTAGTCATTGGCTATACCTCCTTCAAGGTATGACTTTACTGGGTAGTCTTGGGAGTGTCAGAAGGCTATCAAAATATCCCACAACATCTAAAATATTTTATTTATTTATTTATTTATTTATTTATTTATTTATTTATTTGCCACAAGGCAGGAGGGTTGAGTATAACAGAAGATAAGAGACAGGCTTATGATTGGGTTGAGAATTATTGTGCATCTAAAGTTGCTAATAGCATCATGTATTGGCCTTTGGAGAATGGCGGTCCTTGGAGCCCATGACATTAGCAATTTCTCTGGTGAACATGGATGCCTTCATGGTAGTAGGAAGGAAGAGAAAGAGAAGGAAGAGAGGAGGATGCCATTGCAGATTGCTCTTTTTCTTTTTTTTTTTATGTACCTTCTTCATCTTTTTAGATTTAATTTTTTTTTAAATTAAAATTAAATGTGCATTATAGTAATATCAGCATTCAGAAGGCTGAGGCAGGAAGATGGTGAGTTCAGATGGTGAGAACCTGTCTCAAAAAACAAGCAATAGTAACAACAAACCCATGATTGAATAAAGTAATAAAAATTTTGTATTAAGTGAATAAATGTGATTTTGTATATATATATATGTATATGTATATATATATATACACACTAGGAAAATTAAATCAAGTGAATTAACATAACCATGTGGTGATATATTGTGTACCCTAATAGAATTTGCCTGAAGATCAGAGAACAGAACAAGCTACTAGATTAAAGAGAGAGGTGGGGCAGTGGTGGCACACACCTTTAATTCTAGTACTCAGGAGGCAGAGCTCCATCTGTATCTCTGTGAGTTCAAAGCCACCCTGGACTACATGAGATTGACTCAGTCTAGGAGAGAAACAGAGCCAGGCAGTGGTGGCACACACCTTTAATCCCAGCACTTGAGATCTCATGCCTTTGCTTGGGAAGTCACACGCCTTTAATCCCAGCACTAAGAAGGAAGTGATATGGCTGGGTGGAGAAAGGTCTATAAGGGGTGAGGAGACAGGAACTAAAGCCTTTTCAGGCTGAGGAGTCCTAGAGGTAAGAGCTGGCAGTGGCTTGTTCTTTGTCTCTCTAATCTTCAGGCAAATTTTATTAGGGTACACAATATATCACCACATATCCATCATCTCCTCTCCATGCTTTCATGCTGGGAACATTAAAAATTGATTTTAGTAATGTGGAAATGTGGTGATTTGAAAGACAATGGCTTCATAGGCCCTTAGGGTGTGGCACCATTAGGATATATGGCCTTGTTGGAGTGGGTGTGGCTTTGTTAGAGGAAGTGTGTCAGTGGGGGCGGGCTCAAGCCAGGCCCAATGTCTTTCTCTTTCTGCTGTCTGAGGATACAGATGTAGAACTAAAAGCCACTTCTCCAGTACCATGTCTGCCTGCATGCCACCATGCTTCCTGTCATGGCAATAATGGACTAAATCTCTGAAACTGTAAACAAGCCCCAATGAAATGCTTCCTTATAAGAGTTGCCATGGTCAGTGTGTCTCTTCACAGCAATAAAAACCGTAACTAAGACAGGAATATATAGCACATTATTTTATTATTATTATATAAGATCTTTCTATATATTCCACACTCACCTGGAACTCACTGTGTAGCCCAAGCTACCTTCAGCTCTATGGCAATCCTGCTCTCTCAGTCTCCCAAACTCTGGGTTATATGAGCCAGAGTACAGGTGTCTGTGAGCCAAGTGATGTGCGTGCTGGGACCTGAATTCAGTCTTCTGGGAGAACAGAAAGTACTCTTAATCTTTAAACCCTCTTCAGCTCTCTATAGAAATACTTTAATGCATATAATAATAAGGCAATCACAAAAGGAGTGACTGACTTAGCAAACTTTGAAAAAAATTTATAGATTTTTGTGCTTTATTTTAGATGTAAAAAATTTGCTCAATTGGCCACAGAGTATGTGATATAATTTAACTTATATGAGGATGACTATGAACAACTGTGTATTTTATATTGATTTGTTTTTGCACTGTCTCAAGGGTGGGAGGAATAAAGTTTATATATATGTATATATATATTTTATTTAATATATTTTGTACACACATATACGAATATGTATGTATATATGTATACACACACACATATATTTAAACTTTATTCCTCTCACCCTCCGGGCAGTGCAAATATATATAGAATACATATTAGAGTCACATTTTAGCCAGTTGGAGTTGGAAATCAGTACATAAAGGATATTTACAAAGGAAAAGAATTCAGGGATGCTCTGCTCCTGATCATAATTGATTCTGTTGCTGAAGTTCATTCAAAAACTCTCAGAGGATCCCATCGGTTCTTATCAACCCTTCTGAGTGCTCAGTGATGCAGGCAGCCTTGGTCAGCAGTGTGACCAGAATGAACAATTACACTGAAATCTGGAAATACGAGGAGTCCTTTGGAAAGAAACATAAAGAAATTGCCTGTTTGTGGAGGCCACACTCATTCGTTCTCAGCCACAAGACCCCAAAGTGCATGTCCAATTTCAGCATAGTGTGTACTGTTCACGAGTCCCTAAAGGGATTCCAACCCTAGCCCAGTGCATAGACCAGCATGGCAGAGCCTGTTATGGCTCCTCTTGCAAGGCTGGTGCTCAGGAGCCTCTGCCTCCCGAGTGCTGGGATTAAAGGCGTGCGCCACCACCGCCCGGTGGTTTTTCCCTTTTAAAAACCCCTCACTCTGAGAGCTCAGGGCCGTCCTCCTTCACCCACTGTGTTGAGTGTTGGACACAGAGCAAGCCCGGGCTTGCTTGTTATGAATAACCCCCTGTGTGTTTTGCATCAGATATTGGCTCTGTGGAGGTTGTGGGGGTGTCTCGTGACATGGGCACAACATGATCAATGAGGGAGGGCCCAGCCCATGGTGGGTGGTGTCATCCCTGGGCTGGTGGACCTGGGCTCTATAAGATGGGCTGAGCAGTCCAGGAAAAAGCAAGCCAGTAAGCAGCTCCCTTCTGCATCAGCTCCTGCCTCTGGGATCCTGCCCTGCTTGAGTTCCTGTCCTGACTTCCTTCAGTGATGAACAGCAATGCTGAAGTGCAAGCCTGATAAACCCTTTCCTTCCTGACTTGATTTTTGGTCATGACATTTCATCATAGCAATAGAAACCCTAGCTAAAACACCCTCCCAGCCAGCTGTCTTTCAAATTCATGGCTCCTCTTTCTTTAATTGTTGCACATATGAGTGTGTGTGTGCATGTGTGTGTTTCTAAATGTGTAAATAGAATCTGCTCAGTCTGAATAATGTTATTTGTAAGCACACAGTTTCAGGGCTGGTCACTTGGTATTGGATAACCAGTTGTGATCCTCCTAGGTGAAGACTGTTTCTCCCACGCTCAGCTGTTCCTGGTTTTTCATAGTTCTTTGTCTAGGGTTGAGTCCTCATGAGTTCTTCCCTGCCCATGGTATTTTCCTGGTTCAGGTCATGTTTAGCCATGTTGGTGAGAGATTCCATGGGTGTAACTTCTGTCATTTCTAGGAGCACAATCTCACAACACGCTCTCTGTTCCTCTGGCTCTTACAGTCTTTGGGCCCCCTCTTCCGAAGCGATCCCTGAACCTGAGGTGTAGGAGTTGTGTTGTAGATGTGTTTGTTGGGATTGGCTCTATAACTCTGCATTTTGATTAGTTGTGTATTATTATTCTGACCATACTTGGGATTGAACCTGGGCCTTTATACATACTAGTTAAATGTTCTAACAATTGAGCTGTGTTCCTAGCCTGCCCGTTCCAACACTAGCATAGAAAGCCTCAATCTGGTACCTGGGTCTTTCTGTTGTGGAATATTACTTTAACAATGTAAAGATGTGTTGCATTTGTTTATGCTGCATTTATTTAATTTATTTAGTGATGTGTTGCTGTTTTACCTTGCCTGCCTAAGGCACTTGATTGGTCTAATAAAAAGCTGAATGGTGAATACCTAGGCAGTAGAGAGATAGATGGGGCTGTCTGGCAGAGAGAATAAGTAGGGGAGGAATCTAGGCTCAAGGAGAGAATGAGGGAGATGCCCAGGGCCAGCCATCATGGTAGCATCTAGCCAGCCAGACACAGAGTAGGACATACAGAATGAAAGAGAGGTTAAAAGCCCCGAGGCAAATGTAGATGAAAAGAAACAGGTTAAGTTATAAGAGCTAGTGGAACAAGCCTAAGCTAAGGCTGAACATTCACAATTGATAATAAGTCTCTGTGTCATGATTTGGGAGCTGGTTGGTGGCCCAAAAGAAAGCCTGCTCCATGGGCCTCTGGGGCAGAATTCTCCACTGATCTCTGACCAAGATTTCCTGTAGCTCTGTTCAGAGTATGAACCCTGGGCTGATGTCTGAAAGTTGATGTCTGAAGGTCTGTTGTAGCAGGAATCTTAAAAGTACTTATTAATAAAATCAAACCTGAGGCGAGTTATTGGGGTCCATGCTGGTAGATCAGAGAGACAGAACAAACCACAGCTATCTCACCTCGCCGGATCCTCAGCTGGTCTTGTGCCCTCATTCGGGAAGCTGGGACACCGCAGGCGGAAGGGTGAGATTTTAGCTCTGAGCTCTGACCTCTCGGCTTTCTCTTTTGCATTATTTCTGTGTTTCTTATTTAATAAGATGGTTGGTTACATCTATAGTCTGTGGTCTGTCCACAGACCTGGACAGATGTCCTTCTTGGCTCCTGTGATGGGTGTCCTGATCCCTGTGGTGGCTGCAGGTCTGTGCACCATGGGCAGCCATGGCCTGAGCTAAGACAGTAGCATGGAAAAGGCAGGTGAGGGTCATGAACCTCTTTTCATGAACTCAGTTCCTCCTCCTCCAGATACAAATGTTACCCAAGCACATCTAGATGACAATTTGATAGTACTCAGTTTGATTTGCTTGAGGTCAAGTAAGAAAAATTTGGGGACTACATGGTTCCAGTCCTTAGAAGCTGAGTGACCTTTGTGAAGCGATTTAACCTTTCTGTGTTTGAGAGGCCTCACCTGGAAAATGAAAATACCTGTGGTATTCACGTCTGAGGATTGCAGAGGGGTTTACACGAGCTAATCCTGAAATGCTCAGAGTAGGATCTGGTACAAGATAAAAACGTACACTGGTGTCACCCATTACTGCTGTCACCGTTCCTGTTGGTTGGACGGATTAGGTGATGGATTAGTTTTCCTTTGGCTATTTGGCATTCGTTCAGAGCAGCAGGATGTCTAACGCTGGAGCTTTAGGAGAAGAGCACAGATGAGCGGATTAGTGGTGCTGAGAGTCACTCCGGTGAGAAGTGGAGGAGGAGCGGTGGATTGGCACACACAGACGTCTGTGACCTTCACAGGAGCTGTGGGTTGGCACACACAGACATCTGTGACCTTCACAGGAGCAGCTCGCTGGAAAGGTGGCACCGGAAGGCCAACCTTATCGAGGACCAAGAAGAACTTGCTGGGGCTTGCTGAGTTCTCCAAAACCAGAGAGTGCTCTAGTCCTGGTGCTCTGGGTTCCAGGTAGCAAGGCTCGTCCCCTTAGCCACCTTGACCTGCTTGGATCCCTATAGGCACAGACCTTACCACACACAGGCTACATCACCAAGACACTAGCCTACATCTCCTTCCTTCCTCCTCCCTTCCTCTTGTTGCTTATCCAGAAAAATCTCCTAGGTTGTTCCTTCTACTAGGCACAGAAGCGTCCACACAGAGAGATGCCTGGAGATGTGTTTACCACTGACACCCGGACACACAGCCTTACAGAAAGTGTCCCTCAACTCCACGCATCCCAGTTTCTGATCAGTCTAGTGCTCCCAGGGAGGGATTGGTCCCACCCAGGTTTACTCGCTTCTTTTTCCAGGAGCAAGCAGGTCTTGATTAGGTTTTCATTTCACACCTCTTGGGGTCCTTGATGGAAAAACTCAAGAGGGTAGAGGCTCTCGAACCTCCAACCTCAGCTGAGGAACTATTGACAATGGATGTCGCCTGGGGGATGGTGGGGGACTCAGCTTTGGTCTCAGACCCAGGTGTGGTCTCTGGAAGGTCAATTATCTCCAGTTGAGGGCTCCATGAATGTATGGGCAGCATAAATTGGAATCAATGTGTTATTAAAAAAAAAAAAAGGACAGGGATTTGGGAGGAGGTGGGGAGATGAGGGCTGGATCTGGGAGAAGTTAGTGGGAGAAGTAGGGGGCTAATATTAAAACACATTGTATGAAATTTTCAAAGAATTAATAAAGTATTAAAAATAAAATGCCCCCTTGTTCTCTGAAACAGAGTGGAGTTAATACAGAAGGTTGGTTACCAAGAAGCTCAGAGGTTTTTGAAAGAAAGCATGGCACAACAAAGAACAGACAGCTCACTCATGGAAGAGAGCAGTGACCCCACCAGAGGCTGGGGGACCAAAGGGGGGCTGCCAGAGCCCAGGAAACCAGAGTCCCAAAGGAGACTTGAGGAACAGAAAATGTAAGCAGCTTCTAGGAGATCCACCAGGAACAGAGAACCTGGCATTGTTTTCAGTGAATCCCAAAAGCTTGCCACACACTGTTTTTTAGATATTTTAAAATATTTTATTTTTATTTTTAATTATGTGTATTTGAGTATGGGTTTTGCAGTACCCAAAGAGGTCAGAAGAGGGCGATCTCCTGGAGCTGGGGTTTCCAGGCAGTTGAGAGCAGCCTGATGTGGGTGCTGGAAGCAGACTCATGCCCCTCCCAGGAGCAGTACCATGATTTTAATGCTGAGCCATCGCTCCAGCCCCTTGACATACTTAATACAGAAACGAGACAACTTTCATAAATATTCAAAGCAATATCTTGACGGATCTAAATTCTGTCCTTCTAAATTGGAGTTTAGTTTCCATTCAGGTTTGAAAGCAAAACTTTAGCTTGGAAATGAGTCCAGTGGTACTCCAGCCTTGGCTTATCCCTTACAAAGTGAAGGCATTGGCCTGGCCGTTTAGCCAGTAGCTGGGATTTCTTTTCATGGGGGCTATTTCTAAAATCACCCTAGCAGCCCCATAGGAGAACATCTGACTCGATGGCCATTAGACACTGATTTTCCTTTCCTTCTGCATCTGCCCTTGTGTTTAGAGAAATCTCTAGAGGGTGGTACTAGGTAGGATTTTTGTGTGTGTGTGTGTGTGTGTGTGTGTGTGTGTGTGTGTGTGTGTGTGAAAAAAATGATGCCATGAATGTCATTCTGTTTGTAAAAATTAATAATTTTTAAAATATTTTTGTTTTGCGTGTATTTTGCCTTAATATATGTATGTACACCGCATGTGTGCAGTGCTTGTGGAAGCCAGAACAGGATGTTGAATCCCCTGAAACTGGAGTGGGTGCTGGGGCTAAACCCAGATCATGTGGAGTAGTTGCACGTGCTCTAACTACTGCGCCATCTCCTCAACGCCCATATTCTACTGTTTTTAAATCTTTTTTTTCCCCACTAAGAGGGCATCATTCCTGTATTTTGGGGGATCTTGATCTAGGAGTCACTGCTAGAGGGAGGACATCTTGGCTAGAACAAAACTTAGAATCTATTTGTTTGGTTTATTAAAAAAATATAACCGTGCCTGAGGGCCTCAGGGTATACATATAAAATACTCCAATGAGAGTCCGTTCAGCTAAAAAATGCAAGTGTGTAAACAGAACAAAATAGAACAACAGTATCAAAAACAAAAACAAAAACACCCCAGCTAAAACAGCCCCCAAGACCACCTAAAATGGAATGTAGCCTGGTTCTGTGTCTTCAAGGTCAGCACGCTGGCAGGCTGCTGAGCAGGAATGGAATTACCAGACAGGACTGGATAGCCGTGAGCCAAAGCGTTTGTTCCGCAACTTGCTGTGTTTTAAAGGGCACTGGCCACATTCTTCCTATAGGTACCCCCAGAAATAAACCCAATAAAACAAAGTTCCCATAACCTTCCCAGAGTTCTTTGGGGGATAGAATGGGGTGAAAAAGCACCTTTAAAAATATTGTACCATCTGGCCAATTAAAGTGGGCAGTTCACTGATATTGAAATTAATCAGTGATACTGCATTGGCCAGACTTCTGTTACTATAATTATATTTCTAAGTTTGGACCTTATTAGGAAAAGAGGTTCACTAAGCCACAGTTACGAAAGCTGACATCTAAGGTGGGGTCACACCATTTTCTTGGTTTCTGCTGAGGACTTCCTTGCCGGGATCCCATCACGGTGGTGACATCATAATGGGAACATGTGTAAGAGGGAGAGAACAAATAGACAGGAAGCCAGAGCTCAGGGATCGGCTGAAAACGACCTCCCTTTGGCCATACTGGAGACTAGACTCCTCATACGATCTGTCTCTTGGGGGACACACTTGAACCATACCCAAGTCATAAGAAGTATTATGCAAAGAGTCAGCTGAGATGAGACATTCTGAGTGAATGGTCACCCTACTGAAGGGAGAGGAGGGAGCATTGGCTCTTGGGATAGCATGGGAGGTGGAAGGCAGGATGAGGCTGCAAGTGAGACGTCAAGTACGGGCACAGGGGCACTGGGACACTCTGGAGGAAGCAAGGAGGTCGAATGAGGAGGAGAGCATCTATCCTTTAATTTACTTGACAGTTTTGTTAATGCAAAATTCAAGGCCCTTCCAAAGAAGCTCTTAGGGCCTTTGCAGGATTAATTGTGGTGGGGCAATATTATGGAAGCTGCAGCTTGGCTATAGAGTTAACATCTGATAATCCTCAGTACTTGGAATAGAAGGGACATTAGAGGCAGACAGAGACTGACTGACATGCAGTAGAACAGAGTCATTTCTAACAGCTTCCTGCTGAGGCTGATCCTGATGCTGACTGTCTTAGGGTTTCTGTTGCTGTGAAGAGACATCATGATCACAACTCTTTTCTAAAAATTTATCTAGTTTACATACCCCCACAGTTTTCCCTTCCTCCTCCCGTCCTATTCCCTTCCCCCGCCACTTTATTTCTACATGCCCCCACCCACTCCTCAGAAAGAGTAAGGCCTCCCATAGGAGACCACAAAGCATGGCATATCAAATTGAGGCAGGACCAAGCTCCTCCCTGCTGCATCAAGGCTGAAGGAGGCATCCCACCATAGAGAGTAGGCTCCAAAAAGCCAGCTCATGCACCAGGGACAGATCACGGTCCCACTGCTGGGGGCCCCACAAAGAGACCAAACTACACAAATGTCACCCACATGCAGAGGTCCTAGGTCAGTCCCGTGCAGGCTCCCTAACTGTTGATCTAGAGTCCCACTAGAGCTCCCACTAACTTGGGTCAGCTGTCTCTGTGCATTTCCCCATCATGATCTTGACCCCACCCCCCCACCCCACCCCTGCTTGCTTATATAATCCCTCTTCCTTCTCTTCAGCTGAACTCCTGGAGCTCAGGCCAGTGCTCAGCTGTGGATCTCTGTATCTCTTCTTATCAATTACTGGATGAAGGCTCTATGATGACAATCAGGGTAGCCACCAATCTGATTACAGGAGAAGGCCAGTTCCGGCACCCTCTCCACTATTGCTAGGAATCTTGGTCATCCTTGTGGATTCCTGGGAGTTTCCCTGGCACCAGGTTTCTCCCTAACCCCATGATATCTTCCTCTATCAAGATATCTCTTTCATTGCTCTCCCTCTCCACCCCTCCCCCACTTGATCATCCCCATCCCTCATGCTCCCATCCCCCATCCCCTCCCCTCTAACCCTTTCCCCCACCCCCAGTTTACCCAGGAGATCTCATCTATTTCCCCTTCCCAGGGTGATCCATGCCTCCTTCTTAGTGTCTTCCTTGTTACCTAGTTTCTCTAGGGCTGTGAATTGCAGTCTGGTTATCCTTTGCTTTACATCTACTATCCATTTCTGAGTGAGTACATACTATGTTTATCATTCTGGGCCTGGATTATATCACTCAGGATAATTTTTTTCTAGTTCTATCCATTTGCCTGCAAATCTCATGATCTCATTTTTTTTTTTAAACTGCTGAGTAGTACTCCATTGTGTAAATGTACCACATTTTTTTTATCCACTCTTCGGTTGAGGGGCATCTAGGTTGTGATATTGCTGGGTCTTGAGGTAGATTGATTCCCAGTTTTCTGAGGAACCTCCATACTGGATTCCAAAGTGAATGTACATTCCAAAGTGGATGTACAAGTTTGCACTCCCACCAGCAGTGGAGGAGAGTTCCCCTCTTTCCACATCCTCTCCAACATAAGCTGTCATCAGTGTTTTTGATCTTAGCCATTCTGACAGGTGTAAGATGGTATCTCAGAGTCATTTTGATTTGCATTTCCCTGATGACTAAGAATGTTAAGCAATTCCTTAAATGTCTTTCAGCCATTTGGGATTCTTCTGTTGAGAATTCTCTGTTTAGATCTGTAGTCCATTTTTTAAATTGGATTGTTTGGTATTTTGATGTCTAGTTTCTTAAGTTTTTTATATATTTTGGAGATCAGCCCTCTGTCAGATGTGGGGCTGGTGAAGATCTCTTCCCATTCTGTAGGCTGTCATTTTGTCTTATTTACTGTGTCCTTTGTCTTACAGAAGCTTCTCAGTTTCAGAAGGTCACACTTATTAGTTATTGATCTCATTGTTTGTGCTACTGGTGTGATATTCAGGAAGTGGTCTCCTGTGCCAATGTGTTCAAGGATACTTCCCACTTTTTCTTCTATAAGGTTCAGTGTCACTGGATTTATGTTGAGGCCTTTGATCCATTTGGACTTGAGTTTTGTGCAGGGTGATAGATGTGGATCTATTTGCAATCTGCATGTTGATATTTAGTTATGCCAGCACCATTTGTTGAAGATGCTTTCTTTTTTCTATTGTACAATTTTGGCTTCTTTGGCTTCAGGTATTCATAGGTGTGTGGATTAATGTCAGGGTCTTCAATTTGACTCCATTGATCCACGTGTATGTTTTTATGCCAATACCAGGCTGTTTTTATTACTGTAGCTCTATAGTAGAGCTTGAAGTCAGGAATGGTGATGCCTCCAGAAGTTGCTTTATTGTACAGGGATGTTTTGCTATCCTGGGCTTTTTGTTTTTGTATATGAAACTGAGTATTGTTCTTTTGAGGTCCATGAAGAATTGTTTTGGGATTTTGATGGGGATTGCATTGAATCTGTAGATTGCTTTTAGTAAGATTGCCATTTTTACTATGTTAAACCTACCCATCCAAGAGCATGGGAGATCTTTCCATTTTCTGATATCTTCTTTAATTTCTTTCTTCAAAGACTTTAAGTTCTTGTCATATATGTCTTTCACTTGTTTAGTTAGTGTTATTCCAAGTTGTTTTATGTTATTTGTGGCTATTGTAAAAGATGTTTCTCTGATTTCTTTCTAAGCCTGTTTATCATTTTTATATAGGAAGGCTACTGATTTTTTTTTTTAGTTAATCTTGTATCCTGCCACATTACTGAAGGTGTTTATCAGATGTAGGAGTTCTCTGGTAGAATTTTTGGGGTCATTTATGTATACTATCATATCATCTGCAAATATTGAAAGTTTGACTTCTTCCTTTCTAATTTGTATCCCCTTGATCTCCTTTTGTTGTCTTACTGCTCTAGCTAGAACTTCAAGTACTATATTGAATAGATATGGAGAGAATGGACAGTCTTGTTCTTGATTTTAGTGGAATTGTTTTGAGTTTCTCTCCATTTAATTTGATGTTGGCTGTTGGCTTGCTGTATATTGCTTTTATTATGTTTAGGTATGTTCCTTGTATCCCTGATCTCTCCAAGACCTTTATCACGAAGGGGTGCTGGGTTTTGTCAAAGGCTTCTCAGCATCTAATGAGATGATCATGTGTTTTTTTTTCCTTTCACTTTGTATATATGGTGTATTGTGTTTACAGATTTCCATATGTTGAACCATCCATGCGTCTCTGGGATGAACCCTACTTGATCATGGTGGATGATTTTTTAAAATATGTTCTTGGATTTGGTTTGCAAGTATTTTATTGAGTATTTTTGCATCAATGTTCATGAGGGAGATTGGCCTGTGATTCTCTTTCTTTGTTGCATCTTTGTGTGGTTTGGGTATCAGGGTAACTGTAGCCTCATAAAAAGAGTTTGGCCATGTTCCTTCTGTTTTTATTTTGTGGGACAATTTTAGGAGTATTGGTGTTAACTCTTCTTTGAAATTCTGGTAGAATTCTGTGCTGAAACCATCTGGCCCTGGACTCTTTGGTTAGGAGACTTTCAATGACTGCTTCTATTTCCTTATGGGTTATAGGTCTATTTAAGTTTTTTATCTGATCTTGATTTAATTTTGGTATGTGGTACCTATCCAGAAATTTCCCATTTCTTTAAGGTTTTCCAATTTTGTGGAGTACATGTTTTTGAAGTATGACCTAATGATTGTCTGGATTTTCTTAGTGTCTGTTGTTATGTCTCCCTTTTCATTTCTGATTTTGTTAATTTGCATACTTTCTGCCTTTTGGTTAGTTTTGATAAAGGTTTTTCTATCTTGTTGATTTTCTCAAAGAACCAACTCTGTTTCATTGATTCTTTGTATTGTTCTCTTTGTTCCTATTTTATTGATTTTAGCCCTCAGTTTGATTATTTCTTGTCATCTACTCTTCCTGGGTGAGTTTGCTTCTTTTTGTTCTAGAGCTTTCAGGTGTGCTGTTAAGTTGCTAGTATGAGATTTCTCTGAATTCTTTATGAAGGCACTTAGTGCTATGATCTTTCCTCTTAGCACAGCTTTCATTGTGTCCTGTAAATTTGGGTATGTTGTGAATTCATTTTCATTGAATTTTAGGAAGTCTTTAATTTCTTTTTTTTATTTCTTCCTTAACCCAGTGGTGATTCAGCTGAGCGATGTTTAGTTTCCATGAGTTTGTAGGTTTTCTGTAATTAGTGTTGTTGAATTCTAACTTTAAAGCCAGGGTGATCCAATAAGATACAGGGGGTCATTCCAATGTTTTTGTATCTGTTGAGATTTGCTTTGTGATCAAGTATGTGGTCAGTTTTAGGGAGGGTTCCATGAGGTGCTGAAAAGAAGATATATTCTTTTGTGTTTGGGTGAAATAGTCTAGAGATGTCTGTTAAGTCCATCTGAGTCATAACGTCTGTTAGTTCCCTTATTTCTTGGGGAAAATTCTGTCTGACACACCTGTCCATTGCTGAGAGTTGGGGTGTTGAAATCTCCCACTATTAGTGTGTGGGGTTTGATGTGCAATTAAACTTTAGCAATGTTTCTTTTACAAATGTGGGTACCCTGTTTGGGGCCTAAATATTCATAATTGAGACTTCATCTTGATAGATTTTTTTTCCTGTGATGAATATGAAACGTCCTTCTCCATCGCTTTTGATTAATTTTAGTTTGAAGTCTGTTTTGTTAGTTATTAGGATAGCTACACCAGCTTGTTTCTTAGGTCCATTTGATTAGAAAAATCTTTTCCCATTCCTTTACTCTGAGGTAGTGTCTGTCTTTGAAGTTGAGGTGTGCTTCTTGTATGCAGCAGAAGGATGATCCTGTTTTCGTATCCATTCTTTTAGCCTGTGTCTTTTTATAGATGAATGGAGTCCATTGGCATAAAGAGATATTAATGACCAGCGATTGTTAATACCTGTTATTTTTGGTTTTGTTCTTGCTGGTGGTCATGTGTGTATATTTTCCTTCTTTGGGGTTTGCTGGTGTGAGATTATCTATTGCCTGTGTTTTCCTGGGTGCAACTAACTTCCTTGAGTTGAAGTTTTTCTTCTAGTAATTTCTGTAGGGCTGGATTTGTAGATAGGTATTGTTTAAATTTGGTTTTGACATGGAGTATCTTGTTTTCTCCTTCTATGGTGATTGAAAGCTTTGCTGGGTTTAGTAGTCTGGGCTGGCATCCATGGTCTCTTAGTGTCTGCAAAATGTCTGTCCCGAATCTTCTGGCTTTCAGAATCTCCATTGAGAAGTTGGGTATAATTCTGATAGGTCTGCTTTTGTATGTTACTTGGCCTTTTTTTCTTTGCAGCTCTTAATATTTTTTCTTTATTCTGTATGTTTAGTGTTTTAGTTATCATGTGGCAAGGGGACTTTTTTTTTTTTTGGTTCAGTCTATTTGGTGTTTTGTGAGCATCTTGTATCTTCATAGGCATGTCCTTTTTTATGTTGGGAAAAGTTTTCTTTTATGATTTTGTGCCTTTGAGCTGGAATTCTTCTTCTTCTATACCAATTATTCTTAGGTCTGGCCTTTTCATGGTATCCCTGATTTCCTGGATTTTTTTTTTGTTGTTGTTGTTGGATGTAACGTTGTCTTTGACAGATCAATCTATTTCCTCTATCGTATCTTCAATTCCCGAGATTCTCTCTTCCATCTCTAATATTCTATAGGTTATGCTTGCATCTGTAGTTCCTGTTCATTTACCCAGATTTTCCATTTCCAGAATTACCTCAGTTTGTGTCTTCTTTATTGCCTGTATTTTAATTTTCAAGTCTTGAACTGTTTCCTTCACCTGTTTGATTGTTTTTTTCCTAGACTTTCTTAAAGGGATTTATTGATTTCTTCCAATTTTTTATTTGTCTTTTCCTTGATTTCTTTAAGGGAATTTTTCATTTCTTCTTTAAGGGCCTCTATCATATTCATGAAGTTATTTTTAAGGTCGTTTTCTTCTGTTTCAACTGTGTTGGGATGTTCAGGTCTTGCTGTTGCAGAATCACTAGGTTCTGGTGGTGCCATTTTGCTCTTTATATTGTTGAATGTATTCTTACACTGCCGTTTACTTATCTGTGTTTGAGA
Organism: Peromyscus leucopus; assembly: GCF_004664715.2. Lineage (NCBI taxonomy): Eukaryota > Metazoa > Chordata > Mammalia > Rodentia > Cricetidae > Peromyscus > Peromyscus leucopus. The sequence continues at coordinate 6,127,568 of NC_051079.1, forward strand.
TAATTGTAGGAACAGGTGTTGATTCTTGTGATGTCTTTGTTGGGTGGGTTTTTTGTTCCTTTATTGTCTGTTTCCTTTATTGTCTTTTGACCTGAATGGCCAAGGGTTCTAGTGATTGGCTGCTTGTCTGGTTGAGTAGTATTGTTTCAACTAGGGTTTTGGGGATTTGGGTGTGTAGATCCAGCTTATAGTACAGTTATTCTGAGTAGTGTGGGCTTTGCTTGTGTTTAGAGGGTCTGTTCCTCCACCTGGTGTGGGTGGTACTTGTTCCTGCAGGATCTGCTAATGTTGCTGGAGAGGGTTGCTTCCTGGGAGGCTGCTCTTCTTCCAAATGGTGCAGGTGATGCTTGTGGACCACAATTCTTTTTTGTTTTGTTTTGTTTTTTTGATTCAGGGTTTCTCTGTGTAGCCCTGGCGGTCCTGGAACTCACTCTGTAGACCAGGCTGGCTTCAAACTCACAGAGGTAAACCTGCCTCTGCCTCCCCAGTGCTGAGATTAAAGGCATGCACCACCACCACCCAGCTTTTAAAGGAAAACATTTAATTGGGGCTGGCTTACAGTTTAGAGGTTTAGTCCATTGTCAACATGGCAGGAAGCATGGCGGCATGCAGGCAGACATAGTGCTTGAGAGGTACCTGAGAGTTCTGCATCTGGATCTGTAGGTAGCCGAAGAGCTAGGCCTGGCTTGAGCTCTGGAAACCTCAAAGTTCACCCCCTGTGAAGTACTTTCTCCAACAAGGCCGCACCTCCTAATAGTGCCACTCGGATGGCCTGACGGGAGCCGTTTTCATTCAGACCACCACCCTGCCACAGATGCAGACTGACGCTGCCAGTCCCATCACTTAAATCTGGTGCCGCCGGCGACTGAGGGAAATTCACTTGGAGGTTAGTTTTAAGCAGAGAGTATTGCTGAGAAAGGCAAAGGCTGGATTTCCTTTCAGAAACAAACAAACAAACAAACAAAAGGTTGGGGAAGTAGTTCAGTTGGATAACAGGCTTGCTCTGCAGGCAAGATGATCTAAGTTCATCCCCTACAAGCTGTGCAAGAAAGTGAGGCGTGGTGGCATGTCCTTGTAACTCCAGTCCAAGAGAGGCAGAAACAGGAAGCTCCCTGGCCAGCCAGCCTAACCTAAAAAACCTACAAAACCAGAGTGAGCACTAGGGATGCGCCAGTGGGTAAAGGCAGTTTTCTTTGAACTTGAGGTCCTGAACTCGACCCTCTGGATGTACCCGGCAGAAGGAGAGAACCATCTCCTGCAAGTGGTCTTCTGACCCCCCCACGAGTGCTGTGGATGCAAATGTAATAAAAATCGGGTAAGAGAACAGGGAGTTGGCTCAGAACTGAAGAGCACAAACTGCTCTTGCAGAACACTTGAGTTCGGTTCTCAGCAGCCATGCTAGATTGCTTACAACTGCCTGTAACTGCAGATCCCGTGGAATCTGATGCTTCTGGCCTCCACAGACGTCTGTACTCACACGCAATATCCCCCCCCCCCACATAATTTGAAAAAAATTTAAATCTAGAACAAAAGGGTCAAAATAAAACAACAAACCCCCAAACCAAAGGGGATGCTGTTCGTCAGGACTTCCATGTTTTAAAATAACGTATTAGGTTCTGCACGTATTTGGTAGTATATAAAGTACATTCATTATAAACATTGATGTAATGACTAAGGCAGGCCTTCTGGGAGTATATAGAAAAATATGCTCAAATTTAAGGAATGCAGTCAGATTTCTTAAAGGCCAAACTCTTTTATAGTTCTGTTTGAAATGGTCCATTATGACCTTATATGTTACACCATAACATTTTGAATATTTTTATTATAAAGTTCATTGCTTTCGTTTATCACTAGTTATCTGCATTAATGTGTACACAGTGAGTTGCTTAGAGGCAGAGACCCCTTCAACCCTTACTCATGTTCCTAGGCTCTGGCCCATTGTAGAGACTCAGTTTGGTAAACTGAAGCCATGGACAAATAAATCAATAGCAGACTGGGGTTTTGGCATCTCAGGTCCCCCCTCTAGTGGAGGCCCTCCACACATGCCCAACTACTTGGAGGTATCATTATCCCTCTAAAATTTGTTAACTTTAATTTCTACCTTTCAACATATTTGTGTTGGTTTTGATTCAGTATCTCAGTTTACTCAGCTCATTGACTAATTCCTCTTCTTCATTCCACCCATCTTCAGTCTGAGAAACATTGTTCTCCTTCTGGGAAGAAGCTAGATCATGTTTATCTTGTGGATGCAGATGTCACATGGTACCCTGCCAAACAGACCATCAGACTGAGCCGGGGAACTGTGCTGAGCAGGAGAGGCAAGAGTGAAATAAGGAACGAGGAAGTGAGTGGATGGACAGCAAAAGCTCTCAGGTTGCATGTGAAGCTGCCAGAAAGGACAGGACGGTTCAGGTGCTGAACACCGTGGAGTCTGGGCAAGCTGGTGCACAGGGTTAGTGTGGCGTAAGCATGATGGATGGAGGGCTGCGTGCCTTGTCTTCCTCCTTCTTTCTTGGTGGTGCGGGGAGGGGTGGTAGGAATAGAGAATAAGCAAAGGAAGGGAAGGCACAGGGCCAGGGGCAGTTAGCAGAGAACCCTTGAAGCCTTTGAGGTTGGGAGTGTTGGGGTTGTAGCCTTTGGAGAATGTCAGGGCTAAAGCCTTTGAAGGAGAAGCTAAGTTTGGATGCTCAGGACAATTCCAACTGACTGTAGGGACCTCAGAAAATGGGAACAGTTAAAGGTAACCAGAAAAAGACAGCCTTTGGCAGAGACACTAGGAACCATTGGAGGAGAAAGTTGTAATGGTGTAGGCAGCAGGGGTATCAGGATATCCTTTCCAGCTGCCCGTCTCTGGGGCTCAGAGGGATGGAGCTGTAACCTGGGTCAGCCACTAAGAGACATGGCGGTCCATAAGGAAAAATGGAGTTACATCACTTGCAGGGAAATGGGTGCAACTTGAGGAAAAACATCATGTTAAGTGGGGAGCTTGAGGGGACTCTGCTCAACACACAATACATTCTTACAGGAAAACTCAGAAACAACAAAGAGAGCAGTTTCAAAATAATGTGAATGGTGCAGTTTAAGTAAAAAAAATTCCTGGCCAGCCTCTTCTGTTTCTCAGCATAGCCAGGGCTCTGTAAATGCTGGGCATGGAGGCTGAGCTGTGAATGCTGGCCATGGAGGCTGAGCTGTGAATGCTGAGCATGGAGACTGAGCATGGAGACTGAGCATGGAGGCTGAGCTGTGAATGCTGAGCATTGAGGCTGAGCTGATGTGATGGAGGGCTGAGCTGTGAATGCTGGGCATGGAGGCTGAGCATGGAGGCTGAGCTGTGAATGCTGGGCATGGAGGCTGAGCATGGAGGCTGAGCTGTGAATGCTGAGCATGGAGACTGAGCATGGAGGCTGAGCTGTGAATGCTGGGCATGGAGGTGCTGAGCATGGAGGCTGAGCTGTGAATGCTGAGCATGGAGACTGAGCATGGAGGCTGAGCTGTGAATGCTGAGCATGGAGGCTGAGCTGTGAATGCTGAGCATGGAGGCTGAGCTGTGAATGCTGAGCTTGGAGGCTGAGCATGGAGACTGAGCATGGAGGCTGAGCTGTGAATGCTGAGCTTGGAGGCTGAGCTGTCAATGCTGAGCATGAAGGTTGACATCCAGGTGCACTACCAGCCTTCCTAGTTTTCCACATCAGCTGGATGATGATGTCCACCTTGCAAAAGGAATGTGATTCTGGATACCCATTTATAGGCTGCAATCAATTCAAGAATTTGCTTCTATCTGGAGGAGGTGGGAATGGGGGGTGGGCTGGGGGGAAGGGGAGGGGGACGGAAGGGGGAGAACAAGGGAATCTGTGGCTGTTATGTAGAACTGAATAGTATTGTAAAATAAAATAAAATAAAATAATAATAAAAAAATTAAAAAAAAGAAAAAAAGATACAGACTAAGAAAAAAAAGAATTTGGTTCTAACTGTTGGGTTTCTGAAGTTAAGGAATAGCTAACATGCATCAGCTTTTTTTTTTTTTTTTTTTTTTTTTTTTTTTTTTCCGAGACAGGGTTTCTCTGTGTAGCTTTGCGCCTTTCCTGGAGCTCACTTGGTAGCCCAGGCTGGCCTCGAACTCACAGAGATCCGCCTGGCTCTGCCTCCCGAGTGCTGGGATTAAAGGCGTGCGCCACCACCCCCGGCAATATGCATCAGCTTTTAATCAGCTATTTGGTTATAACCTGGGATAACACCTTTAAATCTTGAAAACTGGGCAGACAATGGGTAGAAACTTGCTACCAAGTCTAATGGTCTTAGTACCTCCCTAAGACTCTCATAGTAGAAGGAGAGAACTGACTCCTGGAAGTCGTCCTCTGTCTGACCTTCACACTGGCATGCCAGGGTGCATGCACCCGCACATGCACACATATACATATATGCATACACACATCAAACACTCACTAAATAGAAGAAAGAAAAGATAATTAAAAAATAAATAAACCAGAAGAATTGTGTTCAGAAAGGGCAATGGGAACATCACAGTTTTGCTCTGAGAACCTGGAATTTGATAGTACCCGACACATCTCAGGGAGTATTACTTCATTCCTTTAAGGGTCAAAATTTCAAAAGAAGTCATCCCTGTTTAGAAAGAAGCCACAATACCAGGAAGAATGAGGACTAAACAGAAATTCGGCACCCATCATGTGACATCTGCTGGCAGAGGCAGCTGTGCTTAGACAAGGTCCCAAGCTGCTCTGCAGGCAGAATGGGTGAGAACTTTGAGTGTCTTATGGTCATGAGACTGTTAGGCTCTAGCTGCAAATGTCCTAGAGAGTTGTCACTTCACGTCTTCACGGTACTGTCCCTTCTAAAGCTTTCTTTGCTCGAGTGGCAACCGGAGAGGTCTTTGTTCAGACGCATGATATAATTCCTCCGGGAATCACCTCCAAGGGATACAGTTACTGAGACTGAAACCCTGCTGACCGACCTTTCTTCAGAGAGTCTAGGACACATCACTGGGCAAACATCCCTCTTCCAGACTGGGTTCAATTCTAAGGGAGTTCTTTCCGTGCAAGGGGTCAGGAGACAGCAGTTTGCAGAGCGGGAAGAGGTCTCTCTTACCTGATCTTTGTACAGCTGGAAGTGTTCACACATTGCATGGTTAAAAAGAGTTAACCAACCAATCAGCTAACCAACCAATCAAACAAAGAAAACAGAAGCCACTTCTTGCCCTGGGGAGGTCACGGTGTGAATGATGTAATCAGGGAGAAAGGAGAAGGCTGCCCACATCTCCAGCACCCCACCACATCTCCAGCACCCCACCACATCTCCAGCACCCCACCACATCTCCAGCACCCCACCACATCTCCAGCACCTCACCACACTCTCCAGCACCCCACCACATCTCCAGCACCTCACCACATCTCCAGCACCCCACCACATCTCCAGCACCCCACCACATCTCCAGCACCTCACCACATCTCCAGCACCCCACCACATCTCCAGCACCGCTACCACATCTCTGGCACCCCACCACATCTCCAGCACCCCTACACATCTCCAGCACCCCTATACATCTCCAGCACCACTCTCCACACACAGTCTCCAGCACCCCCACCACATCTCCAGCACCCCCACCACATCTCCAGCACCCCCCACACCCCACCACATCTCCAGCACCCCCACCACATCTCCAGCACCCCACCACATCTCCAGCACCCCACCACATCTCCAGCACCCCACCACATCTCCAGCACCCCACCACATCTCCAGCACTGCTACCACATCTCCGGCACCCCACCACATCTCCAGCACCCCACCACATCTCCAGCACCCCACCACGTCTCTAGCACCCCCACCACATCTCCAGCACCCCTACCACATCTCCAGCACCCCTACACATCTCCAGCACCCCTATACATCTCCAGCACTCCACCACGTCTCTAGCACCCCCACCACATCTCCAGCACCCCACCACATCTCCAGCACCCCACCACATCTCCAGCACCCCTACTCCACCACTCTCTTTTAACTGCTCTCCTTTGTTGTCATGGCACCTAAGAACTATGGTTCTTTTCTAAAAATCACCTAGAGTCTTTTGCCCCTCCTCCTTGTCTGGTGGATGTTAACACACTATTTGGTGAGAGGCACATAAAATGTATGCTCTGATTCAAGCCAAAGTTACTTAAGCGAGTTAACTTTCTAGGTGGCTGCTCCTGAAGCCTCAGGTTGATCACCAACACTACAATGACTAGAACAAAAACAAAAACAAAAACAAAAACAAACGCTCTTCTTGCTTCCGGGAGCTGTTACTATGAGGATAATTATCCCAGTAGCAAGATGACAGGGACAGCAACTTGAGTGTTGATTTAGAAACAACAATAGAATTGTGGCCCTGAAATTCTGAGTCGATAAGAGCCTTCTACGGCGGATATCACAGTTGTTTGTGGCTAATTAGTGAGCTGTATTCTCTCCTAAGCAGACAACAACAAGCTGTCTCTACTACAATGAAGGGCTCCAAAGTTCTAAGACAATTTTCTCACACTTGGGCAATGCACCTGCTCATTTAGAGGATAAAACTGATCCCAACTCTGCACCGTTGACTGAAATTATTTTCAGCTACTCTATTGCTCAACTTCATAGAGACAGCCGTGTATGAAGAAAAGGGATGTGTATTTTTAAGATAATTGAGAGTGGGCTTCCAAACATGCCTAATATGTCCATGAGGTTTAAAACAAAAATTGCTCATTGTGCCATTGAATTTTTTTTGGGGGGGGGTTGTTGTTGTTGGCTTGATTTACCAACTTTAGCAGTAGATATATTTACTAGCATTCTATGGCTCTCAGAACTTGAGTAGCTTAGAACAGTAGAAAGTTATTGTCTTGCAGCTCTGGAGGTCAGAAGTGTGACATCAAGGTGGCGGCAGCGTTCACTTGTCCTGCAGGACTAGGGGAGGTGTTTGTTCTTGCTCTGGCTGCTTGCTGATAGCTCAGGGTATTCCTGGGCTTGTGGCCATCTGCCGCCGCCTGCTTGTCCTCCCGTTTTCTGCGTGTGTCTTCGCTCTTATAAGAGTACTTGCTAGGGCTGAGGAAGCACCCGAGTCAGTAAAGTTTGCCTTGCGAACTGGAGGACCAGAGTTTGATTCTAAAAACCCACATAAAAAGAAACTGTGTGTAGTGGCTCATGCTTGTGTTCCCTGTGCTGGGGAGGTAGGAAAAGATGGGTCTCTGGCTAGCCAGCCTCACCTGCTTGTAGAGTTTCAGTCCAGTGAGAGACTGCCTCAAAAAATAGTTGGGTGACACCTGAGGAGCAGCATCCGAGGAACAACACCTGGGGTTGTCCTTTGGCTAGTGCATGCGTGTGGTGCATACACACACGCACACGCACACACACATTCTCACACACGCACACACACACACACACACGCACACGCACACGTGCACACACACAGAGACACACACACGCACATGCGCGCGCACACACACAGAGACAAACACGCACACGCGCACACACGCACACGCACACACACACACACACTCTTTCTCACACACACACTCTCTCTCTCTCTCTCTCTCTCTCTCTCACACACACCCACACACACACACACACACACACACACACACGGACACGGACACGGACACGGACGCTTGTTAGCCGAGTGAGGTGGTGCACACCTGCAATCTCCTTACTTAGGGAGCTGAGACAGGAGGGTTCTGAATTGGAGGCCAACCTTGGCTACATAAAACAAGCAAGCAGGCAAATGAACAAATACACACATAAGAATCAATGCCTGGGCCGGGTGTAGTGGTGATTGCCTTTAATCCCAGGACTCAGGAAGCAGAGAGGCAGGAGGATCACTGTGAGTTTGAGACCAGCCTGATCTACATAATGAGTTCCAGGACAGCTAAGACGAATAGACCCTGTCTAGAACAAACAAACAACAACAACAGATAAGAAAACCAATGCTTGTCATCAAATTTAAGGCCAACTGAGATAATACAAAGTACCATCTGAAGAACTTCAATTGCTTTTGTAAAAACTCCCCACCACAAACAAAATGATGGTGATTACAAAAGGTTAGAGGGTATCAGGTGAGATGTGGAGACATTTTTAAAGGGACAGCCATTTAACCCACTGATCACACTAAAATTTCCGAATGTTTTACTCTTCACACCTCTGTCAATTTTTATGTTTGGGACAATGGCATTAGTTAACTACAGGTTTAGGATTTTCTCCTTTTCTGTATCTTCTATTATTTTGTCTGTTCCTCTCAACTTTTCATTTTTTGCTTTGGAATCTAGTTATTTATATAGATATATCCTACCTTTTTTAAGATTGATATTGATATGGCTATTATGTTCTATTGTTTTACTTAAAAATGCTGTGAGACATTATCTTTCAGAGAACAGTTTGTGACTCGACTAAAACCTTTTAAAAATGTATTCAGCATACTTAGACAAGACCTGCATCATGACCAATTGACATGCCAATATGTACAGGAGAAATTTCACAAGGCCTCACCTCCTGAGAAAGTGCTTTGGGTAACCAATGGCTGCTTAGGTGGGGATAATCAGCTTTCTCTACCAAGCCCCCTCTGGTAGGGCGTTGTCTTAGTTAGGGTTTCTGTTGCTGTGAAGAGACTCCACGACCATGACGACTCTTATTAAGGAAAAACATTTCAGAGGTTTAGTCCATTATCATCCCGGCAGGACATAGCAGGGTGCAGGCAAAAATGATGCTGGCTCCATCTTGGTCAGAAGGCGACAGGAAACGGGCTGTGACACTGGGAGGAGCTTGAGCAAAGGAGACCTCAAAGCCACACTCACAGTGACACACCTCCTCCAACAAGGCCACACCTACTCCAACAAGGCCACACCTACTCCAACAAGGCCACACCTACTCCAACAAAGCCACACCTCCTAAGAGTGCCACTCCCTTGGGGGGCATTTTCTTTCAAACCACCACGGTTAACCTAATCCCAAGAGGTCAGCTTTAAATCCATTTACATACAAAAAATACCAAATGGGGGCTGGAGAGATGGCTCAGCTGTTAGAGCACTAGCTGCTCTTCCAAAGGTCCTGAGTTCAATTCCCAGCAACCACATGGTGGCTCACAACCATCTGTAATGAGATCTGGTGCCCTCTTCTGGCCTGCAGGCATACATGCAGGCAGAACACTGTATATGTAATAAATAAATGAATCTTAAAAAAAAAATACCAAATGGGCTTAGTAGGTTTCACATATATACTTACACACACACACACACACACACACACACACACACACACACACCACACACACACACACACACACACACACACACACACTTAACAAGAAGAAAAGATTTTGAATTTTAAAACAAATGAAGGAAGAGTAGGAAGGGAGACAGTTGGAAATTATGTAAATGCAGTACTCATGTATGAAATTCTCAAAAAATAAAGGGTTCAATGTTTCTAATCATTGGAGAAATGCAAATTAAAACTCCTTTGAGATCCCACTTCACTCCAGTCAGAATGGCTGCCATCAAGAAATCTGACAATAAATGTTACAGAGGATGGAGAGAAAGAGGAGCCCTTTATTTACAAATTTATATAGCCATTATAGAAATCAGTATGGAGGTTGAAACTGAAAATAAAATGTAAAATAGAATTACCATATACTCCAGTTATTCTACTCAGAAGACTCCATATCCAACCATAAAGAAAAAAAGAAATAAAAAGAGTCTGCATGTTCTCCCTCCTATGGAGACCCTAGAATATAAAGTATGCATCTCTACATCTATTTGTGTCAACACCTGAGTATACCATTTAGAAAAGAGACCAAAAGTGGGCAATGTTTTGTGATGAGGAAGAACAGAATGTGGGCAAAGGGGCTCATGAACTATGAAGGAGAATGTAAACCTAATAGTTTTTGTAATTTCAACACTATTGTGCTTTTCCCCTTGTGGAGGATAAATGAATAAAAATGTGATTGGTAGTGAAAGTGTAAAAAAATGTATTCAACAAAAATCAAGTCATTAGTTGAGAATATTTGCAATGAACCTCATAAATTAATATTCATTAACAAGATTAATCAATTACCACAATTTTATAACACTTGCTTTCTTTAGTTCTTTAAAAAGATTCCCTTTCCTTTTGTTGGGTTTTCTTTGTATATATACCTTAAAATAATTCCCAAACACCGTCTCACTTCACCTTATGTATTCTATTTATCCATAAATAATTCATTTTGTTTATTTATTTATTTTTAAAAGGATGTGTTATTTATGCTCCCTCGTTTGTGTAGGGGTCTGTGAGCATGTGTTCAGGTACTCGTGGAGGCCGGAAGAGGGTGAGCAATCCCCTGAAGCTGGAGTTACAGGAGGTTGTGAGCCAGTGCACATGGGTGTTGTGAATCACACTCTGGCCCTCTGATTTTAACCAGTGAGCCATCTCTCCAGACTCACGTTCTTAGAGAAAGCCACCCTTACACGTGAGAAACAACCGTCCTTTGCTCTCACACGATACCTAGTACCTCACTCACTCCTGTTTTCTCTCAGTTGGAAATTTGAACCTGGCTCGAAGCAAGGGCCATGCATGTGGTTTGCTTGTCATGCTTCTTAAGTCTACTTTAACATAGTGTCCCCTTTTCTCCTTTTATGCTCTTAAGTTTTCAAAAACATGTTATGTTCCTGTAAAATGCCCCACATTTTGCATTTGAAAGTCTGTGTTTTTCTTTGGATAGCATTTGTTTATCTTGTTCTACAATCTCCTGTTTCCATGAATGGAACTTGTCTGATCTGAGAATTTCTGTTTTCCCTGATGTATTTCAGCCATTTGTATAGCCTGAAATTACTAACATATAAAGCATATTCCCTATCATTTCATTTTTGTGTAAACTACTTGCCCTTTCTCTGTTTCTTCAAACTAAGTTCCCTACTGAAAAGAATTCCTCCTTGAATGGAGGAATGATTTTATGAAAACAGTGACTTTGATGGTTACTATTAATGGTCACCCCTCATCTAGGAGGCAGGCCTCTGGCACACCTGTGAGGGATTGTCTAGATTAAGGTTAGCCTCTGAGACTGTCCCTGAGGAATTGTCTTGATTTAATTAACCGATGTAGGAATGTCTGTTTTAGTTGTAGGCCAGAACAGGGAGGCAAGCTGAACACTAGCATGCATTAAGACATTGCTCTGTGCTGTGGGCTGTGGCTATCTTGAGACAAGTTCTATTAAAATTCTGCTGCTGTGACTCCCCCACCATTGTGGTCTGATGGTAGATTCCTTGAAACTCAAGAGTTACAGACTATGGGATAGAAGGAAAGAACTGACCCCCATAAGTTATCTTCTGACCTGCATGTGAACCATAGTATATGTGAGACACACACACACACACACACACACACACACACACACACACACACACACACAGTAAGAAGGAGTAGAATGCAGACACAAGCCAAGGGAAGATGATGTCATGGAGGGATGAGGTGGGTACTGAAGCTGAAGAGAGAGGCTTCAGACAAAAGCAACTCTCTTTGTTTGATACCTTGGTCTTGCCCCTCCATCCTTCAAACACAGGGGGAAACCTTTCCGCTGCTCCAGCTATCCAGTGTGTTGACCTTTGCTATGGCTTCGAGAGCCACAGAAATACAACATGGGGGTCTTTGTGGACATCTGTTCCCGTCACAGTCAGATTCGTCTTTATTTTCTATTTTCACTCCTTCGATAGTCTGACTTGATCCTTACCGTGTTCTCCAGGCAACACATCCCTATGCTGGCTGTCTGAGTGGAGCATGAAAGGTGGCGTCAGCCATTCCCTTCCCACCACGGATGGGTGCAGAGTTTAGAAGACACCTAAGAGGACCTGGCACCACTCTGCGTTCAAGGAACAGTGTCACTGAAGACAGAGTCCTGCTTTCTTCTTCTGGATGGTTCTGCTGGAATTGAGGGTGCCCAGGAACATCAATGGATGGGTCCCATTTCCCAAGTGCCAACCACTGGGCTCACTGTGTGTAAATTGTGCCAGATCTCTGTAGTTATGAAAATATATATCGATATATTTATAGCGTGGGATTGTCTGAGAATTTCACTTCTAGAAACCAAAAGAAAACAGCCCGCTGAGGAGATGTGTTTTATCTTTGATCATGTTTATTATGAATTTTTATTATCATTAGTAATTTAATGTGAACCATAGCAGGCTTTCCTTCTTCTTTCTCGATGAACTCCATTTTATACTTCGGAAAACATGCTAAAAAGCATGATCGTGTTTTATGGATGAGTATTCTTGTTTCCTTTTGTTAGATACAGAAAAGATCAGAAAGTAAATTCCTTCTCATCAAACATTAAGATACAATCTGTCCTAATTAGCTTTAACTGTAAGCTTGCTCCATCAGAGTCACCTGAGAAGGAAGCCTGTGAGGGCTCGCCTAGATCAGATTGGTCTGTGAGCATGTCTGTGGGGATTGTCTTGGGGGCTGATTGGTGTAGGAGGACCCAGTGCACTGTGGGCAGCATCTTTCCCTGGAAAGGTGGTTCTGGGCTGTTTAAAAAGAGCTAGTTAAGCATGAGCCTATGTACCAGCCTCCATGGCTTTTTCTTCAAGCTCTTGGTGGAGTTTCTGCCCAGCTTTCCCTCAGTGACCTGAAAGTTAAGCAAAATAAGCCCTTTCCCCCATTTAGTTTCTTTTTTGTTGTTGTTTGTTTGTTTTTTGTCTTTGGAGACAGGGTTTCTCTGTGTAGTTTTGGTACCAGTCCTGGATCTCGCTCTGTAGACCAGGCTGGCCTTGAATTCACAGATCCTCCTGGCTCTGCCTCCCGAGTGCTGGGATTAAAGGCGTGTGCCACCACCACCCGGCCATTAAGTTTCTGTTTGTCAGAGTGTTTTTATCACACAGTGACAGAAATGTTAACTAGAACATAACTCATATATTTTTTTTTTGGGGGGGGAGGGTTTCCAAGACAGTTTCTTTGTGTAGCCCTGGCTGTCCTGGAACTCACTCTGCAGACCAGGCTGGCCTCGAACTCACAGATCCACCTACTTCTGCTTCCTGAGTGCTGGGATTAAAGGTGTGCACCACCACACCCAGTGTATAACTCTATTTTTATTTTAAATGGCCAAATAGGTTAACAGAAAGTGTACTGCAGTCACTTCTGGAATTCTTCTATATAGACCTAAGCATATTTTTTATCATGTTTTTCAACTTCCTGGCTTCCCCCAGAGTTCAAGTGAGAGAACATCTCTTCCTATCCTTGATCAAACAGCTTTAATCTTCTCTCTCCTACAATGTTCAATTATTCTGGCTTTGAGAGGTCTGAGGACATTGTAGTAAAGAAACCACAAACGGGCTAGCATTATTATAAGGTGTGCAGCCTCAAATCCCATGTGCAGTTTAGATCTCAATTTATCCTAGCCCCTGGGCATGTCTATATTTTCTATAAACAAATCGGAATTATTTCTGCTTTTGATCTGGATATACTAAAAAAGAAATCTCTCATTTGGAGATAAAATGCTTCCTTCCTTCCTTCCTTCCTTCCTTCCTTCCTTCCTTCCTTCCTTCCTTCCTTCCCTTCATTCTTTCTTTTTGATGAACTGAATGATTTGATAGCCCACCCCATCCTCATGCAAATTTCCACTCCTCTTTCCTTAGCACACAGAGGGAATATAAAGATCTGCCCCGACAACGTCTCTCTTCAGCTTCCTTCTCCAGACACCTCGCATCATGGTAAAGACAGTGACTGGAGAGCCAGAGCTGAAGCAGAGGGGGTGCTCCTCAGCGGACCTCCCCTTTGGAGTTCAGGGAGCAGAGAATCAACCTTTGGTCTCTCTCATCTCCACTTCCGAGCCTTGCCCTGCATTTCCTGGGCTGTCAGTTGCTGGCTGGAGTGTGTGCAGGTGGGTGCTTAGCAAGCATTTCTCTTCCTTTTCCTGGGCTCCAAAGTTTATGTTTCATTATCTCTGTCATCCAAGGTGAACCTGAACCAGGAGGCAGCCTTCAACACACAGTTAGTTGTTTGGCTTGCATACAGGAATTTTTCTCACATTGGAGCTGGGCTGATTTTCTGCACACAAAGCACAGAAAATTGCCGTTCAGAAAGCGTTCTTTTCTCCTTGAATACAGTGAAGGGGATTCTCGGATGTTTACCCAAAGTTTTTTGACACTGAAGAGACTCCACGGAGGAGACGCCCCGGGAAGCGGTTCTGATGTAAAGAAGTAAAACTGTTTCCCCTCTTACTTTATAACAAGGCATTTCCTTTAGCCCTCTCTGGGGGCATATGCACCGTAGATGAAAAACCTGTAAAGAACAAAAGGAGAACCATTTCACTCCACAGAATTCTCTGCACAGGTCAAGGAAATGCCAAACTTAACAGATGTCTTTGACTGTGCCCTGCAGGTCAATAAATTAGTTTTGTTGAACCGGGAAGAGGAAGGAATTTCAGAACTTCAGGTCCCCAAATGGAAATGCCCCTTAGGACAAGTCTAAACTAGGGAAATGGCACTGGAGAGTCTCCAAGTCTGCTGGCCCAGTCTCCTGCAACTCATTTCTGGGCCCCCGAAGCTGTTTGTTTAACTCTGCCTCTACAACTGCCTCGGTGTCAAAGGGAGTAAATCATTAGCAAGTGTGAGCACTGTTGGTGGAGCACACTTTGATTGCACTCTCTGGTGTGACAGAATTTTAAGTTTTTGTCAGAATTAAAAAAAAAAAAAAGGAACACTGACTGAAAGCAGGGGAGAATTTAGGGAGCAGTTAGCCCACTTCTTAGCTTTAAAAATTGCCATTCTCCTTGTGGGAGAGTGAGGTGGTACTCTGCACGGACGCACCCTTGCCGACTGCTCCAGGGTAGTCTGGCCCTTTACAGTCAGTTTAGGGTGGCTTATCTCCAGAAATCTGGATTTCAGAAAGTGATCTGAAGATTTCCGTGTGGAGATCTCAACTGCTCCATTTTTTTCTGCACTGTCAGAGCCACCAAATACTGCTGGAGAAATAATAAGGACTGAGCCAGGCTGCCGAGCTTCCTAGTCCTCCTGGGCTAATAGTTCTCCTGGGCTGGGAATCACAACCAGCCCAGGACTCTTTCCTGGATCAGGACCATAGGTGCCCTGGGATTGGGACTGGGGTATAAAAAAACTTCAGCCGCTGTGAAAGAATCATTCTAACACAGTGTCAACAATTCAGCAGCCATCACGGGTTGGTGCCACAGGCTTGTAATCCCAGCTACTTGACAGACTAAGGCAAGTTCAAGGTCAGTCTTAGAGACAGTGAGATCGTGTCTCAAACAATTTAAGAAGTAAAATGGAGATGATGGGGAGGTTGGGGAGGCTGTGTATAGCTCAGGGGTAGAGTGCCTGCCGTTCAAATTCAGTCCCCCGAAACCCACACCACACGCACACAGCACGCCTGCATGCATACCTACTGCAGCTAGCCAAGTGGCTCTCTAGTTCGACAATATCAAGGAAGCCCCTGGACAAGTTCTTTATAGAGGCAGCTGCGTCCAAGCCTCGGTTTTGTCTCTGAAATCAATACACATTAGCCTGAGAATTTGGATTCTATCACGAAGGGAAATATACAAACTTACCTTTTTCTGGACCTGAGCTCTTCTAATGAGACCTTCAGCTCACTCACGGCAGCACATTTACCTTGTTGAACAACCTTGTCAGTCAGGACAGAACCACCAAATCCCACACCCTAAGATATCCAATTATCTCTCTTCCTGTTATAATTTCTCTTTCAGATTCCTTTTGTTAATATTCATATCCTCAGATTCAGTCAATATGTTCACATTCACTACTTTAAAATGGAAATTGAGGTAGGGTTCTAGTTCAGTGGTAGAGTGTTCCCTGGAACTGGAAATTCAAGATGCAAATTGACCCCAGTACTTCCCTCCCCGCAAGGCCAGTGTGTCCGGTTCTGATGCCAGTGTGTCCGGTTCTGATGCATCAAGCCCAGAGCTGGAAAGTGGCCTGCAATCTGCTTCCAAAGACTTGGCTTTCATTCTTATTCAGTTCTAACATCTCCCCAAACCACAACACAAAGTTTCACATGTCATGGACTTTCACACTTTTTGGCTCCTTTACACCGTTTTCTATCTGGGACACCCTCTACGTATGGCCAGAGGTTGAAGTCTCTTTAGCAGTCCTTAGGATGCTGGTCATTTACTCCTACTTTCCATGTCTTCTGTACCCCACAGTTTTGAATGAAATCCTCCTCCTCTGGACTCCTCAGGTACCTGGTCATTGTACAGTAAAGGATTTCGCCAGCTGTATCAGAAGCAGGTCCTGGTGCCTGGCTCCTTTCACAGAATATATGTGTCAACGGAAGGCAGAACCAGCTTTAAGTTCTGTATCTTACTCTTTAGCAATTTGACAGCTAGTAGTATAATAGTTTGTTAAAGTGCCCAGAGCTGGCGGCCTAGACAACTGGTAGTGTTTGTGTAAGGAACCTTGATCTTAAGTGCCTTGTTGGGTGTTTTGCTATGAATGAGATGTCCTCCACAAGTCTCTGGCATTTGAATACTTGGCCTCTGTTGGTGGCTCTTTAGGGGAAGATTAGCTGGTGTGGCCTTAATGGAGGAAGCATGCCTCTGGGGTGGGCTTTGAGGTTTGAAAAGACCCACACCCTCTCCAGTTCGACCTCTCAGCTTCCTGTTTGTGGTTTGAAATGTGAGTTCTGGGCTGGTGCTCCAGCTACCATGTCTGCCTGTCACCGGCCACCATTCCACGATCATGTCTAACCCTATGGAACAGTAAGCCCCAAATAAACTCCGTCTTCTGTCTGGTGCCTCAGTCACGGTGTTTTGTCACAGCGACAGAAAAGTAACTAAGACACTGAGCATCGTGGTACACACCTGCGATCCAGTGCTCGGGAGGGCTGAAGCAGGATGATAAAGGTAAAGACGGATCTGGGCTATATATAAAATAAAATAATAAAATAAAACATGGGTAGCCTTGCTTGGCTAAGCTGTAAAATGCATGGCCCAAGCAGGGTGGGGTCCCTTGCTGCCTTTGCTCACCTGGAGGTGAGAGATCTGGTTGAGGAAGCTGTTTCCATGGAGGAGGAACATGTGTATCTGGGAGTCTTCTTGGGGGACCTTTCTGAAACCCCTTTCCTGAGGTTCTGACCTAATTGGTTTATAGAAGGCAGGACATCAGGGATGAAACAATTCCTAGAGGGATACTGATGATCCATTCACTCTTTTACCTGACCGTCTTATTAAAGGTAAATAAGGACTCAATGCCTTTGCTTGTATGTACTTCTGATATGCTTCACCAAGTCTCCTCTTTCAATCAAATGAATGTGCTTTTGTTGCTGGAGGGCTTCTCTCCAGGGTCCACCAAGCCCCTCAGTCCCACAATTCACATATAAAATAATCACTCAGACGCTTATATTACTTATAAACTGTATGGCCATGGCAGGCTTCTTGTTAACTGTTTTTATATCTTAAATTAACCCATTTTTGTAAATCTAAACCTTGCCACGTGGCTGGTGGCTTACTGGCGTCTTTACATGCTGCTTGTCCTGGCGGTGGCTGCAGTGTCTCTCCCTTTTTTCTTTCTTTTTTTTTTTTTAAACAAAAACTTTAAATCTAATCTCCTTCGGTTTTGGTCAATAAATAAAACACTGATTGGCCAATCAAAGCAACAGATTTGACATACAGACCATCCCACAGCATGTTCTCCAGTACAGGTACTAGGTGCACTCACAGAGTCAGCAGAGAATACCTCCAGTCTGGCAGGAGGTTAGAGCCGCTTTGCAGGAAGAGGAACATACAGATACCTAGATCTTGACTTAGAACTTAACATATCAGCTTCAGTATATTTTCCTGAGTGCCAGCCTTCACTTGAAGTCAATGCTTTGGGGGAGAAGGATATTTTGTTTGGAAGATTGTTTAGTAAAGGAAGAGAAGAGGTGGGGAAAATAATAAGGAGAAAAGAGCAGGTGCCTATGACATTTATAAGATCAGACCAGACCAGACCTAGGTTCCCCTGAGATACAGAATTAAGTCCTGGGGAATTGCCTCCTGCAATGCTTCCAGATATTGCTCTGTGCTTTTGGTACTATGGAGCAAAGGGACAGCTGGGATTTACGATGTATTTTTTTTCTTTTTTTAAATTCTTGAGTGATCTGGTAGTGGAAGGAGAGGTAATTCTGGGTTTCTCTTCTCACACTTGGAGAGCGTGTGTGAGGCTAATGATCAGTCACAGCCACGATTCCTTCCTTACTCAGGTGCCTCTGACAGACGTCTCAATGGTGTACCATCACTTGGGTCAGGCGGAGGAGAAACACATGTCCCCTCTGGCCTTTTGTCTTATGGAAATGGGACTTGTGGCTCATTTCAAAGTGTCAGTTGTACACCTGGCTTTTTCTAGCCACCGAATTCCATGCCCAATTCATGGTAGAAAACTAGGAAGAAGCAAAGGAGATACAGAGACTTAGCTTTCAAACACAGATTTCAAAGACGCAGGGCATGCCGGACAGTTCAGATTGTTCGTTTACAGAAGGTACAGCAAGACCGTCTGGAAATATAAGTGCGCCTCTGTATCTGTGTCTTTTGTGTGTGTGTTGAAAGATTTATTATTTTATGCATACGTGCAGTGCCTGCATGAGTTTATACATACTGCATGCCTTCAGATGCCGTGGAAGCTGGAAGAGGGCAGCGGGTGCCGTAGAGATGGAGTTATAGACCCTTGTGAGTTGCTCAGTGTGGGTGCTGGGAACCAGACCCCGGTCCTGGTTCTGTACAAGAGCAGTGGGTGCTCTTAACCATTTCGGTATTCTCCAGCTCCTGTTATTTGTTTATTTGTTTGTTTGTTCATTCGTTCATTCATTCATTTATTCATTTATTTATTGAGACAGAATTTCCAGGCTCAAGGAGGGGTTTCTCTCCTTTGATGACTAGGGACAGTGTCTTGAATCTGCCTTTTTTTTTTCACTGCAGTCTCCTTGTTCTCTTATGGCATTGGGGCTGTCTTTACTGGAGCGTGCTCTCCCTGAGCCACATGGCTAGGCAGTGTCTTCTCAACTGCTTGTCTGAGCAGTGTCTGAGTGTTCTTACCCCATCCTCCGTCCTTCCCTGGATGGCTTCTTTCCATGTGAGAACATATATAGGAGACTTATAAATCTTACCTGTTCAAAACCGCAGGGCAGTGAGGATTACTTTAGTTTCCCCTGTGATATAATTTGGATCTGGAATGTTCCCTGTTTGGAGAGACTTGTCTCCAGCATGGTGCTGTTGGGTATCTATGGCAATCTTGAAAGGCAGGTTGAGAACTTGGTGCATTCCTCTTCCTGGCCTCCAGACAATGAACAGCTCTGTTCTACTCTGCACTCGGCACCACTATCAGTTGACTCAGCACAGCTCCAAAAGCAGTGGCTGAGTGACCGTGGGCTGCGACATGACTTCTGTAACCGCAAGCTCAGACAGCCCTTCTCTGTTCATAAGCTGAGTACCTCAAGTCTTAAACTATCTCTTCCATGTTTTTTTCATTAAAATTCTTTTGAATGTATTTATATATGTATGTATGTATGTATGTATGTATATGTGTGTGTGTAATATTGTATGTGTGTATATACTTGTTAGTATGGGTGTGTATCCATGCATGTAGAGGCCAGAGATCAACTTCAGTGACTTGCCTCAATCCATTTCCAATTTTGTTTGTCCATTCACATATTTATTCTGGGTTTATCTATGTGGTGTATATATGTGCTTGTGCACCTGTGTTTGCATGCAGAGGCCAGAAGAGGGCATCCCATGTCTTCCTTTATCTCTTTCCACTTCCGCCTTGGAGGCCGATTCTCTCCCTGACCCGGACTTTCATTTTCTTAGGTAGACTAACTATCCTTCAGAGCTGGGGTTACAGGTGTTCCTGGGAGGCCCAGCTTGTTCCAGGGGAGCTGGGATCAGAATTTCAACCTTTGTGCCCCCACAACAAGCATCTAACCAACTGAACCATATCTTCAGGCCTCACTTCTCCTGCTTTAAGTATTTTATATCATAAAGAGAAATGGCTGGTGGAACTCAAATTGATGCCATGTTGTCAGTATTTATGTCTTCTGTAGTTTTCCTTAGGTAAACATTGCAGTGGTCACTTCCAAGATGACTTCTATTTGTTCATTTGTGTGATCCTGACCCCTTGAGCCATCTGCTAAGGAATGCCATCTCTCAGTCTCGAGGAGATTGCAGTTCCATTACACATTATTATACTACAGGAGATGTGGAGTCTGTCTTAGAGGAAGATGCTTCTCAAAGGCTTGATGAGCCAAGGTGTGGTCTGTGGAACCATGTAGAACCCAGGCACAGTTTCCAGCGAACTGTTGGCTGGAAATGGATTCTGTTTGTTCTGTTGTCGCCACAGAGAAGGGAGTTCTGTCAGCAACTGTAGCGGTGAGCCTAAAGCAGACTTCTTCCAGTTGAGCTTTCAGATGAGACCCCAAATATGGCTTAGTCCTGACTGTGGCCTGAGAAGGTGAGAACAAGGAGCCCAGATAAGCAGTGCTCAGACTCATGGAAACTTCAAAACAACAAAAAATGTGTGTTGCCTTAGGCAACCAACTCTGCAGTAATTTGTGAGGCAGAAGAAGATAATTAACATAATTGCCAACTTAATGTCATTGTGTGGTCATACACAATGCTTCTATTGTCGTAAATGTCTGGGTTTTTCTTAGCTGAATTATAAAATTCTTTCTATAAGGGAGATATTTTCTTTTGTACCTTGGCACCTCTTTCAAAGTAGTTAGTGCATAGAATGAATGGCAACTAAATAATTGTTAAATGATGGAATAAAAAGTTATTTCGCTTCATAGTTTTAAGAAGTGACTCGGATTCATACCTTCTGATATGTGGTACTTCTGTTCCTGCTGGGTTAGAGTCACATTAGTTATTTTTCTTGTAGCTGTGACAGAATGCCTGACAACGAAGCCAGGGAAGAGAGGATTGAGGGGCCGTGTTCATCATGGAGGGACGTCACGGTGGCAGGAAGCGCAGTCAGGGAGCAGAGAGATGAGTGGCGGTCGGCCACTTTCTCCTTCTATTCGGTCTGGGATCCAATCCCATGGGACGGCACGGCCTAGTTCACGGTGGTCTTCCACTATCAGTTAAACCTTTGTGCAAACACCCTTCTAGACACACCCAAGGGTGTGTTTCCAAATCTAGCCGGGCTGACTGGCGAAGATCAGCCAAAAGTAATTAAAGCATTCATGATTCTCTTCTTCTCAGTTAGTAAGGGAAAGAGATCGTTCCTCTAAAATATACACACTACTGCTTTTTCTCTTTCTTTTTTTCCTTCCTTCCAGTCAGCCAGGCCTGTATTAATTACCTTTCCCTGCTTTATTTTAGGTTTTTCTTTTCATTTAATTTTGATTTTTATCTTTTAAAATTTTTCCCCTCTGTCTTTCTCGCTCGCTCGCTTGCTCTCTTTAAAGTTAGTTCTCTTTCTATATGGCCTGGAGCTAAGCAGCTTGCCTCGGCTTCCCAAGTACAGGGATTACAGGCATGCGCCACCCCCACTGTTACAATTTAAACCTGGAACAGGTGAATTAATCCTACCAATTTTAGGTTTAATTAATAGCCAGATAAGGGAGTAAAGTGAAGTATCTGGGCTGAAAACTTCGGGTTCTGATTGTTTCCAGATCCTGTAGCCATATTCCTCACATTTTCACTGAGAAGATGCATTTGTAGTATGTCAAATCCTTGACTCCTTAAAAAGTGGGTAAGTGTTCTCATCTTTGCTTTTGGGTGCTGAGATTTGTGGTAAAGAAAACCTGTATCAATCATGCATTACTAAAAGCTAGTCCCTGAGAAAAAAGAAAGCTATGAATGTCAATATAAAAACAGTAGGTCATTTTGCCACTAACATTTGCTTTGGGCTGGCCCCCTTCAGCCTTTTATGGGTCTCTTCTAGACACCTGTCTAAACGTCCCATGAGAGTCACGAGGCAGAGCAGGGAAGCCTTCCCGTTCTCTCCTGGAGGAAGTCTGTCTTTTTCTTTCCTTTAAAGCACAGGTGGTTGTCAGGAACACCCCTGGATGGCTTTCCCAGTTTCCCTGCCCTGCTGTAGCAGTTTGGGGTCTGGACTCTGACCCTGATGGATCTGTCTTTCATTCTAATTCTAGCTGAAAGACATCTTCTCCCCCGGGCACTTGGCAGCTTAACTCAGTGTCTCAACACAGTCATATCGTTTATCCAAAAACCAAAACCAAAATAAAAAAATCCCAAACAATAAAACAAAAACAAACCAAACAAACCCCAAACCCAAACCCAAACCCAAACCAAACCCAAACCCAAACCCAAACCCAAACCCCAACCAACCAACCAAACCAACCATGATAGGTAGGGAATCCAGAGTCTCATGGCTTCCTCACTGAAAAGTGGGAGAATCCATCAGTCATGTGATGACATCTCTAGTCTAGATGTTCACCATCATAGCTAAACCTTAGCCTTGGCCCCATTCCTTCCTGAGTGGTAGAAGGTAAAGTTAAGGGTGGTACAGGAGAGCAGAGACCAGAAAAGCTACGTCAAGGTTAACACACAAAAGAAGCCAGTTGATAAAGACTGGAAGTCTTTCCCCATCTGGGCTTCATACAATGAGCAGAACATGCCCAAGAAAAACCATCATATACAACTTTAGGAGATAGCGGTACTGTGTAGATGACCTATAAAGGGTCATGGCACTCACAACCCAGTGCTTTGGGAGTACATTTCTTTTACTGCTCACCACCTTATACCCATGATTAGAGGTGATCCACTTTTTAAATAAATTGTTTCTACTTCTATTTCTAACCATGTGTCCCTGGTTAAATTTCTTGTCCTGGGACTCATGAACCTGGATACTTCTACAGGTGCCCCTGGGACTCAGTTCTACAAGTCCAGCTGTTGGAATCTGCATTAATTACCTTTCTTGTCATTGTGGCAGGATTCCTGATAGAAAGCACCTTAAGGGAAGAAAGGTTTACTGTGGCCCAGGGTGTGAGGGTACAGGCCGTCATGGCAGATAGGCATGGTGGCGGGAGTGACTGGAGGCTGTGGAGGCGGAAGCGTGATCCTGCTGGTTTGCTCTGGGTAGATCAGGAAATGGAGAGAGGGAAATGCTGGCTACCCTTCCGGTTTTCTCCTTTTCTCACTCAGTTCAGGACCCCAACCCATGCCATAATACCGCCGAAATTCAGGACAGGAGATGAATATAATGTCCTAAAATTGGGTCAAACGTTCTCTTTTTCTCTCAGTACTATTTGGTTTTGATACCTAGATAGTAGGCATGATGATTAAGGTTGGTTGTCACCCTAAGGGGGTTCAGAATCACCATGGAAACAACCCTGTGGGTGTGTCCCCCAAAGCATATCTAGACTAGATAGGAAAACTCACTCTAACTGTGGATGGCACCATCCACATTCTATACACTGGACTGAATTAAAAAGAGAAAGCGAGTGAGCACCAGCATTCACCTTTCTCTGTTTCCTGACTGTGGATGCAAAGTGGCCAGACATTTTCCTCCCCTGTCCCATACCTTTCCTGTCACCAGGGCTGTGTTCTTCGAACTGTGAGACAGAGTAAGTCCCTTTCCCTGTAGTGGTTTGGAAGAGAAATGCCCTCAGTCTCTCATAGTTGAACACTTGGTTTCAGTCGTGGTGCTGTTCAGGGGCTGTCAGGGAATCGTTAGGAGATATGAGCGGGCTGGTACATCACAGGGGCAGATGTTGGGAGTTCATAGCTTCAGCCCACGCCCAGTTCATTCTTTCTGCTTTGTATTTGCTGTCCTAGAGGTGATCGCTCAGCTTCCTGCTCTATCCCCTTTCTTCCACGCCTTTCCACCATTTGCTGCCTCTGGAGCCATAAGCCTAAATAGACTCTGTCTCCTATAATTTGTTATTGGCCATGGCATGTTATCTCAGCAACATAAAAGCAACCAATGCATCCTCAGAAGTTGCCTTTTGTCAGTCATTTCGCTACGGTAATGAGAAAAGTAAATAATCGAGTGGGGGATTGAATTTTGAAGCATGGGCCCGAGTATAGTGTTCAGGGATGGTGGGTGCATGGAACACACAGGGCCCAAAAGTGCTGTTTTGTGGAGATGCTGAACCTCCAAACAGGCGAGGACATTTAACAGAGAACTATGTGGGGAGTGGCAGAGTGAATGAACATGAGACTTAAAGCTAGCAGATAGGGATCTATGGACAAGGACATTTTGGGGAGGGCAAAGAGGTCGGTTTTAGGCAGAGCCTCAGGAAGTTCCTGTGCTGCTGGTGGTGTACTGTTTTGATTTTCTGTTGCAGTGACAGTAGGCATAGGGAGGGAGGTGACATTGAAGGGCCCCAGCCTATTGTGAATAGTCATAAATACAGAACGGGAAGCTCTGTCTGGGAGGAGATGGAGAGGCCACTCAGGGATTCCGATTGAAAGAAGGATGAAGTTACTATGAGAATTACAATGTTCCTTTGATTTCAGGCTGGAATGAGAGGGGACAATCCTATTTTCAATGAGTCTTGGTCTTGAATACATGCAGTGCTGGGAACCATAATTCATAATTCTTGGCATGTCAGAAGGGAGCCAGAAGGGAGCCCTTCTTCTGCTAGATGCCAGATACATCCCTGGCCTTTGGGAGAATGAGCCACAGACAAGATTCTTCAGTCCCGTTCCCAGTAAGCTTATGCTCTGGTAGAGCGAGGTAGGAAGTTGTATTGAGGTACATTAATAGGATAATCCTGGGTAGGAGGAAGTCGTATAGATGGGCAATGAAGTGAGATGGCGTGCTAGGAAGTGACTTAATGGTAGGGTGAGTGGAGACACTTTACTTCTGTAGATGGACCAGAAAAAGCTCCTCTGAAGAGCTGAGATCTGAAGGACAATAACAGGTGAGGATAAAAGGATCCACGAACACAATGCTGGAAGAGGAGTGGGTGATATGGATTCCCATGGTGGGAACATGTCTGGGAAGCAGATGAGAAGGTATGAAGAGGTGAGGCCAGAGAGATAGGCAGGCTTGCGGGGGGGAGGGGGATGGGATGCTGTGCTGAGATGTGCAAAATGATCGGGGTTATTTTATTTTGTTTCTTAGTTATTTTTCTCATTTTTATTAGTTCTTTGAGAATTTCATGCAATGTGTTTTAGTCATATTCCCCACCTCACCCAATTCCCACCAGAAGTACCCTTTCTTCTCTACCTACTTAACTTTCTTTTTTCCCCACCAAATAAAATTTGTGTTGCCTGTATACTATTTTATTATATAATAGTATTTTTATTTTTTGAAATGATAACATAATTACATTATCCCCCCTCCCCCCAACCTTTCCATGTACCACACACTCCCTTCATGGCCTCTTTTTCTTTAATTGTTGGTATAATTGTTGTGTAATAAGTATACATTTATAAACTATAAATACAGCCTCTTAGTCTGTATGCTCACGTATGATTAGATGTGCGGCCTTCTACCGGAGTGTAGTCAGTCTACTTAGAGAAACCTGACTCTCTCTCCCAGAGACTATCAAATGCCTATAACCTCAGCTAGGGTCTCCCAGCAACTATCAAATGCCTATAACCTCAGCTAGGGGTGACACTTTGTCCCCATCTGCACTCTCCACGATGGGATTTTGTCTGGCTTGAATTTGTGCAGGTCTTGTGCATGTTCACACTGTTGCTACAAGTTCACACATGCAGGTCTTGTGCATGCTCACACTGTTGCTGCAAGTTCACACATGCAGGTCTTGTGCATGCTCACACTGTTGCTGCAAGTTCACACATGCAGGTCTTGTGCATGCTCACACTGTTGCTGCAAGTTCACACGTGCAGCTGTCTGGAAAATACCACCACCTGTATTCATCCGCTGTCCCTGGCTCCTATCTGTCTGCCCCCTCTTTTGCAATGGTCCCGAGCCTTTGTGGGGGTGTCACACAGATGCCCCATTCAGCACAGAGCACCCTGTAGTCTCTGATTCTCTGCACCAAAGCCGGTCACGTGTCTCTAATCACCACCTACAGCAAGACGTTCCTCTGATGAAGGCTAAGAGGCAAATTGACCTATCTGTATAATAATAAGCCATTAGGAGTTGGTTTAATACTCTGCCTATTTAGCAGAGACATAGTAGTAGGTTCTCCTCTTGGGCCCATGAATTCTCTAGCCACGGTTTCTTGGCCCTGGTAACTGGATCAAGAGTGGGTTTTAACCTGTGGGCTGGGCCTTAAATCCAGTCACAAGTTGGTTGGTTACTCCCGAGACATTTGTGCGACTATTGCACCAGTAGGCACGTCTTGCCAGGTCAGTCATTAATGGCAGCTCACAAGGTCTACGGCTGGGTGAGACTATGACTTCTTTTCTCTCTTAGTGTCATGTATAGCACATGGAATCCAGCCCGCAGGGACGTATATAGAACTTACTATGTCTTAAGTATTGATGCAAGTTATCTCTGACCTCTACATGCATTCAAAGGCATGTGAGCATACATCTATGCTCTCTCTCTCTCTCTCTCTCTCTCTCTCTCTCTCTCTCTCTCTCTCTCTCTCTCTCTCACACACACACACACACACACAAATACACTTAATTAAAAATAGAAATACTAACTCATCCCTCCTTTGAGAATGATGACAATAACAAAAAATCAAATTGCACTTCCCAGTTGGAAATGCTTACAAAGATCTTTTATAACATTTGAAATACACAAAAATCATCTCAAACATATGAAAAGAATGGTGACTCCTAGACCTTGAACATGGAGCACCGAGAAGATAAAATTCTATGCACCAGGTGCAAGTCCTGTGCTGTCCTCAGCCACGGTGACAGTTGTCATTGGGTAGTAACTGAAGTAAGAGAGGATTTACCCCAGATAAGACACATCTTAGTGAACATGCCCCACCATGGTGTAGAGGTGGAACTTCTGGTCATGCATAACTAGTTCACAGGCTGTGCACATTCCTGCCTCTGCCACAGAACACAGTGGCCATGTTGAACTAGTTCACAGGCTGTGCACATTCCTGCCTCTGCCACAAAACACAGTGGCCATGTTGAACTGGTTCACAGACTCTGCACATTCCTGCCTCTGCCACAGAACACAGTGGCCATGTTGAACTAGTTCACAGGCTGTGCCTGTTCCTGCGTCTCTTTGCACTCTTGGGGCACAGAATCCTCTTCTGTCTGATAAGAAACTCTGGAAATCCTCTTCACACCATGTGGGGGTTGATTTTTGCTGAGTTATTGATCTCTTCCCAAACATGAACTGATTCTGACGACTTCGGGGCTAAGGCATGCTATTTCTGATTTAAAGTGATCCCACATACATTCACTCAAAAGTCCTTATTGCATCATTACTTCTTGCTTAGACAGGGAGATACTGGTCTGGCTACTTAAGAACTCATTCCTGAGTTCTCCTGCAGTGAAAGCTAATCAGAACCCAGTGTTTAAAACAAATGAGCACAAAGGAAGACTTGAGAGGGATATGGATGGTTTCTTCATAGCAGCAAAGAGTTGCCTTATTTCCTTCCTCCCCGTGTGCCCTTGAACTCTTACTGCCTTGCTCTCAGCCTGCCCAAGAGAAGGCGGCCCTTCCATATTCTAGCTAAACCTTGCAGAACATTCTGTGTGTCCCCTCCATATTCTAGCTAAGCCTTGCAGAAGATTCTGTGTGTTCTCCCGAGCAGCCTAGCCAATACGTTCTGGAAGGCCCGTTTATTCCTTGCATAGAGTCTCATTTGCAGCTGGTAGATCAGGAGAGAGGAGAGGAAGGAATTACCTCGGATGCCTGGAGCAGAGAACTAACGAAGAGAAGGCTCCCGGGCTTTGCCAGTGGGGCATCTGGCTAGAAAAAAATCTGTGGACCAATCAGCACAAGCACATGCTCATTGGTAAAATATGTCCCAAATAGTGTATTGTAGTGTTTCTCCCTGATGGTGCTATGTGAAAAGTTAACTGTTGCCAGAGAATGCTAATGTTGGCCGGTGGCTGACATATAAGCATCCACGACCGTTTACTGGGTGTTTGGAAAGTGAGTGACCAGTTTTGGGGCAGCATTCAGACTTTCAAGCCTTAGATTGCTCCATGTGAGATTATTAATTGATACCATTACGAAGATGTTCTAATGCCCGTCTTTCCCACTAGGATCATGAAAAGGACTCTCCCTAATATGAAATTGGATATTAAAAGCAGTTTCTTACCCGTGTGTCCTAAAGCGATCAGTGACATCCATGATTAATTAGTGCATGGGTGATTCCCGGAATGCTAATTGTCATTCTGTGCTACAAAACCATAACCTGGGATTTTTCTTTTTTGTCTTTTGCCCATATGTGCCTGATTTGCTCCACATGCTTGACATATATCACATGTTCAGAAACCAATCGTGCCAAATAGTTTATATTTTGGTAATGCTAAATGCCAATGCAAAGTCACACTTAAAGGGTGCAAAAAAGAAACTGAATGTATACCATGATACTGCGTGTTGACTAGAGAATGAGATTTAAGAGCACAGGCTGTGGAGTTGGACTGATCTCAGTGAGAACGCAGTTTCTCACTGAGTGACAGAGTGTCTTGCTTTGTCTTGTCAACCAGTCTGTTTCCTTTTCTGAAATACTGGAATGACGACGATCACCTCATCAGGTTCTTACATAGGATTTATGAGATGGTTTCTGTAAAAGGCTTGTGACAGTTCCCTGCACAGGAGAGACTCGATGAGTATTATCTATCATGAATGACTGTAAAGAGGGTATAGTGGCCGTGATCTTGCTATAGCTTGAAGAGGTTGTTTAGATTTTCCTTCCCATTTTTATGTATACTCATGTGCTTACTTGGCAGGCTTGCTGAGTTCACTTAATAATCTGAAAACACCATCTCTCATGGGTATTTACCATTCCCCGCATGTCCAGTGGTTGCAAGTCTTCCTTTAAGTCTTGGAAGTCAGAGGCTGTGTTTCATATCTCTATATCATTTTCACCACGACTTAAGTGGTCTTTTGCATTCTGTGGTCACTCGATGATACTTGCTAATAATGATGAAAAGACAGTAGTGTGTGGTGGAAGACAATGGGGATCAGAGATTTGGCATTCATATGCATAAGGAGACTCTAAGTCTTCAGGGGAAAAGACCACATTTTGAATTTATAGCTCTAAACTCCACACCTCATACTGAACAGCCAGCTTGTCAGGTTACAGTGAGGAGATGAACCAACAGATAGACATTGTCATTAGGGTGACATGACCTCTAGTAACTTTAGAGAAATGTTTGAAGTCAGAAGTTATCATTATTCTAACTTACAGATCATCACTCTAACTTACATATTAAAAAAATCTTGCAAAAAAAATCTTGCAAATACTGTTCATTTAACTTTTTTGATGAAATACGCACAAAATTTACTATATATATTAGTTACTTGTCTCATTGAAATGATGAAATATCCTGAAAAAAAAAAAAGCACTTTAGGAAGGAAGGGTTCTACTCCCGGTTCCAGGGTATGGTCCACACTGGCAGGGAAGGCATGGTGGAAGGAGCGTGAGGCAGCTGGTCACACTGTACCCAGTCAGGAAGCAGAGAGATGGAGTCCAGTGCTCGACTCACTTTCTCCTTTGTGTTTACTCCAGGGCCAGCCTATGGTGCCGTCCAGGGGTAGAGTAGACCTTCCTACCTCAGTCAACTTAACTGGATGGTTCCTCACAGGTGTAGCCAGAGGCTTGTCTCCTAGATGGTTCTAGATCCTGTCAAGCTGACAAATAAAATTAACCATCACAGCACATGATTTACAAAGTGAGAGCTGCCAGGGCCATGGAGCTTCTCCCAATGAAACTACGGGAAGTGAGCAGAGCCACCACAAGAGAGGCAATGTGGACCACCACGGAAAGGCCAAAGGGTTGAACTTGCCTTAAGCCAGTTTGAGTTAACATCATGATACCATGTGCCCTAGATACAAAGCATGGCTCTAGATAAGTGCTTCTCAACCTGTGGGTCACGATCCCTTGGGGGGATGAATGACCCTTTCACAAGGGTTACCTAAGACCATCAGAAAACACAGATATTTACATTATGGTTCATAACAGTTGTAAAATTACAGTTATGAAGTAGCAATGAAAATAATTTTAGGGTTGGGGTCAGCACAGCATGAGGGACTGTATTAGAGGGTCACAGCATTAGGAAGGCTGAGAACTACTGCTCTGAAGGAGTTCGTGTTTGCCTTGCTTCATATCCATCCTTCTTTCCTATTCACCCCTCCTCCCTTTAGTAATGGGAGTTGCTGTTCCATGTCGTGTCTTGGAAGTACTAATTTTTTCTCTGTTATTTTTCTTTAGTTTTTACAAAGTATCATAGATAAATCTGCCCCAAATCTTAGCAGAGATTTTGAACTTTGATTTTTCAAACAACATTGGAACTATTAAGACTGTGGGGACTCAGAGATGGACTGAATACATTCTGGGGGACAAGCTGAAGTTTAAGGAAGTATGTCTGGGTGTCTCTTGGTAAGGGGTACATTTTAACCCCTTCCAATTACCCTTCCCTAATCTCTCCTACCTTCATTTGATATTCTCTTTTTCTTTGATCATATTTGTTACATACATAAATATGTATGTCTATGCATAAATATAGATACAAAGTACCCTCTGAGTCTGTTTTTGTTTTTGTGTACATTGTTTCAAGCCTGACCACTCTGTATTGTTTAACCAACAAGGGGGCTCATTGTTGGGAGAAGCAAATTCATTCTCCCAGTCGTCAATAATTGCCTGCAGTTCTTTGTCTGGGTTGGGGGGGGGGACCCTGAGAAATCTTCCCAGGTAAGGGGCAGTTATGATGGTTAATTTTGATGGCCATCTTGACTGGAGATTAATGAAGGCCCCGTCAGTGAAGCAGAGGAAAGAAAAGGAGGCCAGAAGAAAGTCAACTAGCTCGTCATTTTCTTCTGTTTGCTCCACTCAGCCTTCCTGCCACAGTGGACTGGAGCCTCTGTAACCTTGAGCTCACGTAACCACTCCACTATTAATGTGTTTTGCATAACCAAAGTCCAGCTACCACACAGAAGGATTTTAAAAGACAGTGGAGACTGTTATTCTGAACCTGCTGGTCTGGCTGTCAGGGTTGCTTCTTTCATAGAAGGATCAGACCCAGCACCATCCAGTTGCAAAGACAGTTTTGCTCCTGCTTCTCTGCCTGCATCACTGTGAACCATTCCCTGCTTTGGGGACCCGGTGCTTGTGACACGTGACACATGACAGCGTTGCAGGTTCTCAACTGTTCCAGTGCCTTTCATTTGGGGAAATAGTTGAGAAGAGCCCTGCATGCTTCTTAAAAAGAACCTGGGGATCGCCTGCCTGGGTTAGATTTATTCAAAAAAGGGAAATGGGGAAGATGAGACAAGCTTTGAACCAAGCTCATGGCGGCTTGATTCAAAGGTACCCTGGAAATGCAGCCTCCTCCACGTTGTGCCCGATGCCAGGCAGCCCTCCAATGGGTATGGGCTTCCTGACTGTTTACAAGGGGAGGGCTCTGGTGGTCCTGCCTGCAATTGGTGTACATTTGACAACCCAGCGCTGTTCTGAAGATCCTGGAATTGATTTCTTTTCTTTTCTTTTCGCCAATCTGAAGAGCAGGGTTCCCCGAGGTATCAAGCCACAGGAAGCAATGTTTTTTGCTCCTAGGCTATACTCTGCTGCAGCTCAGCTTCCCAGGGAGAGTGGGCCTCTTCTCCTCCTGCTGAGGATACCCGAGGACTGTTTGTGACGCTGCAGAGATGAAACAAAAGCACCCCCTTTTTTCTCCCCTTGCTTTGTTTACCCAGAATTTGCTTTGGCTTTCAGGGTCTTAGTGGCACAGCCCTAGTAAAGAGAGGGGGAAGGAAACTGTTAGTCATTTCCTGGTGCACTCCCCCCGCCCCCACAGGACTTTGGGGTGCTCAGCTGTAAGATGATCTTTATTTGAGAACCACTAACACGCTAGGTAACTTATGCCATCACCTGCCACACTATGGCATATTTAGGGAGGGTGAGGCTGGTGGCGCTTTCCTCCCCCATCTCCCATTTCCACTTCAGTTAGCTTTCTGTCATTGCGATAAAGTACACAGATAATAAAGTTACAGGGACCAAAGGTTTGTTTTGGCTCACAGAGAGTTCAGCCGATGGTCAGTGGTCTCAGTTGTCATTGGTCTTTGGCTTTTGGGTCGGGGTGGAGGAAGCCTTTCATCTCATGATGGTGAGAAAGAAAGATGGAGACATACAGAGGTGCCAGCATCCCTTTCAAGATCATACCCTTAGGAACTTCTTCCCGCTAGACTCACCTCTTAAACCTCTTAAAGGTTCTACCTCTAGATAATGCTACCCCGATGACAAACCTTTACAGAAGAACCTTGGGGAGCTGCTCTGAAACCTAATTACAGCAGGACCCTATGAGAGAGGCAAAGGGAGCCCCAGGTACCCTTTGTGAAGAATCATGGTGGTTGCTGGCATCTTCCCACAGCCTGCCTTTGAGAACAAAGAACAGTATTGGGCCCAGCATAACTGGAGAATGTCGTGAGTGAAGGAGAAACATCCATTGGCCATCAGCATCTCATGCCCATTCCATTATGCAGATGGGGAGACCGAGTCAGTGGCGATTAGTCAGTCTCCACAGGCTCAGTCAGGAAAAGAGCAGACTGCTTCCCAGCTCTGTGCTGAAAGTGTTTGTGCTAGCTTTTTGCGGTTGCTGACCCGTTCCTGCTGGTGGGCACTTTGATAAATCATTCCAATTAGAAACAGATGTTATCGTGCTACACACAGAGACACATCTTCCCGAGGTCCCAAACCAGTGAGGCTGCTATTTATGACTTCCCGTCGGTGTGTGGTCAGTGTTGGCCTCCCTAACAGATAAACAAATAGGCAGACACTAGCAAAGTTAGTTTTGTGTTTCAGGACTGAGTATGTAGTCAGTCATATGCATTCCTCAGATGCCATGGTCAACCCTGTTTGGGAAACGGGCAGGAAAGTGAGAGGTTGGGTTATTGTGCAGAATAGCCAGCGACCTCTTACATGGCAGTGGGGCTGGGGGGGAGGGTCTAGAAATCTTGATCTGGGAGGCAATAATTGAAACAACCTTCCTCACTCCATGATGCCTGGCAGAAACCATTGTAGTCTGGGGACCTCAACTTGCATGAAGAGGCATTCTCAAGTCATTTCTCCCCAATTTAGTAGACATATGACTTTTATTTTCTCATAATGACTTCCATTTGACAGTAAAGGCAATATATACAAATTCTGCATGTGTTTGGGGACGGTATATAAAAGTGTAAGGGTTACGTACAAACCACTTGCAGCTTACTTGCTGATGCCCGTGTATGTGTGTGTGTGTGTGTGTGTGTGTGTGTGTGTGTGTGTGTGTGTGTACACCTCCTGCCATGATTAGGTAAACTACACATTTTGCTACAGTATACGTTTGTCTTATTCAAGATATTTCCTGATGGGTCTCTGAGATGGTTCACAGGGTAAAGACCTTGCTGGGAAAATCTGGTGACCCAAGTCCCATCCCTGGAACCCATGTTAAGGTGGAAGGACAGAGTTGTCCTCTGATCTCCACAGACACATGCAACATGCACTCCCATACACACAACAACAACAACAACAATAATAATAATAATAAATTTGTGAGAATTTCTCAATGTAATAGCCTAAACGCACATTTTTAAATTATGTGTATGTCTGTGAGTGTATGTCATGTGTGAATGCAGGTGCCCTTCGAGTCTAGAATTGGTTGTTGGATCCCCTGGAGTGAGAGTTACAGGTGGTTTTGAGCCACCCAATGTGGGATTCGGGTGCTGGGAATTGAACTCAGGACACAGGTCTTCTGCAAGAACAGTAGGAGGTCTTAACTGCCAAGACATCTCCCAGGTCCCTCAATCACTGCTTTAAAGGAAGCCATGTTCTGCTGTGTAGATGTATCTTATTTACACAACCATTTCCTCATGGTAGAGTTTGAACAGTTTTGACTTTTGTGATTCATATGCACATGGATATCACAGCGTCTTCATCTTTCATACCTGTAAACTTCTTTTCGGAATGCATTTATTTTGAGCAGTGAAGTATTTTCAGTTCTTAATTTTTCAGATCTATCTTTCTCCCTGAGATCTTGGATTTAGAGGGAACATAAAGAAACAAGGAAATGATGGAAGTTGGGGCTTGTTAGTGTTAACTAAACTGCAAGATGCCTTTGTTTTGATCTCTCCCCTGCATCCACAAGTACTGTAAGGCATTCTGAGAGCCCAGGGAATGATAGGAAGGGAATGACAGTTCCTACTTGATTAATTAAAAACTTTTATCCTTTACGTGTGTGTGTGTGTGTGTGTGTGTGTGTGTGTGTGTGTGTGTGTGTGTGTGTAGGTGAGAGGACACAACTTACAGGAATGAATTCTCTCCTTCTACCATATGGATTCTAGAATTAAACTCAGGTGGTCAGGCCGGGTGGCAAGCTCTTATTTGTTTACCTGCTTATTTATTTTAGGTTACCACTTTAGTACACACCTTACAGAGCCTGGAGGCTGTGACTGTGTCTCCCGGGTTAGGAGAACAGACCTAGCAGCCACCAGAGACTGACTGGCTGACAGAAAGGGCTAAGCTGGTGGTTGCTGATCTGATGTGTATTGAGAAGGACTGCATCTTGGGTGGGTGGGTGTGCATTCATTCCACGGGTGGCCAAGGGAATGTGGTTGAGAGGAAGAGGACTGCTCATTTGTGAGTTTAGGATAGCTTCCATACTTCAATTGCCATTCTACCCGTGAAAACAATAGCATAAAAATTCCTATTCTGCAGAATCCAAAGCTTATTTAAAGTCCCATGGAATTCATTCTCGTACCCAGATGTTGTATCATGTCACAAACATTCATCCCATTTGTCCGGGTGTATCCACCAAATGGCGCTCTTAACACCAGATGAGTAAACAAAAGCAGTGAATGTCACCAGAGGGTCCCACTCTCTACTCTGTCCCCAGGACTGCAGTCTCTTACAGCCAGAGCTCACTCCTTCTTGGAAATGTGTGATGGACAGGCCAAGCTGGACCAGGCTTTGTCATTATTTCATTCACTGACAGACAGTCATGGGGACAGCCTGGGTCTTAGGGGTCTGTCTGAAAAGGCAGTTGGCCCTAACTGGAATGGTTCGCTCTTGGACTTGACTCCTAAATGCATGTCTTTCTCTTCAGTCCACATGGTCCTTCCCAGGGTCTTGTTTATAAGAAGCAGCAGGCTTTCCCACCAGCCCACCCAAATTCCTTTTTACAATGGGAACTTTTTCTTGTTAGCTTTGAACTCTTAGGATTCTTTCTCAGTTCCTAATCTATAACAGAGCAACTGATTTTTCCAAGCAGGACAACATGAAGATGTTATACTTGGGCACAGAAATATTTTGGAGGGGCCATGGCTTCTGACCACTACAAAATTACCTTTGTTTCAAATGCCCAAAACAAACACTGCATATAGTAAGCAACAGGATAAATAAGCATGCACATTTAATGTGTGAAGACATAACTATGCTATTCAGTAAAACATGAGTTTGAGACAGACTTATTTTCTATATAAGAGAAAACCATTATCATTATCTATAGGTCTGGGATTAAATAACCTGTTGCTAAGATTCTGACATTCTGAGCGGTTAGAATGTGCCATATTTATATTGGGAACAAAAACTTTAATTCCTACTTAGTATTTGAAAAAGCTGTGTGTGTGTGTGTGTGTGTGTGTGTGTGTGTGATTGAAGAGGGGGAAGTTATTTGCCCAAGACTATGATCTTATTCTTTACCAATTGGTGTTATTTTCATTTATTTATTTATTTATTTATTTATTTATTTATTTATTTATTTATTTATTTACATATGTATGTATGTATGTATGTATGTTTATTTGGTGCTTAATATTGAACTCAGGACCTCTTGCCTGCTAAGCATGGGTCTTAGGGACTCGCCCCCAAGCTGGGCCCTCAGTCCCTCCAACTTGTATTGTTTAAAGACAATATATAGTGAACACCAATGTGTCATTATTTCATCTAGTGTTCTCACACCTTTTCATTTAATAATGAGAAAACCAAGGTCCAATGGATTAAGAGGTCTGTCACTTGTTAGATCAAGAACTTAACCCAAGTCCCAGTGACTACAGAGTCTATGGAATCATAGGGTACCCTAGTCTCACCCAGAACCTACTTCATTTGAAATATTCTTGTTTTCTCAAAAACAATCGATGTGCATTTGTACCAGACTTTTAGACTTGAGAAATTCTTGGGAATGGAAATAATTTGGGGTTGGATATAGAAGGAAGCAAAGAACTAAGAAAAACCTGGGCAGGGGGAGAGAGAGGAGAATTTATTCCCCAGCCTAATTTTCAGATGATGTTGAATGCTTTTTTTCTCTCCTTTCAATCAAATTCAGAGCATGCCCCATTTATTTTCCAACCTGGCTGCCATATCTTCTCTTGTAGTGATTCTCGTTTTAATAATGTTTGCTTAAGATCACAGGATGCTTTCTGCATAGTATTTTAAAACTGTAAGCCAAGGGGTCTGGGAGGTCTCCCTGGGAACGGTGGGGGTGGGGAAGCAAGGCTCTCCTAAAGGACAGAAAGACACTTTCAGGAGCCCTGACATAGGAGAAGATTCAAAGAAGTAGGACACCCTGGAGGGCATTTGGCATATAACAAGGTTGAGCTAGATCCCAAACGAAGCGAAATCAAAGCAGCCTGGCCTCACATCAGAGATGGGAGTCTGCCTGGAGCTGACAGTGCCCAAGCCACAGCAGGGCTTAATGACAGTGAAGGAAATGAAGACATTCCTCAGTTCCCCTTCCACCTTCTCCACCCCCCACCCCCAAGATGCTAAGCTAGGTAGAGAGAAGCACATGGGCCTGCAGATAGCTCTGTCTGCAGACTGTTTATGTCCTGCCTGAAGCCTGGGCTTTAAGTGCATCCTCTAGAGCTGGGGTGATGGTATATTTCTTTAGTCACACTGGCATGGGGTCTTGAAGAACTCCCCAGAACTCCTCCTTGAGGCTCACTAGCCTACTTGGCAAGTTCGAGACCAGTGAAAGACTTTGTGTTAAAAATCAGGATGGATGCTATCTGAGGAATGACAGTTGGAGTTGATTTCTGATCTCTGCATGTGTGTGCATGTGTAACATGTATGCCTCTCTCCTCCAAGTGCAGTTACTTGAATGTGCATGAGATGTGTTTAAATGAACACACACATACACACTAAACCCCGTAATGAAATCCAAAAGGAGGTCTGTCCCCTGTCAGAGCATGAATGTGTGTCTTCTGGAAGTGAGGAAGTCATCAAGGAGAAGTTTGGCTGGGAGTGTCCCAAAATACTCCTGGGTATCTGTGAGAGAACAACTTCACGTAATAGAGGTTCTTGCCAGCCAGTGCTGAAGGGAACACAGAATGCCTTGTGGTTCAGTTCAGATTGTTCTAGAAAAGGTGACCAAGGTTTTATATGGAAATTTGCATTCTACAGGCAGACCAAAGTATTGGCTCCTCTACAGAAGTCCATTCCCTAGTGGGAAGTTACATCTTTATTTCCTTGATCTGCCTTCTGAAGTCCACTTTGCCCCAAGCTTTTATTAGCTGAGGCAGTTTGTAAAAACAAGTGAACAGGGACTAAGGCTTTATCTCAGTGGTTGAATACTTGCTTATCACACATTGAGTTTGATTGCCAATACCACAAAACAAACAAGTGAGCCAAAACACGAAAACAAAACACAGAAGACAAACTAAAGTAAGATGTTAAGAAAACACACAACAGTGTACCATAAACACAGAAGCTCAGTGCACATTGTACACACACACACACACACACACACACACACACACACACACACCCCATTTTATTCCAAACCACAGTCTAATGATGAATGTCTTAATATCCTTTTAAGATAACCCTTGCATTAAGAAATCACTTTACCTGTGACTAATGACAGTTTGAAATTACTCTTTGAATAAGCCATTAGTGATTCTTAGCTTGGGAAGCACCAGGGCCCCATACATAGAGATTTTGACTCACTTGTTGTGGTGGTTTGAATAAAAATGGCCCCCATAGGCCCAAAGGGAGTGGCACTATTAGGAGGTGTGGCCTTGTTGGAGGAAGTGTGTCACTGGCGGGAGAGCTTTGAGGTTCCAGATGCTCAAGCCAGGCCCAGTGTCTCTCTCTTCCTGCTCCCTGCAGGTCCGGATGGAGAACTCTCAGCTGCCTCTCTAGTACCATTTCCGCCTGCATGCCGCCATGCTTCCCACCATGACGATAACGGACTAAACTTCTTATCTGTAAGGCAGCTCCAACGAAATGTTTTCCTTTTTAAGAGATGCTGTGGTCATGGTGTCTCTTCACAGCAACAAAAAGGCCCCTGTCACCTATGGGAAAGCATTGTCCACCGTTCTTTCCTGTTTCACATAGCATCCCTGCCCTGTTGGGGTGACAGCAAGCCTGAACAGTGAAACTTAGGGTGTAAACCAGGTCGTCTACTTCCATATTGTATTTTGAGTGGATTTCTTGTGCACGTCACTGTCGTGCTTTTTAGATACAGGAACCCTTTTTCACCTATTGATTTTGCAGAGCATGTTTCCAGGGGCAGTGAGGTGCTCTCGTCATCCTATATGACTGGCATGGTAATCTTGCAGCTTAGCAGAATAGACTAGCCTCTGGCTGTGACCTCAGCAGGAAACCAACCCCCTGTCAAGAGACACATATCCAAGAGAGCACACTGGCACATTTCCACCCACCTGTAAAGTTAAGGGGAAAAAAAACCCTTAATCAATGTTTGGATGGGTTTCACAATCTCTGAGAGAATCCCACTGGTCATTAATTAGTCTTTTCACATTACTCTAATTATGTTGTGCTTTCTGCTTTTTCCAAGTGGAATAATTTGGGTAGCTTGACCAGAATCACCTGGTTATGTTTGTACCATTAGTTCTTAGATTCGAAACACAGTAATGGTCTACCTAGCAATGCTGTCCATTGGACCACAAGAAAAAATGCTTTTTGACTTAAGGACAGAAACAAAACCTTTGTTAGGTCTAAAGGATTGTTACCTGACTCATTTATAACATTTTGAGCATCTGAATAATAAGCCATCATACACCACAGCACTAATGCATGTTTTAAAATTCTGTGGCTAGGCGTGGTGGTATATACCTATAGTGACTGCACACAGGAAGTACAGGCAGAGGACCAAGGCCAGAAGGACCGATATAGGGAGATTCTTTATCAAAACAAAGATAACAGAGTTTAAAAGTCGCAGTGTGCGTGAGATGCTGCAAGTGTAGCCTGTGCTAGCAAGGTTGTCTGGTATGTACAAGGCACTGGGTTAGATTACCACGTCCAACCAAACACACAGAGAGAAAGAAAGAAAGGAAGGAAGGAAGAAAGAAAGAAAGGAAGAGGAAGGAAGAAAGAAAGAAAGAAAGAAAGAAAGAAAGAAAGAAAGAAAGGAAGGAAGGAAGGAAGGAAGGAAGAAAGAAAACAAGAGCTCAAACCCCAAAGCACATGTGAAGCATGTGTGTGGCTGGGGAGGTGGCTCAGCTGGGAAGATGCCCAAGTTTCCGTCCTCAGCACCCATGTAAGAGGCTGGGTGTGCTGACGTGTGCCGGTGACTCTGGCACTGGAGGTGGAGACGGCAGGTCCCTGGGGCCCCCTGACTAGCTAGTCCGGTCAGTTGGTGAGCTCCAGTGTCAGTGAGAGGCGCTGGCTCATAAAGTAAGGTGGGAGGACCGCAGGGATGGCTCCGTGGTTAAGAGTGTGAAAGGACCCGAGTCTGGTGCCCAACACCCACACTGGCCAGCTCACAACTGCGTGTGACTCAGCTCCAGGCGGGACTGCCTTTGACCTTTGGGGAACCTATACTCATGTGCATGTAATCCCTTATACACAATTAAAAACAAAATAAATCCTTTTGGAAGTAAGGTGAAGAAGTGATTGAAGGAAATATTCTAGTGTCAGACCATTGGCTTCCACACACGCCTGCATGGGCACACCTGCATCACACATGAACACGTGCATGCACCCTCCTCCCATTAAAGAAATGTGTATGCTGTATAATAAATAATATTTATAGTTGCCTTAATAGGATTTCTAAGCAGATAACACTATATTTTATATGTTATATAGACTCTATATAAGTCTGACAAAAATCAGCCAATATGTATTCCCCTTCAAATATCCAAAATAACATGCATACTTCAATTTGGACATTTTTGTCTAGGTAAGCAGCATTTAATTTTATTTTTAACTTAAAAATATGTATGTAATTTCCAGTTCAAAAAGTGCCAGTGGTTTGGTTTAGGGGTGTATGTGTGTGTGTTTATGTAATGGTAGGGCACTGGCCATAGCATACAGGGCTACAGCTTCATGCTTCGAAAGCCAGCTGCTGCAATGGAAACTTTCTCCTTGGTTTCCCAGGGACCCTAATTTTTTGCTCCTTAATCCATGTGGTACTGCCACATGGGTTGAATATTTCTTGTCTGGAGAACTTTTCTTTGCTACATTTCATCAGAGTTGGTGAGGGAACTAGGCTGTTTTCACTGAAGGCAATGAATACATTAATTAGTGGAAAATGGAGGAAGCAAAGTGCTATCATCTCCTAATGAGAATCGCAGGAACACTTATGATCAAGTCACTTTCCCAAAACAATGCCAGTGTCAACCATTGGCCAAGCAGAATGCTTCTTCCACGGATGATGGAGGGATCTCAGTGTTTATCTGGCTGTTGCTGGGGCAACACCTCTTTCATACCCCGAATGAGGTTGAGTTGGGACTCCTTACCTTTGACATGCCTGTTTCCTCTCACCAGTCCCTCACATGCCTTGGCTTCCCTGCCCGCTTCCACCTTGCACAGTGCAGTTTGAGTGCACCCGAGCTGCAGGAGCCCGGGGTTGCATCCACTGTGCTGAAAAAACTTGGAGCACTTTCTCCTGAGATGTGGGGCGAGCAAGGGCTG
Organism: Peromyscus leucopus; assembly: GCF_004664715.2. Classification (NCBI taxonomy): domain Eukaryota; kingdom Metazoa; phylum Chordata; class Mammalia; order Rodentia; family Cricetidae; genus Peromyscus; species Peromyscus leucopus. The sequence continues at coordinate 6,168,412 of NC_051079.1, forward strand.
AGGCGGCACCCCCGCTGGGTTATGGTTGCCTCCTCCTTTCCCAGCAGGAGAGAAAAGAGCAGGTTGGGGTGAGAAAGCAGTTTTTTAGCTACTGCTGCATGTCAAATAGGCTTCCTATTGTTTTGTTTACCCTATTGGCTAATTCTAAGATTTTAGTTCCAGGAGGGTTTTGCCAGGTGGCGAATATTCTAGGTGACTCAGACAGCGACAGCATAGAAGGGAGAAACAGCGCCAGGCTCCGACCACTGCAACCTTGACTTTTATTCTCTACCATCTCTCCCCTCTTTGATATCCTTATTTTCAAAAAGACCAGAAGAATGCCTGAAACGGCCGCGCTGGACAGGTTGAGGCTAAGCATGCAGTTTCCTTAGCAACTGTAGCCGAACAAAGCGCTGGCGAATCTTCCTTGTCTCATTTTTCATTTCTTTTTCTTTTCTCTTCTTTTCCGCCCCCCAGCTCTGGAAAGGAGGTCAGGTGCTCTGCGCTAAGTTCACACTGTGGCTTTGCTTGAGGTATCTTCCTCATCAGCACCGGGAAGGCAGATCACTGTGCACCACTCCGGATCATTTTATTTATTTCAGTTAGCAACGAGCACACACCCAGTCACACTTTGCAGTGGGTTCTCCAATGAAAATAGAATATTTATTGTATTTGTGCAGAGTTCAAAACTGAAGGTGTAAAAGCCAAGGAAGGCATTAGCCACACACATCCCTGCAGGTTGTCCAGGGTTTTTAACCAGAGCTTGCCCGACTTCAAAGGCATATCAGAATATTTTTGGTAATGGGATATAGAATCTTACTTTAAAAAAAAAAAAGACTTAGATTAGTCCTCTACTAATTTGATTCCTCTTATAAAATTATATGCAAGATCTAAAATTGAAGTTTATGGTTAATTTCAAGTTTCAAATTCAATTCAACAATATTTATTGCAACTCTGAGTCCCTAGGAACTGCAGGGGATAAGCAGATGTGGTAGACGGTCTTTGCCCTCGAGGAGTTTCGAATTTAGTCCTGGGAATAAGACAAATATAGTGTAATTACAACCAAAAGGGAGAAAGTGATAAATGGCGGCAGGCGGCGGTTATCGACCCTGACTGAAGATTGGAATCACCTGGAGAGCTATGAAAAACGCCAGCGCCGGGCTTCTCCCCCGGGGTTCCGATTTAATTGGTCTGGGATAAAGACCAGGCATTGGGGTTTTAGAAAAGCTTTCCGGGTGACTCAGTGTGCAGCCAAGGTTAAGAACCTCTGGCGAGAGTCTCTGAGAACATCCAAGATGCTAAGGTTGGTTGGGTTTAGAAAAGGCTTGTCAGGTAGTATTTAGGAAAGGCCTGGCCAAGTGAGTGTGAGGTGCCAAACAGCAGGGGATATTGGGAATAAAAGAAAGCGATGGAGGTGCAGAGTGAGTAGAGATAAGCCACAGAGGAGGAATCACGGTGGGGGCCTTAGGAAACAGTGAGCTTGGAGTGAGCTGTCAATGCCAGCATGGAGTGGGCGAAAGGGCAGGTAAGGAAACCCCTGAGTCGGAGGCAGGGGCTTGGTCCCTGTTGGACTCTTCTGTGTTTTAACTGCTGTACCTGAGATCCCTGGGTTGTGATTGAGAAGAAGAGAGAGAGAAAAAAAAACTTCTTTTTTGGAGACAGGGTCTCATGTAGCAGTAGCTTAGGCTGGGCTCAAACTTGCTGTGTAGCCTAGGATGACTTTGAACATCCGATCCCGCGGCTTCTACTTTCTAAGCGCTAGCATTTCAGGTACATGTACCACGTTCAGTTTATGCAGTGCTGTGAACCAAAGCCAGGGCTTTATGCATTTTTACCAGCTGATTACGTGCCCAGCCCCAAGAAAAACTTATTAATGAGAGGAGGGGATGAATTAATGTTTGGCAACTTAGGAAATAACTTGATGATAATTTGATTAAACTTAGTTTCTAGTTAAGGAAACCCTAGAGGGAACTGACCCAAGACAGAGGCAGGATGAGCTAATGGGCTGTCATGATTCCAAGATCAGAAGGATGCTCAGGTGAGGACATATAGCAGCTCCTGAAAAAAAAACTCGGCTGCTGAGGACAGAGGTCAGGGAATAGATAATTTTTATTAATTAATTAACTTATCAAGACAGGGTTTCTCTATCTAGCCCTGGCTGTTCTGGAACTTACTTCATAGACCATGCTGGCCTTGAACTCAGAGATCGACCTGCCTCTGCCTCCTGAGTGTTAGGATTAAAGATATATGCCTGCCACAAGAGTAAATAATTTCAACCAAGCATTAAGATTTAAGGGTGAAGGGCTGGAGAGATTACTCAGTGGTTATGAGCACTTATTATCAGTCCTTATAGAGGACCCAGGTTTGGTTTCTAGCACCCACATGGTGACTTACAACCCTCTGTCACTCCAGTCCCAGGGGATTTGACCTCTTCTGATCTCCACAGGCACCAGACATGCACATGGTACACATACGTACATGCAGGCAAAACATTCAAAATCATATACATAAAATCAATTTAAAAATCTTTTTGTTTAAAAGAAGGTGAGGGCAAGAAAAGAATAAGGGACTGCTGTGTTGGACAGACAGAGGGACCAAGCTCTGGAACTTGGAATAAAGGTTCTTTCCTTTTACATGTGGGGGAAAAAAAGACTATGGAAAGATAAGGAGAAAGCTGTTTAGAGGAGAGAATCTGAAGCTGAAAGAAGGTAAAGTTAGCCTTAAGGAGTAAGAGGGTCTGCTTGTTCCGAGGCACAGAAAGGGACTCTCCCGAGGAGGAGGTGCCTTATCACAAGGCTGTCAGCAGGCTGCCAGTGAGGGTGAAGTGGAGGTCCTTGGCTCTGTGGCTTGTCTGCAGCATGGGTTGTCCCTGAGGACTGTTGTGTGTATGGTGGGAGGCAGGCCTCACGCCAAGAATGAATGGCTGGGAAGGAAGTTAGATTGAACTCTATGTGCATTAGATGGTTCTCCACTTCTGGTACTCACTCATACTTCATGTATTGAAGCACAAAATAGATGTAGTAGGGGCGGGGGAGACAGTTTTGTTCCTGGAGATGGGGCAAGTGAGCTTTCAATAAACAATATTCAAGCAACATCAATGGGAAAAAAGACACCCCATAACTTGAACTTGAAAGTATAAAATAAATATTCTTTCATTCTCTTTATGCTGTTTAAGTCATTTGTTAGTGAGTATCAGTACTCAGTGAGTTTGTTGTGAGTATATGTTGTGTACATATATGTTATGTGAATCACACCTGATGTATAGATCAGAAGACTGAGAGTAAGGGAGATATGTGGACAGAAAAAGGAAAATTGAGATACCCCACCCCCACCTGACTTGGGGATCACAGGCAGAATGCTTCAAGCTGTTCATTGGCTCTGCTCCACAGTGGGAATATCCAGTGGCATCATGTCCCCCACCCCAGAATCTCCCTCAGTTATCCTAAATAGAAAGTTAACGAACAGGGGCAGACTCTACTAACAAAAGAAATGTTTTATTTATTATTCATGGATCTCCAGAGTGTATGTGCTGTGCAGTTAGCATGCTTTTCAGAATAATGGCTTTACATACTCTCTTTCTTCACATAGCCATGCTGCTCTAGGCACATGAACACATGTTCCTGATGACTACAGTAGAGCATAGAGAACTATGCTCCCTAGGTCTTTTGGACCTTAGTGAGCATTTGGATCACCTCCCACTCCAACACAGGAATGATGCCACAGAATCTGGGATCTGGGTTTCCTGGTCTTGTACTTCTCTTGTTCATCATCTAAGGTAGCACATTCTGTTTTTGAGTTTTTATAATCTTCAGCATGTACTCTCTTGTGTTAAATTTCTATAACATTAGTCTTGTGTCTAATCCTATATTTTCCCTCCTTTAGTCTACTGTTATCTTAAAGCTCTTTCTCTGTTCACTGTGGAATATATGTTCTATTACTGAGGTCTTCATGTTCATCAATGGATATGAGAAAGGAAAACAAATAGCTCATTCTTTTGTATGATATCTAGTTTCAAGTAGAAGATGCCCATCTTTTGAAGAGGTTTCTAAAGCTACATCATAGCTTCTCTTATTTTCTCATTAATCTGAAGGGAAATCTTGACATTCTTAGTAGATTCTCATATTTAAATGGTCTAGTACATGCCAATATCTTCTCTGCTCAGGGAATTCTCTTCCTGAGAGGGGCCAGTCTGGGTTGTGCATGTGAAAACATCATGTCCATCAATGATGAATTGAGTGACATCTATGCCATGGGAAAATCAGATACCTGCTGCTTCCAGCGGTT